>NC_137879.1:10252160-10739660 GCF_963924005.1 Protomyctophum bolini | reverse complement strand
CCAACACACGTCGGGTACAGATACAGGTAAACTCGAGACGCATTACGAGCCGCGGTCTGGAGCTTGTGTGAATCTGTAGTTATGATTTATCACAGAATGTAGGATATGAAGACGGGAGGTATTCTGCCCTGACTGACAGAATGTAGGATATGAAGACGGGAGGTGTTCTGCCCTGACTGACAGAATGTAGGATATGAAGAGGGGAGGTGTTCTGCCCTGACTGACAGAATGTAGGATATGAAGAGGGGAGGTGTTCTGCCCTGACTGACAGAATGTAGGATATGAAGAGGGGAGGTGTTCTGCCCTGACTGACAGAATGTAGGATATGAAGAGGGGAGGTGTTCTGCCCTGACTGACAGAATGTAGGATATGAAGAGGGGAGGTGTTCTGCCCTGACTGACAGAATGTAGGATATGAAGAGGGGAGGTGTTCTGCCCTGACTGACAGAATGTAGGATATGAAGAGGGGAGGTGTTCTGCCCTGACTGACAGAATGTAGGATATGAAGAGGGGAGGTGTTCTGCCCTGACTGACAGAATGTAGGATATGAAGAGGGGAGGTGTTCTGCTCTGACTGACAGAATGTAGGATATGAAGAGGGGAGGTGTTCTGCTCTGACTGACAGAATGTAGGATATGAAGAGGGGAGGTGTTCTGCCCTGACTGACAGAATGTAGGATATGAAGAGGGGAGGTGTTCTGCCCTGACTGACAGAATGTAGGATATGAAGAGGGGAGGTGTTCTGCCCTGACTGACAGAATGTAGGATATGAAGAGGGGAGGTGTTCTGCTCTGACTGACAGAATGTAGGATATGAAGAGGGGAGGTGTTCTGCTCTGACTGACAGAAAGCGCTGTTTGTTTGTTGTTGTTTCAGTTACCCCGGAGGTCCGAACTCGGGGCCCGGCGGGATGGGCATGCCCGGCCAACACCAACGCGGTCCCGGAGACTTCACCCAGCCGGCCGCCGCGGCCGCCGCTGCAGCCGTGGCTGCGGCGGCGGCCACGGCGACGGCCACGGCCACGGCCACCGTGGCCGCCATGCAGCAGGACACGCAGAACAAGCAGGACATGCAGAACCAATACGGCCCGGTAGGACCAGAGACACACGCACACACGCACGCATGCACGCACACACATCACAGCTAAGCTAGATCACTGGTTCTCAACCCGATTGCAACCATAGACCTTGTGCAGACCGACCACGGCCATCTTGTCATTAACCCATTTTGACCTGGGAACAATTCTACAAATGTATTCTAAATCCTGGCAGTTTTCGGGAATAAAAATAATTTTCACGATAAAAAAAAGAATAGCAGACCTACAAGCTCGTAGCGCGCCACTCGGTGGCGCGCTATGAGCTTGTAGATCTGCTATTTTTCAATAGCTAAACTGTACATCCAAACTGTACATCCAAACAGAAAAGTCCTGTCTGATTGTATTACACAACGTCGTCAAACTCACCAACATTGCAGCTGAACGAAAAGCTTGAATTATCCTCTATCTGCAAAGTGTTTGTTTCATAAAAAATCCACCGTAGACTAGACATGTTATGAGCTACCTTCTATTTTATCCCACGATTTTGCAGCCCATTTTCTTCACCCAGTGTCAATTATCTATTCTAATGTTATCCTGGGCGCTACACTTCCTCTGTCAACCCCTGAAATGTAAATTCAAGTGTTGTGAAGTGCTGGTTGGATATCACTCAACGGCCCATACGTACCAGCTGTTTTGAATTTGCACATAATTCAGGAGACAGCAGGATGTTGCTTTACTGAAAGCGAGCGCTTTCAGCAAAACTGTCAAGCGCTGCAAAGCTTTTGCAAACGTTGTCAAGACTTGTACCAAAATGGAGTGTCTTATTGAGCGACGTCTCTGTCTTTTCAGATGACTTCCTCCTTCCAGATGCAGGGACAGAACCAGGCGTACAGCAGTCAGTTCATGAACCAGCCGGGGCCCCCGCGCGGCCCCCCAAACCTCCCCGGCAGCATGGGCCCCCAGGGCATGAACCCCAACAACATGGGCGGCGGCCCCCCCATGGGAATGAACCAGCCCAGGCCGGGCCAAGGCATGGGGCCGTTCGGGGGCCACGGCCAAAGAATGCCCCAGCAAGGCTACGCGGGACCCCGGGGGCCCCAAGGCATGGGCATGCAGGGCATGAAGAGGCCGTACCCAGGGGAGGTGAGCCACGTCATTCAACACTTATAGCCTTAATGTTGATGTTCCCAAACCTTTTTTTAGCCTGTGAGCCAAAAGAGAAAGTTGATGTCTGTCTCTCCGGGGACTCAAACTAGTGACGATCTAGAAGCTCAAAACGTGCTCAATGCTGTGTTGTGTTAGCTTGTAGAGCTGCTATTCAAATATTGCAAAAATAGCTGATCTACAAGCTCAAAACTTTTGTAGAGTTTGTAGATCTGCTATTTTTGCTACGACAATAATATGCAATGTGGTCCTCTGGAGTGGCCCTCTCCATCGTCAAAGTTGCCCACCCCTGCTATATAGGGCTGTTAACAGTCATCCCCCCCCCCCCCCCCTCCAGCCTAACTATGGTGGACAGCAGTATGGACCAAACAGCCAGTTCCCCAGCCAGCAGGGGCAGTACCCCGCCCAGAATGCCTCGCGGCCGCTGCCCTCCCCCAACTACCCCGGCCAGAGGATGCCAGGCCAGCAGATCCAGGGCCAGTACCCCCCACCCAGCGGAGCCATGGGACAGTACTATAAGGTAACACAGCACACACACACACACACACACACACACACACACACACACACACACACACACACACACACACACACACACAGCAGATCCAGGGCCAGTACCCCCCACCCAGCGGAGCCATGGGACAGTACTATAAGGTAACAGAGCACACACACAGTTTTCAAAAAACTAATCTTTTGATAATAGCAGATCTACAAGCTCAAGGTCAAGGTAAACTTTATTGTCCACAAGGGAAATTTGTCTTGGGCTTTCACCCCAGCTGCAGCCACACATAAAACATCAATGACAACACAAATACATTACAGAGGAAGACACAACATTACATAATTGCACACATTATGTGGATTATCAGGCCTCACGAAGTTACCGCTGTTTCAGAGCCTCGTTCAGCATCTTAGTTGATGCTGATACAAATGATTTTTTAAATCTGATGTACTTCCACTTTGGTTCTTTGTATCTTCTCCCAGAGGGCAGAAGTACAAACTCGCCACTTAAAACATGGGTAACATCACTGACAATTTTTTGAGCCTGTTTTAATGTAGCCTGCTCATAAATAGACTGAAGAGAGGGGAGTTGTCTTACCCCTATGATCTTCCCTGCAGTCTGCACCAATCTTAACAGTTTGGACCTCAGTTGCACTGAGAGATTACCGAACCAAACTGTGATGCCAAACCTGACCAGGCTTTCCAAGACTGCTCGATAGAACACTAACATAAATCTTTGGTCAACACCATGAACCCTGAGACGTCGGAGGAAGTGCAGTCTTTGCTGTAGTTTACTACAGAGACTGTCCACATGTGTGTTCCAAGTCATTGAGTTGTCAATGCAGATCCCCAAGTATTTATATGAGGAGACCTGTGAGATGGTCGAGTCATGGATGACCACAGGCCTGTGGTCACCAATGCTCTTTGGGTCAAACACCATCTCCTGTGTCTTCTTAACATTAAGAATAAGGTGGTTGTCGTCACACCACTTAACAAAGTTCTGTACCTCTGAAAAGTAGTCAGCTAAATCCCTATCCTTATCCAGAAGGGCTAAAAAAGCAGATCTTCAAGCTCACAATGCGTTGTGATGTGACACATTGTGACCCATCACAACGCATTGTGAGCTTGAAGATCTGCTTTTTTTTATCCTTCTAAAAGTGTATATAGGGCTAATAATAATAACGCACAATCATAAAGATCATCTGTGTTTCTTCCAATAACAGCAGGAGCCTCCTTTCAATGGCCAAGCCAACAACTTCTCTGGGGGAGGATATCAGTACAGCCAAGGCACTATGAACGGGGTAAGGTCATTTAACCTGACGACAGTTTTATTAAAAACCCATGTTTCTATGTCAGTTGTTCTCAAACACATTCATGTCAAGGACCCCCAATTATTTATGACATTGGCCGCTGACCCCCATCTGAGAATATGTTGTTCCAGGGGACCCTCTCAGAAGCAAAGATTTGAGTTAAAAACTCGCTCTGAAAGAACATAAATTCAAAGATTCCAGGCACATTTTCACGATTTTTTAAAAATAGCTAAAGTATAACATAATGCTTAAAACGGAACCTTCCGGGTCCATCTAGTCAGAGTTAAATGAACACTGTAGATTTCCTGGACATGAATCAAGGTTGAGAATCTCTGAGATGTTTAGGAAATAATGTCTGTGTTCTGTGTTCACCTCTGTGCCCGTGGCAGCCCTCCAGACCAGTGGGCAGCTACCCTCACTGCCCAGTGTAAATAATGTATGTGTCTGTGTTCTGTGCCCGTCGCAGCCGCCCAGACCGGTGGGCAGCTACCCTCACTGCCCAGTGTAAATAATGTATGTGTCTGTGTTCTGTGCCCGTCGCAGCCGCCCAGACCGGTGGGCAGCTACCCTCACTCCCCAGTGCCAGGCAACCCCACGCCCCCCATGACCCCGGGAAGTAATATTCCTCCATATCTGTCGCCGAGCCAGGACGTCAAGCCCCCCTTCCCTCCCGACATCAAACCAAATATCTCTGCACTTCCTCCTCCTCCAGGTGAGTGTCCTGAACATGAGACATACAAAGGTAGACACCTCCTCCGGCTCTGGTAGTGTAACTTTGCTGTCTTTAAATAGTGTACTGGAGGTTCACGCCCTTTCGGAACGCTCACATCTAGCGTCACGTATCCCAAAATAGAGAAAATCAATCGGCTTCACGCCATGCATGTACTTATTTATTTACTTACTTGCTTACTTACCATCATAGTAGGTACTAGTACTTATGATAAGGAGATGTTGACCAGATTCCCTCTATACTATTGGAGGATTTGCGTTTATTTCTATTATTAATATATTTTTAAAAAATGGATTAATTCTGTCTCTGCCTTCAGGGCGAATATATCCTTCCTCCATAAAGTAGGCCCCAGTTTGAGCCTGTCTCCTCTCTCTCTCTCTCTCTCTCTCTCTGTCTCTCTCTCTCTCTCTCTCTCTCTCTCTCTCTCCCCTCCCACGTACAGCCAACCCCAACGAGGAGCTGCGCCTGACGTTCCCCGTGCGTGACGGGGTGGTCCTGGAGCCCTTCAGGCTAGAGCACAACCTGGCCGTCAGCAACCACGTCTTCCACCTACGGCCCTCCGTGCACCAGACCCTCATGTGGAGGTAAAAACAGCGCCACCCCATGGCCTACACACGTATATCATACACCAGCGATCAGCAGTCTTTTTTTATGTTTTAACGATGATGCGTTATTAGGCCAAATCAGGCACAGGCCAGGAGAGCGAGCGTTATATTGTGTGAAAAAAACTGTCCTGATATGGAGCGTCGGGCCATTGCACTGCGATGTAGCCTGAACCAATCAAATAACCAATAAATAGTAGCAGGTAGATCTCAACCAATGAAAGTGGCCCTCCGAAACCTCGCTCAAGTCGATACAGACTGTGAGGGGCGCCCGCTGGCCTAGCGGTCCAGGCGCATGGCTCATATAGGCTCTGCCCTGACAACGCGTCGTGTGTTCGAGTCCCATTCATGACGACCTTTGCTGCATGTCTCTCCCCTTCTCTCTCTCCCTCTTTCCTGTCAGTCTTCACTTAAAACTATCAATAAAGGCAGAAAAGCCAAAAACAAATCAAGTAAAGAATGCGAGCGAATATAGAAGGAATGGACGACGTCGATGCACGCTCGCGGCACGTCAGGACAGTCATATTGATGAACATGTATTCTAATGAGATATCATCGTTCGCTCGCTTCGCTGGCAGTGCGGACGGGGTGTAACTGTTTCTTTCTTCTTCAGATCGGATCTTGAGCTGCAGTTCAAGTGCTACCACCACGAGGACCGGCAGATGAACACCAACTGGCCCGCCTCGGTGCAGGTCAGCGTCAACGCCACGCCCCTCACCATCGAGCGGGGCGACAACAAGACCTCCCACAAACCCTTGCACCTGAAGCACGTGTGCCAACCGGGACGCAACACCATTCAGATCACGGTCACCGCCTGCTGCTGCGTGAGTAGCACACGGGAGTCACAACTTTATTGTCACCTCGCGGGTTCACAGGCGAGAGAAGAGGGAGTGCAGGGAGGAAAACATAGGAAAGAAACGGCACAAGAAGTAGGTCGGTAGTGGCTTATTGTCGGTATCAGCCGGTAACACGTGGGAGTCACATGAGGTAAAAATAGTATTCGTCCACATGGGAAGGCTTCGATGCTGGTACAAACCACCAAAGATAGGATATACCACATGATATACAGAATTACACACATCAGCCTTGGTCGGGTCGACCTGGAAGGAGACGGTGTCGGTTTGTGAGACCCGAAAAACATCCAATGATTCCAGATAACATTCCAGATCCAGATCTTTTGAATAATGGCGGTCGGTGATGATGGAGATGATGATGTTGACGTGCGGTTTCTCTCCACAGTCTCACCTGTTCGTGCTGCAGCTGGTGCACCGGCCCTCTGTCCGCTCGGTGCTTCAGGGTCTGCTGAAGAAGAGGCTTCTGCCCGCGGAACACTGCATCACCAAAGGTACGCCCGTGCCTGTGCCCATTGCCCGAGCCCCGTTCATGCTTCATCGTGTGCCCAAAATAGACCATCTATAAGCTTACCCCTTTAACCGACGACCGTCTGTCTCTCTCCCCGTTCCTCCTTGCAGTCAAGAGGAACTTCAGCAGCGTGGCTGCGTCGTCGGGCGGCGCCTCGCTCAACGGGGAGGACGGCGTGGAGCAGACGGCCATCAAGGTGTCCCTCAAATGTCCCATCACCTTCCGACGGATACAGCTTCCAGCCAGAGGACACGACTGCAAGCACGTCCAGGCGAGTGGCTGACCGCTTAAACACTTGACTTGCTTAACCCATTCTGACCGGGCACCCGTTTTGGTGTTAGCATCATGTTATGCTTTACCTATTGAAAAATAGCAGATCTACAAGCTCATATCGCGCCACCGAGTGGCGCGATACGAGCTTGTAGGTCTGCTATTTTTGAAAAATTCGACTGACATTTTTAGAATCTGATCTCAGGTCAGAATGGGTTCATCAGACCAGTGTGTGTCCAGTGGAAACCTCGTATGAATCTGATCTCAGGTCAGAATGGGTTAAACCCTGTACGGGCTCTATACTAGTTTGTTTTGCTGAAATAAAATAGCCGATCTACAAGCTCACAACGCGTCATTTTGAGACGCGTTTTGAGCTATGTCAGTCTGCTATTTCCAAGACTGTCTGTGTGTGGTCTGAGGACGGTACTGGTTCTCAAACATTGTCATGGTCAAGGACCACCACATTGATATGAACTTGGTCTTGGACCCCCCCCCCCACCTGAAGAGGTGGTATGGTAGATGTTTCTAATATAGTATCACCAAGTATAAAAGGGGTTATAAAATGGGGTTACAGTGCTTAAAGTGATTTTGATGGGGACACCCTGGAACCCCCTCACGTACCCCTGGGGGATTCCCACTTTTTGAAGCTCTGGTGTGAGGAATATTTTTTGCTGGATGTGTGATGTGATGGTGCGTGTTTTGATTTGTCTACCTTCAGTGCTTCGATTTGGAATCATATTTACAACTGAACTGTGAGCGGGGGACATGGCGGTGTCCTGTATGCAAGTAAGTGTTTCCAGCTCTGATATTTACCGCTGCTCTTTTTTTTGTATATATATTTTTTTAAATTGTATAGCATTTATTGCTATATACAATAGTAATCATTGCTATACAGTGTTTGTTCAGTAACAGGGGTCCTCCTCCTCATGATTTGATTTGATAAAGTTCGTTTCAGACAGTTTAGTAATAAGCACTGTCTCATCATCTGTCTCCCTGTGTTCCTCTCCTCACAGTAAAACAGCATTATTAGAGGGCCTGGAAGTGGACCAGTACATGTGGGGAATCTTGAACGCTATCCAAAAGTAAGTTACAACGTACTTGTACGACTTCTTGCTAGCGTTATGATGCCCATTCAGACTGCATGCCCCTTCTTCAGTTACTGCATTACCCTTTGTACCCATGTTGTCAGAATGCTTAGTGCAGTTCACATTATCATAGTCTATACCAGTGGTTTTCAACTTATAGATCTTGACCTTAACTCTGGAGAGCATAAAAATTGTACGATCTTATTTGGAGGACATTAGTCTATACCAGTGGTTTGGTTTTCAACCAGTGGTCCTTGAGGGGGTTCCATGTGGTCCCCAGCTAAATGATGGAACATTGATAACCAAATGGACCCTTATAGATCTTTAACTCTTGAGAATTATTACTATTGCATTAGGCTACTTAAAGAAGTCTACACAATTAGCATGTCAAATAATATATGTCCAACGGTAACAAAATATTCTTTAGTTTTGGGTCTGAGAGGCTAAATCTCATCCAATGGTGGTCTGCGGCTCAAATGCAGAACAAATAATGGACCTTGATATGAAATAGGTTGAAAACCCCTGCTCTATGCCAGTGTTGCTTCACCTCCTTGCAGTTTAAAACCCCTGCTCTATGCCAGTGTTGCTTCACCTCCTTGCAGTTTAAAACCCCTCCTCTATGCCAGTGTTGCTTCACCTCCTTGCAGTTTAAAACCCCTGCTCTATGCCAGTGTTGCTTCACCTCCTTGCAGTTTAAAACCCCTGCTCTATGCCAGTGTTGCTTCACCTCCTTGCAGTTTAAAACCCCTGCTCTATGCCAGTGTTGCTTCACCTCTTTGCAGTTTCACCAATTAATCGAGACCTCCACCTGTTTGTTTTCTTTCTCCCCAGCTCCGAATTTGAGGAGGTGACGATTGACCCGACATGTAGCTGGCGACCGGTGGCCATAAAGTCAGACATCCACATCAAGGAGGACCCGGACGGACCGCTGGCCAAGAGGTTTAAGACTATGAGCCCCAGCCAGATGATCATGCCCAATGTGATGGAAATGATAGCCCAGCTCGGACCCGGGCCCTCGCCCTACCCCTCGTTGCCCGGTAGCCAGCAGGGGGGCAACGGCAACGAATATGGAAACCAAGGTGGGCTACTTACCGTATGCCAGGGTTGATCAGGCCTTCATTTCAACCAAGGACCCCCAGTTTGATGGGCATTAGACTAGGCCACGGACCTCCATTTAACCCATTTAGACCTGAGGACGCATCTGTGTCGCCTTATAGCTTTTAACCACTTTAACCGTTATTTCAAACTTTAGCTGTTGAAAAATAGCAGATCTACAAGCTTTTGGCAGGGAGTAATAATTATGTAAATAAGAATAGTAATAGTTAATAATTTTTGAGTAACTTTTCCAACACTGGTAGTCACCTAAACCCGAAGCTCGGCAATGACTTTGAGGATTGTGTGTCATACAAACACAGTTCACAGTATGGACGTTTTGACGAGTAAGAGTACCAAAGTCCTTCAGGTGATGCTGGCATCGTGGGACGTGTACTGACTCTCTCTTTGTTTTGTCTCGTCTTGCAGGCAACAGTTACCAGGGGCATGGCGGGAACTTTGATTTCCCACATGGCAACCCTGGCGGTACGTCGATGAATGACTTCATGCACGGTCCCCCGCAGCTGTCGCACCCGCCCGACATGCCCGGAGGCCTGATGGCGCACGACAAGCCGCTCTCTCACAACATGCCAGACTCAGTGAGTTCCTCCTTGGGTTGTTTCATTCTCCACATGCGAAAGGAAGGCTATTATAATCTGTTTTACAGACACCTTTTCACCCCTGCTTACATTTGGCTACACTGCCTGTGCCATTATTATTCTTGAACCAAAATACAAGTTATGTGACTGTAAATAGAATGTCGGTGCAGTGCATGCATTTAAAAGTTGTTTTTGTTTTCTTCACAGCACAGATAAAGAGGCTTAAATGTGTCTAGACTGCCAACAAGACTACTGTTATTGCACTGCAGTTAAATACATGTGTTGTACAGCGATGCATGTGTAATACTTTATGTATTACAGAATGACAGGACATTCAGTCTGCCTTTTCATAATTATGTTCAAATATGGCCCCCTTTGGCCCCCTTATGGTTCAGTTTAGACTAGAGGAGACCAAACACAACCACTGCAGTTGTGTTAGTCATATTGTGTTAAAGGGATAGTTCAGATTTTCAGACTCGGGCAATCAATTAATACAGTTGCAACCACTATATTAATGGCAAGTATTTCATACAACTTAAGTAAAAAAAATCTGGAACTATCCCTTTAAAGTGTTCCACCATATACAGATTGTTCAAAATAACAACATATTCACTCAAAAACAAACAAAAGAAAGCCACGACCTGCAGCTTTAGCAGCATGTTCAAGCTTACAACGCGTCACAAAGTGTAAGCTTGTAGATCTGCTATTTCAGCTTTTTGTCAGGTGAAACCTGACATATAACAGGCCTGTTTTTAATAACGACCTAGTGATGATTGACTGCCCCCTAAGCCAATGGTATAGTTTGACACTCGTGTAGCCAATCACATAGTAGCGACCTAGTCATGATTGGTTGCCTCCTAAGCCCTGCCCCGCACCGCGGAAGTGAGCGCTCCCTGGGAAAGTGTCTCCTACTAATACAATTATAATACAATATAATACAAGGTTGTGACACAGAATCATACACGTTATAGAATTAATAATATCCAGTAAGACGCCTTAAAGCCAAGGCAAGAAGCGACCGCAGGGGGGGGAGAATGGAGACCGGGCTTCTTTCACCTGACAAATATGACTATGTCATCATTTCTTGTTTATGTACATTACAACATCTTGGAAACGATTACGACAAAATAATTTGTGACAACCCTAACCGTTTGAGCGTTTTCTCCATTCCTGCCAGATACCTCATCCTGCCAGCACTGACCAGTCTCCTCACGGCTCCTTGCAGCAGAGCTTGCACGCCTCCTCCCCGCACCATGGGAGCCACGCCTCCTCGCACCCTGGGAGCCACGCCTCCTCGCACCCTGCCAGCCACGCCTCCCCTCATCCTGGTAGCCACGCCTCCCCTCATCCTGGCAGCCACGCCTCCCCGCATCCTGGTAGCCACGCCTCCCCTCACCCTGGCAGCCACGCCTCCCCGCACCCTGGCAGCCACTCGGGGCAGCAGCTACACCACGGCGGGCCTCCGCAGTCCTCGCGGCAGCCTCCCACTCCTCAGCAACAACAGCAACAACAACAACATCAACAGCAGCAACAACATCAACAACAACAACAACAACAGCATCAACAACAACAACAACAGCATCAACAACAACAACAACAGCATCAACAACAACAGCAACAACAACAACATCAGCAACAACAACAACAACAACAACAACAGCAGCAGCAACAACAGCAACAGCAGTCTGGTCCCAACAGCCATCCATCGCACGGGGACTTGTCCTTCCCCTCCAACAGCTTGGGCAGCGAGGCGGGATCGGACATGCCCGAGCCTTCCTTAGATGTGAGTTGGTGCAGGCAACGCTAAAACTGTCTTGACCCTTTGGTGTGTTTAGGGCTTTTAGTCTTTTGAATATAACACACCATTTAGTCTTAGTCCTATTTAGTCTTCTGAAATGGTTCAGTCTTAGTCTAGTCAATCAAAAGTCCTAGTCGTCAGCGGCTATTGCAGTTATCTACAGTGGCTTCCTGTTTATTTGGTCTTCCTAGGAAGCTAGGGGTACCTCTCCCTGAAAGGTACCCCTGGGAGCCAGATATGTCATCATAGGAGATGTTTGCCTCTGCTAGGATGGGGAAAAAGGGAATATATGAAAGAATGATATGTCATCATAGGAGATGTTTGCCTCTGATAGGAGGGGGACAAAGGAAATATATGCCTTTGCTAGGAGTGGGACAAAGGGAATATATGAAAGAATGTATATTTTGCCCGCACCGCCCTGTTTTTTATAACTATATATTTTTTTTAAACGGTGTAAGAAGCGACAGTGCTAACGTCTCATCCTCCCTCCGCCACAGCTTCTCCCGGAGCTCGCCAACCCAGACGAGCTGCTGTCCTACCTGGACCCCCCGGACCTCCCCAGCAATAGCAACGACGACCTCCTGTCCCTCTTTGAGAACAACTGAGGCAATTCAGACACACACACACACACACACACATGCACACGCACGCACACACACACGCACACACACAGATATAAACTTCTCCGAATGCCCAGGCATTTCCCTGTGAGCCTCGGGCAGGCAGCACTCTCAGTACTTGATAAAACACAAAGATGCACTCCCTCTCTCTTCTTCCTCTTGTACAGTTTTGATTGGCCAGCAGCACAGACTGACTGACTGAACGAGCTTTGAAAAACTCAAGGGCGCTAGCTAGCTAGCTAGCACGGCGACGGCGGCGATACCTTTTCGAACTGTGCAGCTATATTCAGTTGTCGTTTTTTGTTTTGTTTTGTTTTTTAACGTCACACGTGTCTGTGTGCACATTAGGAGAAAAACTAAAGTGTTGTAGCATTTTGTTTTTTAATTCACATTTTATTTTCCCTTTATTTTTTTCGAGAAGAAAATAAATCCATTGTATAAAACAGAAAAATAACTGAAAAAACTGTAAAAAAAATCTATATAATCTGCGCTATCTGGCCAGTATGCATTGTCGCCTCTACGTTGTTCCCATCTGCAAAGGCCTCGTCACTTCCCTCTCTGTCTCCTGCCTCCTGTTTCCTGTTCCCTCTCTGTCTTCTGCTTCCTGTTTCCCGTTTCCTACTCTCTGTCAGGGCGCGGGCACATATACGCGTCAAGAGGCGTCAAGAAGACGCCTAGTCCAGGCGCCTGCACCGGGTTTTTAAGCAGCTGATGGATGGAAATGACGCCCGAGCGCGGCTTCAACTTGCAGCGTCGGCAATGCGTTTCCGTTTTTTGGCCGACTCGTCAGGTTGCAGCTGCGCGCGAGCGTCATTTCCATCCACCAGCTGCTTAAAAACCCGGAAGCGACGCCTGAACTAGGCGTTTCTTGGCGCCTAAGTGTGCTTACACCCTCACTCTAGTCTGCACCCTGTGTCCACGCCTGGGTAGGTAGCACTGTTCTGTACGTCTGTCGGCCACTCGTCGGCATGTAAAGCAGTGGTTCTCAGTGTCTTTTATTTTAATTTCAAGACCACATACGTACCCCCCGCCCTGAGTGTACGAATGGAACCATTCGTACACACAAGGAACCCCCCCTCCTCCCCATGTGATCTCTGGGACCTCAGTCCACTCTACACTGTAAAGGTTGTTTATTTTAACTTTGAGAGTGTACATAATGGAACCAAATGGACCCCTATTAACAAAATAACTGCTCGTGACGGAACGTTCCGCCAATTAGAATCCAACCGGCAACCACTATTGGCATTTGGCGGAACGTGATCTCAAACCGGATCTAAAAAGCTGAATAACTAAATCTACGGAACTCTCCTTGGTTTTGACAAAACACACGATGTTCAGAGGTCTTTTCTGATTATCCGGTGATCTTGATTGGAACATTGGCGCTTTCTAGAGCAAGGATGGACTCATTTTTAGCTCGCTAGCATTGACGCTAATTATTTAGCATCTAAGATGGCCGCCCAAACCGGACTTGCGTCCAGTGTACAACACACTAAATCGAAGTAGACCCGGGTCGGCAGTCCAGCGTTGGCTCTTGCGTCCACCAGGTGGCAGTTAATTAACCTTAAATGGGTCCATTTGGTTCCATTGATTTTAGAGACCCGTAACTCGTCCTCACTCACAGATCCTTGTGGGGGGGGGGTCTCCAGGTTCAGAACCAGTGATGTTAAAGCACAGGATCTTGGCCATGCAAGAGACAAATGAAAAATGACTCTCTTTGCAGCAGGAAGCAAGTGACACCATTCGTTTATTTGCCCCCCTCTATCCCTCGCCCCACACTCGCCTCCAACCCAGACTTTGAACAGATTTAATTTATTAAAAAAGAATAATGGGGTGGGGGGGATAGCCAGCTTCCACTTTCTCCACAACAACGGCTCGAATGGAGAGAGAGACCATCTACTCTACTGGGAGAGAGACCCTAGACTGTAATGGGCATTTTCTAATCCCGACAGAGAATAGCATTTATTTCCTTTGTTTTGTCATGTAAGTGTACTGCTTCTTACTGTAAGCCTATATGTATTTATCGCCTTTCCCTCCCTAAACCAGTGGTTCTCAACCCAACCAGTGGGTTGGGTTGGGTCCCCACATTCCCAGATGACAGTGAAGTGTCAATTTAAGGACTTTTAAGACTTTCTCATTCTCAACAAAAAACTAAACAAAAGAGAGAGAAAGAAAGAAAGTAAAGGACCATTACTTCAACAAACTATACTATAAAACATTGGCCAAATTGTTAAATAAATATAAGAAATAGTCAACAATAAAGGAAAATACACGATCTACAACAATTCTGCTATTTTCACAATCATTTATCTGTGGAACCGAGTTGAACAAAATGGTATGGCTCAACTTCCAAGACCCCCCCTGGTAAACCCCACTTTGAGAACCACTGCTCTATATCAGATGGGCTTCCTTCCTTCCACACCGTCCCGCTCTGTGCGAGGCGAGTGCACCGTCCGTCCGTCCCCTCCATCACGTTCCCCTGTTGTTGAACGACGTAGCGCTGAAGTCGTCTCCAAAGTGCATGTGTGCCAAGCCCTTGTATAGTGATATTCCAAGTGGTAAAAAAAAAAGATGGTGTGGTTTTTGTTTTGTTTTTGTTTGTTTTATCAGTTGCTGTTTCCACAGATCTTTTATTGTTTTTGTTTGTTTGTTTGTTTGTTTGTTTTTCATTTCTGTCTGATTTATTTAACACTAACAGTGAAGGGATAATGCTGAAACCAGTAGTACATGTATTATGTATTAGCTGGAGACGTCATATTTATGTTTCTCCCCACCCCCCCAACCCCTCTCTTGTTTTTCTGATTCCTGTTTTCCTTTCCTTTCCTCTTTTTTTTTTGTTGCTGCAAATGTAACTGTCTGTAACGTCCTTGGCAAACTGCTCAACAACCATCACCAAAGTGAAGCCTAATTGTAGTAGCCCCCTGTCGCAACTCACAACACAAACATAACCGCTGTGCGATGGGAAACCGCTTAGGGGAGAGTGAATGGAGTGGAGTGGAGAGGATGAATGGATGTGTGTTTGCCTTGAATGCGTTTACTGTGTGTGTGTGTGTGTGTGTGTGTGTGTGTGTGTGTGTGTGTGTGTGTGTGTGTGTGTGTGTGTGTGTGTGTGTGTGTGTGTGTGTGTGTGTGTGTGTGTGTGTGTGTGTGTGTGTGTGTGTGTGTGTGTGTGTGTGTGTGTGTGTGTGTGTGTGCGAGTGTGCGTGGGTGCGTGTGTGTCATTGGAGGTAATTGATTTCAAACATGTAGAAGACAGTTTATTCATCAATACTGTTCTAAAGATTTGGTTTTAAAGCAGTATTGGAGCAGACTTTTTTTGCCACGTTTTCTTGTTTTGTGTTATCTTTTTTTTCTCACTTTTTCAGAAGAGTGCTGTTCAGTATGCAAAATGTATTATTTTTAAAGAAAAGCTATTGTACTGTAAATATCATTGTGAATATTTTTGTATCATCTTGATAACGTTTCTCCTATTCTCCGATTGGTTGACTCGAAAACCGTAACCACACGAACGAACGGCCCTATCCCGGGGCGAACATTCTGCGAAAAACAGCCCATCTACGAGCACACTGTGTGACGCGTTGCGACGCGTGGTGAGCTTGTAAATCGGCTCTTTTCATCCCAAGATATTAGGTGTAGAGGAGGGTGGGGGGGGTGGGGGGGTGGTACAGAGCTTAAGTATTAGTTTACTAAGTATAGATGGTTTAAGTGGTTATAACCGCGTGTCCTCCCAAACTCCATCTTTTGTACAAACAACTGGCGTCTTCTCTCTGGGCAAGCTAATCCAAAAGGTCTCGTAATAAGCTACTGTTCATCATTGTGCTTTCTATACACACTAACCCCCGTCAGACGCTCAGTTAGGATCTGCGGTTTAAGAAAGAGCGAGATATGTCCCTCTGTCTTAAACTCTACCACTTTCAACCTGACATTTATTGAATTATGTGGTGGTGAAGATTTTCCAAAATGTTCAAAAACAGCCGATCAACACACACAATGTGTCGCGGCGGAGCTTGTAGGTTGGCACGACGTGGGGCTTTCTACTGGTTCATTTATACTCTATATATATATCACAGTGTCGCTTTCTGAACAGAGCCCATCTTCAGTTTAACCTGCAGTGCGTTTTAGTTTTTCCTTTTTCTATTCTCTTTTTTTCTCCCGATAATGATTATGCCCCATTCCCAATGTCTCCCCATGCTACTGTAGACCCTGTCACTGCTGAGTGCTGACCCCCACAGGTGGTCATGTTGGAGGGTGTATCTCCTCCCCATGACACCACACATGCACTGAGGACCGACACATGGACTTTTTATACCTGACAGGCAGTTACCCCATTGTTGACCTGGGAACGATTAAAAAAAATTCTACAGTTTTCTGAAAAAGCTATGTTTCCATGTCAGTCGTTCTTCGATTTTTCAAAAATAGCAGACCTACAAGCTTGTATGAGCTTGTAGATCTGCTATTTTTCAATAGCCAAAGCATAACGTAATGCTAACCAAAAGGGTTTCCCGCCCAAAATGGGTTAAAGGACGTCACGCAGTCTCAAACATTTTCATGTCCTTGGCCCTTAGATGGATATGTACTGTATATTCATGCATCTATCTCACTGCCACATTATTTATTATTATGTGTGATCGATCCCTCAGACACCACTGAAGAGCAGCTCTTTTTTGGGCAACGACACTGTTGTAATAATGGAGTATAAATGACCCTTTTTTTAAATTTTTCCTCCCTACATTACGTTTCTGATGCTGAGCTCCAATTAAGCAAATGTTTTTCATTAAACGCGGTCTATTGGGCTGAAAGATGATGATCCCCTCCTGTCTCTCCATGCATATTGATTATGAATTTTAAGATTTCATTCTGTCAAAACAAACTGTGGTATGCGCCGCCTCCCTATGTAATCAGTCAAACCTTGTGAATATCATAGTTGTTGCTAATTGTCAATAGTACACACGTGGTATTTTAAAGTTATATCACAACCTTATTTTAAATAAATCCATGATATTATTTTTGTTACTGCAAATTTGGCTTTTTTAAAAGCTTGAGACCATACCTTGTTTTTATCCCATTTATTTTCTTTAAATTTTCTTTCAGTAAATTATTTTCTATCGGTTTTCTTTATTATTAAACTGTTAAGGCTAGAAATATAATTTCCTTCGATTGTAGCAATGTGCTGATTAAAACATCTTGATTATACAGTATGTACGCATTATTTTAAACTCCATTATGTATTAGAAATATGATTTATTCCATTACAAAACAGTGATATATGTGTTACATATTTGAATCACAGATACGTAGATATCAACAGAGTGTCATTGAAATCAAGCGTCTCTCTTTGAACACACACTCACTGCCACGTTATTTCTTTTCATTTGCGATCGATCCCGTGGGGATTGCTATCATTTCATTTTGTTCTAATTTACATATGAGCCAGTTTTGTGTATTAGGCAGCACCCCCTCCGAAAACTGTAGTTGCACAATCATGATAAAGGGCCATTTCTCTGGGGGAAAATAACGTTTTTTTTTCTCTTTTCTTTTTTTTTTTTTTGAAGGAAAAAACAGAAAAGGAAAAAAAAAAAAAAAAATGATAGGAAAAGGGCACGTGCACCTATTCTGGCCTAGAAAAAGATCTTTTAGGGTTGAGGCTAGGTCAAAGTGGGCAAAATGTCCCATGGATGTCTGTATATATGTAAATGAACATAGAGACATGTGAACAGAAATGTATTCATTTTCCCTGGGAATGTGCATTGTCATTTCAGAATAATAAAAAGCTTGCAACCCCTCTACTGGAAGTGGCTGAATATGGAACATGATCCTGGTTATAGTTTATAACGTCTGTCTGTGGATTATCTCTCAGCATTTTGACCCCCCCCCCACCCTCTTCCTCCTCTGAAATAATACTTTTGACCCTCTTTTTGTTCAGGCGACGAACTGGGACAGCTATGTTTTACATATGATATTTAGCCTATAGTGTTCTAGTCTCACCTGCATACTCTGAGGCGATCAAGTAAAAAAAAAAAAAAAAGGAGCAGAAGAAATGTTTTCAAAGGAAATATGGGGGGGAGGGGGGGGGGGTGACGCTTGGAAGGTTGGGGGAAAAAGAAAGGCATCTTTCTTGTCCTGCAGATTGTACCCAAAAAACCCATAGTTTGTACAATTTTTTGATATCACGAACAGATGGAGAGAAAAGACAAAATGGTACAATCTAAGATGATCCATGCAACGTGGCCATTGTCCTGTATGTTTGTACATTGTATGTACAATCATTTCATATTCTAAAAAACTGGTCAGAAAATAAAGGAACTAATTGTGATTTTTAGTCTTGCAGAATTGTATGTAGTTAGATGATGTGACAACCTAATATTTATCTAATAAATATGTATTCAGATGACACCTGTATGCCACTGTGGTCTTGTGTTTTGTACATCAAAAGGTCAACACTAGGATGGGACGATATGAACATTTCATGTCACCATTATTGTGACCAAAATAATTGTGATTTACAATAAATGTACAATTAAATTATAACAAATTTTGACTATAATCAAAATACAATTATTTTTTAAACTATTCAAAAGTCTGTATATTTCTGTACACTCGTATACATGCAAATGACGCAGGCCATAGCTATAGCCATTAGCCTATACTATAGACATAGGCTACCCTAAAACATACAGTAATTCTGCACAAAAAGTGAAACAACGATTTATGGATTACTGAATGAAATACACGATTTAACTCATACGTTAACATGCCTATGACGTCACTGCATCAGGTGAAAACTGAAACTGACTGATGGCAGCTATTGGCTTATTGTATAATTTTACTTATCAACTGTACCAAAGTGATGCAGAAAGCAGTGTGATCCTCTAGAGGGCGGCGATAGACCACCAGACAATAATTTTGTTGTATACATGGGGAATTGCTTTACAATTTACAGCAATAAAGATAAGACTATACTGTCTACACAATATCGATAATGTATGAGAATTGTTATTTTTGCCTGTCATCTTTCTTTATGGTACCGCACGTCAATACAGCATGGAATTGTGATCGTGTACAAAATCTTATCCAACGACAACAAGATATTCTTTCGTTTTGGGTCTGCGAGGCTGTTCTGAGCTTTGATTAACACCAGAGGCCCTGAACCACCTGCTACAGAAGCTCACTCTGCCACCATCATCAGGACAAAGATGTTTGGATTTGGGGGTAATTATCTTCTCTAAGTTCGGTTCAGTCGTCTCAGCTGTTGTGTGTGACGATCTGCCATCCGTTGAACAGTACCACTCTGTACATTATGGGGAAATATAATAGTGTGTCGCATTTAAAAAAAGAAAAACGTCATAGCCCCCTACTAGTAGTAGCCGGCGGGCGAAAACTATACGGTAAAACGAGCGCACCCTTGGAAAGGGTCTCCTATGAATACAATATTAGCTAGCGGTAGCCTAGCATGCTACGAACCGCAGATCTGCAAACCCACAACGGGCTGCAGGTGTGACGCACTGTAAGCTTGTATGTCTGTTACTCTGTTCTCCCTCTCGTCCGGTCTCGTACGTTCTCGCGAAATGTCGGTTTCTGATTTGACTGACCAATCAGAGCGGGGCCGAGCGTGGAGAGCGTCGCTTATCGAATGGCAACGCGAGTTCAAATTCAAAAGAGCCAACCGGACGGCAGGTGTCTGAGATCACGTTAATGTAATATCAAACTGTCTTCATTCTCTTCACTCACTGACTGACCTTCTTACTGAGCGGACGTTTGCTGAGTCACAACTCACAACCACAGACAGACAGTTAGCTTCTTCAAGAGACTATACTTCTTCAAGTTCGACTTCATCAACACTACACTAGTATCAACGTACAACGTTACCTGAAGCAATGGAGATGGTATGTTAACATTTAATAATATATGTACTGTAAACTTGTAAGAATGTAATTTTTTTTAGAGAACGGGTAGTTTAGACAGACGGTCGGTTTGTTTAGGTTTAGGCCCTGATTTGAAATAGTTAATGTGTAGCATTGTTTTCTTTCGATGTCGTTTGTTTAGGATTGATTATTTTGAGTTAGTAAGTTTGCACTTGCACTGTGCCTGTGGATAGCCTAGTGGTCCGTGTATTTTTCGGCCATTTGAAATGTATACTTGAAAACCGTCCGTTTCTAAATGCATACAAATAATTACACGGTGAATTGTAATAATGGGACATGGGAGTCGTTTTAAAATTGTACTGCGGACCGAACAATTAACAAGTTGCTCTACTCTACTTTAGCCAACTGGACCGGTTCAAATATAAGGTACCCAAATGTTAACGGTTTGCTGACTCAGTCATATGCCTAGTTGCAATGGTTTCAACCGGGGTTGTAGGCCTATACCAGCCAGTGCGGCCACTAATTGTTACCGTTAGGTTCTCATCATCAGATAGTATGACTACCGGTATGTCCAATTCAACGACCCCAGATTAATATGCATTTGGCTATGTCGTGTCGCTACGACACCCACGCGAAAATATTGTCGGGTAGATCCCAGATTTCCCATATTTTACAATATTTGTGTCAAAATGTTTTTCTCAAGATTTGTTAAAAATGGCAGATCCACATGCTCACAAAATGCCTCGCATGATTCGTGACACATTGTGGGCTTGTAAGTACTTAAGCTGATTTTTTTTAAATATTATATTGTGCTGGAGCAATGGCGGGGACCGTTCAGATCGAGTTACAAACGGACAAATGAACACTGATGATTTTCACTGTGTAAGAACTAACCGGCTGCATAATCTTTTTATACATCTTCAACCACTTGAGTTTGGTTCAGGGGCAACAGTTCCAGAAGAGAGTTCCAGACTTCCCTTTGCCTGGCAGCATTAATAGCCACTTAATCCATTCCTGGGGGTTCCCAAGGCGTTCCAATTTAAGGCCATCCAGGGGATATATGGATCCAAGCACCCATAAGATGACCAGAGGAAGCGTCTGTACTGGATGCATGCCATGAACCCGTTAAGGAGCAGTGGCTCCTGGCTAAGTGTCATTTATATATTTCAAATCAATTGTTAAATTGAGAAACCATAATAAGTTAAAATATGGAGATATTATCTCCATATTTTAACTTTTTGTGTTTTTCGTAAATTAATGCCCTACTTGATCAGCAAGTGCGATTCAAGCTTGTAGATCTACTATGTTTGAAACGTTTGAATCCTCAATTATATTTTCACGCCACTCTCTCTAGGTCGTCCTCAGACTGGAGCCCTCCATCGTCGCCTCCAGTCATCACGGTTCTTCATACATCCGGCCAGCTCGTTGGTGCTTTGCGCTCGTGCATCTTTCTTGAGTACATGTTAGTATGGGACGTCCTCGTGACCGGTGCCCATGTGTTGGTTCCCACAGCACCAGTCTGCTGGCTGGGAGCTCTTGGTGCCTCTGGCAGTGTCCTGCGAGTCACAATAGTATCTAAAATAACAGATCTGCAAGTGCGTTTCGAGCTTGTAGATCTGCTATTTTTGAAACTTTTGAATCCTCAATTAAATTATCGATTCAATATTTCTTGCACTTCAATATATGAAGGAAATTAGCTTAACTAACAAATGTCTCCCACAGGATGCTGCAGCTGCCAGCTTCACCTGGACTTCGGCGCTGATCCAGGACCCCAACAACCCCCAGGCAACCAGGATGGTTCTGAAGAGGACCGAGCACCTTCAAGTACCGGTATGTACACGTTGGAAAACTAGTACACTAGATTTTAGTTTCTCACTTTACTTGAGTGTGTCCATTTTTCAATAGCTTAATACTTCTGCTCCGCTGCACAGCCAGATATTGTACTTTTTTACTCCACTACAATTATTTGAACATTTTAGTGACTGCTTTGTAGATAATCTTATGTATTATTAAAAATAAAAATGCATTAACCCTATTCTATACTTATATAGTACTTATATATATTGTATATTCAAACAATAGCCGATCTACAATATCACAGTGAGTGTGAGCTTACTGCCTATTTTGGGAAGTCTACATAACTACATAATTTTGTAGTTACATTTATTGAAGGAAATTATCTCAAGTTACAATTGTCTACATTTCCTCACACAGGACCTGGACCTAGACAACTGGACCTGGAAATGCATCGATGACCCCAAGAATTCCAGGGTGGTACTGAAGGGGGTGCCAGTGAAGGCATCACAGGGAGAAGCACCCAAAGAGCCACAGGTGAGTTGGTTTCCGGACGACTCAGACACGGAAACTGACTCCCCTGTAGCTCCTCCCCCTAGGAAAGCCTGGGTATCGAGGCTACCCCCTAGGAAACTCACCACCACCACCAGGAAGAGGGACACCGTGCCCGTGGCCAAGACGGAAGGAACCGGATCTTCTGCTTTGTTCAAGTATGTATTCATCTTGGTCACTTGTTCTCATGGTTTTGTGTTTATACATTTCTTTTTCTTGACCACAAATGTTGAAGAATGTTGTTTAGACATATAGATTCATTGTTTACCTGGAATCCTAGTTTCTTTGAGGCATACATTGCTCTCTCTGCACTCTTGATGTGACTAGTATTTACCTTGTTTATTTACTGGAGTTCATGCTTAATCTCCTTATTCCCATCTCACTCTTTTTGCAGGAGTATGCGGCATGTCCTCCAGCAGAAGATATCGCAAACCACGGCTGCCAATGTTAGGCCCAAATTGAACGTGTGCGAGGGAAGGAGAGGGAAACCATGCCATGGTGAATGCGGCCAAGGAGTAGCCTGCCAAGGTCAAAGGCCACCACCAGCCAAACACCACTTTATGGTAAGTGCACCTTTACTACAGATACAGATCTGTACAATAGAGAAATTAGACTAAGCTCACATTCAACAAACCTTTAACTATTTAAGCCCTATGTTGTTGACTGGAGTTGGCTGTACTTTCCCCTGTCCTTTTTCCCCTCTGCGAACTCTTAGCCATAATGGCGAATCTACAAGTTCCCAATGCGACTTTAAAATTTCTATTTTTGCCGAATCCTTGACCTATTTTGTTTATGAATTTAGTTAATGTGCTTATGCTGCAAACAGAGACATGGGGGGGAAAGGGAGTTTGTAATTGTGAAAAGTTAAATTGAAGTGATTGACCATAGATATGAACAATATCACTGTTAAGTGTACACACATTTTGGGTACTATGTGTGTACACTAACCTCCAATTAAAACGATTGTGTTTATTTAGTTTAATTTATGAAGGAAATCGGCTTGAGTTACAAATCACTGCATTTTCTCCAACAGATTGATTTCATCCACTACGCCAACAGCAGGGAGTCCAAGGTCATCAAAGCCATGGACACAGCTCCAAACAGCCGCAAGAGGAAGGTGAGTTGGCAAAACGTTCATATAGTAAGTTGCTAGTTACACAAATGATGTATTCCAACAATGTTTAAATCAGAAAATGTTCTCAAAATTTAAATTTAAATTGCTAAATATTATTGTGGCCAAGACTTCTTAGGGTCTTAGTATGAAGAGAGTGCTCTGTGGGCAGAATAGCAGCTCTTGAGGGTCCGACTGAGTCGTAGCGGTGTTAGTATAGTAGTATCACCAATGTGAATCTTAATCTGCCTTGTGGCCGACCTAGGCGTCTTATTTATGTCTTTACATCTTATTTATCTCGTTGCCTCCCGTTGTCGTGGCAACAATTATCCTTATTGTAATTTCATTTCATTAAGGAGGGAGCTTACCGACGTATAAACAGTGTGATGGCCATATCAGATATCACATGATGAGTATTATAGTTGTGTAACTATCAAGTCTTATGTACAATATGTACATATTGGTATGCTCCCTCCTTGATGAAATTAAAATAAATAAAAACCAGAATACAATGTTGAGTTGTAGTTGAATAAATTAATAATTATTTTTGAACATTTTGTGACTTTTTATATTGTTTGAATACGTATCTTTAGGTATGGTGAGACATAACTTACCCTATGCTTTATTCCTGTGGTTTTAATTGGCAAGGTATTGTAGTTGAGAAAGGCTGGACAATGTACATGATACTAACACTAACACATGTTTCCTCACAGGGACCTGCACAGGGACCATCGTCTGCCTGCATCAGTGCCAAGAGACCCTACCAACGACCCTACCAACGAATCGCCGCTCTCCAGCATCATTGGCGTTGATGGACGTTTTACTCGTGCACTCATTTTTTGAATATTTCTTTTAATTTATTTGTAATTTTAATTTATTTGTTCTTATCGGATGACAGACACCACTACGAGATGGGTCCTAGTATTATTTATTTATTTTACAGTAATGCTTCCTTTGTTTATGTCAGTGTTGTTCATTATGTTGTTTATGTCAGTACACATAAATGTGTTCTTATCGGACGACAGACGCCACTACGAGATGGGTCCTAGTATTATTTATTTATTTTACAGTAATGCTTTAATCTTTTGTTTATGTCAGTACACATGTGTTCTTATCGGACGACAGACACCACTACGAGATGGGTCCTAATATTATTTATTTATTCTTTTGTATAATAAATAATGCATTTTATATGATGTTCATATATAAAGCTTCATCTCTTTATTTCCTTCTCTTTGGTTTTACTGTGATATATAATATAATATGTAAATGTAAAGTTGCTCTTTCCAGTAACTGAAGATTGGCCATATCAAGTGTAGAAAGATGTCTACACTGTCTGAGTTAGAAAAGTTTTATTTCAGGCTTGAGGTTTGACTGATGTTAACCGTACTGCCTTCATTTTTCCATATGTATACATATACATATTCAGACATTCTTATCCAGAGATTTACAAGTGTTTATTGAACTAGTCCAGTGCCTTTTCATGTAAAGGACCCTCTATGAATTCAGCCATGCCCATGGACGCCCATCTTCTCCCAGAAGTAAAGCTGTTTAAAATGTCCCCTTAAACAATATTCAAAGATATAATGAAATGTGCAGGCATATTTGATTTGGGGTGTCATGTGTGAACGTGTGCTGAATTTTGAGTGGCAGCAATCTTGTTTTGCACAAATTTTCAAGATAAAAACAAAGATCCTAACATTCTCTGAAAATGCACTTTGGGGATTTTCAAGTGGGCCCTGATTCCCCCTAAAACATGGTTGAGAACTACTACAACGTTTGTAATTTAGGGCTTTGAGAGTGAGTGTTTTCTACGATGTTCCATCATGTGGTATTTTAATGTAGCTACTGTGTAGGCAGCAGGACCAGTGTGTGTGTGGGAGGGGGCATTATGATAGTAATGAAGCATACCGGTCACACAAAACACAGCACAACTGCACTACCTTCCATTGGTCAGTAGATGGCAGTAGTTTGACAGGTATAAAAAATAATCATAGCAAAGTAGTAAGAACCACATGCCCACCACTTGGAGCGAGCGCGCTAGCAGGGAGCATACACACCAGCCGATGTGTCTTCTAACACAACATTGATTGAAATATATATTAACAGTTTGCAGAATTACAGTACATTTCAAGCCCAAACTCAATACAAAATACTTAACTGTGAGTGAACGGCCCAATTAAGCATTACACTTGTTTACAAGAGGGTCCACCATGTTCAATAAAAGAAGACAAACAACTTCTTATTGTACATTTTATTTATTCAGTTTTTTTCTGCTCCTTCCATGCATGTCCACTGTCTGAAAGAGTGTCTCTCGGAAATAGTTCAGGTTAGTGACTGACAGTGGTGAACACAGGTGATGGTCAGTTGGTCACGGGTCAGGCTGACCATATATGGAGAGGATGCGGAGACAGAGAACCTTTGTGGTATCTTTACTGAGACCTGCTGCATTCCCCCCATTCCCCCATTCGTTTGGCTATGGGGGAATGCAGCAGGTCCTGTCAACGTCGTATGGACGTCATATGGACGTCTTTTGGCAACGTATCATGGTCGTATGAGTTTGACTAGGTCGTATCGACCACGTTGTATGGGCGTCGTATGGACGTCTGGCTGGGACGGCGACTGTCAGGTCGTATCGACCACGTTGTATGGAAGTCGTATGGACGTCTGGCTGGGACGGCGACTAGGACGGGACGGTTGGTTGGTGGTTTACAGAGAGGTCTGTTTGACGTCGTATGGACGTCGTATGGACGTCCTGTGAGAAGGTAACGGTAATTAATGGTCGTATCCTGAGTTTGACTAGGTCGTATCGAGCACGTTGTATGGGCGTCGTATGGACGTCTGGCTGGGACGGCGACTGTATCATGGTCGTGTGAGTTTGACTGTCAGGTCGTATCGACCACGTTGTATGGACGTCGTATGGACGTCTGGCTGGGACGGCGACTACCTTTTTTTGAGGTGGGTAGCCCATGTGCACAGAGCCTGTCCGCTAGGTGGCAGCACCGAATCACCAGGCTCGAGCCAGCACCTCCTGGGTGCACTCTTTTGTTACTGTCGTTGTGCTAGTCTGGAATCCCATAGCCTGGAGGGATGGCCGCCCTGTGATAGGCTTGAGCCTTAAAGATTAGTTTGCTCTCCACAAAGTATGTTTAAAAAAAAATACAATATCCGATTGGTTTATTATTAATAAATCATTATTATTATTATTATTATTATATTATCCTTATTATTATTATTGCTTTCCGGCTATCCCTTTGGGCTATGGGGTTTTAGGCTCGTTTGATCACGTGCCTCATGAGTCATGACATCATCACCATCAACACACAACATGGCGCTGCTGGTGTAGCGACGTTTTAGCAAAGCATGGAGGAGAAATGAAACGATGTGTGACAAACAAACAGTGACAGACAATTGTTTTCCAAACTAATAAATAAAAAATAAAGCAGTGTTAATTTCTCCGTTTAGTGTCGAAGCCACAGCGACAGCAAACATGGTGAAGGAGCAGTTCAGAGAGACGGATGTGGCTAAGAAAATGTGAGTAAACGTTACACATGCAGCAATGAGATGGATAATTATAAGCCAATAACGTTAGTTTATTGGCTGCTGTAATACGGTGGCGCTTGCCGACAAGAACAGATCTACAAGACCTTGTACAAATATGACATACCGGTACACAAGTTACAAGTTACTTTGGTCAGATAACCCCTGTGGTTCTCAACTTGTGGGTCAGGACATTATTTATTTATTGGGGGGGTCCCCAGATGGCAGAAAAGTGACAGTTTAAGGCGTTTTATTTTTTTACCTAATACCTTAAAAAAGAAAATTAATTAAAGAAGTCCATTATGGTACTAGGGAGTCAAACTTATTATTTATTTCTTTTTTGGGGGGGGGGGGCTTTACAGTAGACAGGAGACGGGGAGAGAGAGACGTGCAGGGAACGTCGGGACTCGAACCCATGACACGTACGCTGCCAGGCTAGATGATCAGCAGCCTAGTTGCCCGGACTATCCCTGCCGTCCGGGGCTGAGTCGCACGTTTTGATGGCTAGTGGTAGCCTAGGCCCTATAGGGCACATGTTGGTGGCATAGTAGTTGAATGAATTCATCCCCATGTTTGTGTCAAATCTGGTGGTGAATGAGATCAGCGGAGTTCCCTCTGCTGGTGTTTGTGCCCATGGGCGTGTTATGCATGAACGTCCTATCTGATTGCACATTAAACAATGTTAAACTCACTTTGCCACTTCCTTTATGCATGCGCATCAGAGGGTCTGATCGGTGAACCAATATTCTCCAGGGCTTGCTCCAAGCTGTAGACCAGAAAGCACGCTGGCTGGGCCAGGCTAATTTACCCCCAATCCACCCCTTGATGCTGAGCAGCCAAGCAGGGAGGCACTGGGTCCCTTTTTTTTGTCTTTGGTATGACCCGGCCGGGGATCGAACGCCAACCTCCCAGTTTCAGGGCGGACACTCTAACCACAAGGCCACTGAGCTCAGTGAGCTGGTTAACCACATGCTTTATATCCTAATTCCATTGTCTCTCTGTGTCCTATTCCTATCATGCACCACAGAAGTTATATTAATTCCATTGTCTCTGTATCCTATTTATACTCCTTCACACCACAGAAGCTTTATCCTAATTCCATTGTCTCTAATATGTCCTATTATTCCCACCCACACGCCACAGAAGCCACATCTGCTTTGGGATGAAGTCTGCGGAGCAGATGCGGCAGCAGGCTCACATCCAGGTGGTCAGCAAGAACCTCTACAGCCAGGACACCCGGCACACCCCCCTGCCCTATGGGGTGCTCGACCACCGCATGGTGGGACATGATTTCTGTACATTAGTCCATACCTGTTCGCTATATGAGCATATTTAGCAGGCACTCTTAACCCATTCTGACCTGAGATCAGATTCATACGAGGTTTTCCACTGGACACACACTGGTCTGATGAACCCATTCTGACCTGAGATCAGATTCTAAAAATGTCAGTCGTTCTTCGAATTTTTCAAAAATAGCAGACCTACAAGCTCGTATCGCGCCACTCGGTGGCGCGATATGAGCTTGTAGATCTGCTATTTTTCAATAGCTAAAGCATAACATGATGCCAACACCAAAATGGGTGCCCGGTCAGAATGGGTTAATCCAGTAAGCAAGAATAGCATGTTAATACATCAAATACATAGATAGAGTCATCAAGTTGCAAGGATCATAAGAAAGCTAAGAACCTATAACATCTGTCTTTCAGTAGACTATCTCTACAATGAAACTATCAGTATATACTATAGACTGCTATATGTCTACATACTTTTTTCCCACCACTACAGGGCACCAGTGAGAAAGACCGGCCGTGTGAGACGTGTTTTAAGAACCTGGCAGATTGTTTAGGACATTACGGCTACCTGGACCTGGAGCTGCCATGCTTCCACGTGGGGTACTTCAAAGCCATCATAGGAATCCTACAGGCAAGTATTATTAACACCAAACTAGTCTTGCGTTGCCACTGACTGGTGCCTCTCGCAATGTCCAGATGCTTCCATCATACAGTCTGGAGCACGGAAGCTCTGTGTAGCACTGTGTATATAGCATTCAGATGCTTCCATCATACAGTCTGGAGCACGGAAGCTCTGTGTAGCACTGTGTATATAGCATTCAGATGCTTCCATCATACAGTCTGGAGCACGGAAGCTCTGTGTAGCACTGTGTATATACTGTAGCATTCAGAGATATTGTGGAATAGTTGTCTGGCTACGCAAGGCTAACACCAAACACCTACTGCATACATGGGCAACTGGAGGCCCGGGGGCCACATGTGGCGCCCACCATCACTTATATGGTGGCCCTCAGGTTAATATTAGAATACTGATATATTATTGATTTCAGCTGTTACAACTTACAATTCCAAACATGACCCGCTTTAATTACTTCAGTTTATATTAGTAGCTGAATGACTAGTATTAGAATTTCATTGTCTTTTTTTTTTTACGTCCAATGAATTTGCATTTACGTTCATAAAGTTAACATAAGTATAACTAAGTGCATTTGAAAATTGAAATCAAATTTTCAGGATTCCAATTTAAAAATACCAAAAAAAATATTCAGGATTTCAATTAAAAACATCTGATCTACAAGCTCAAAACGTGTCGCACTGTTTTGAGCTTGTAGATCGGCTATTTTTGCTACGAACATGCAACGTGGCCCCCCTGGAGTGAGTGTGGAAATATTGTGGCCCTCTCCATCATCAAAGTCGCCCACCCCTGACCTACTGTAACAACAGGGCTGTCACCATTACCGATGATGAACCATTTAATTGTGTTTTGGTCGTTGAACATTGGGCAACATATGAATAAATATTTAATTTCAGATTGCCTTTATGGCCTCTTAAATGAAAATTGCACAGGGCAGATAACTTAAATATTCGAAGAAATTACTGCCATATTATTTATTTATTTTAAACGGAGAAAATGTAAAATCGCGGAAATAGCTGATCTACAAACTTACGTGCCACAAAGTGACGTGTTGTAAGCTTGTAGACCTGCAATTTCAGCTTTTTAAAATTTCGAAAATGATGACGATAATTGTGATTAGACGATTATGTAATAATTGTGACAGCCCTACCTACAGTATGCTTTGTTGTTCATGTTGAATGTTTGAATTTGTTCCTATTATATTGTATGTATATGCCTAAGACTATATTTTTAAACGGCCTGGAAATTTGCAGATGTGTGCGTCCGTTTTTAAGTTCTAGACAATATTGACATCATGCATAACAGTAGTTATAATGAACCATTACTTGCAAATGCAACTATAATTCAAACCATGACCTCCCTGTTGTGTTCACTAGATGATCTGTAAGACATGTTCCCACATCATGCTGACAAAGCCTGAAAAACTAGCATTCATGGACATCTTGAAGAGGCCCAACCTGGCCTACCTCCAAAAGCGAGGCATGAAGAAAAAGATCTCCGACAAATGCCGCAAAAGGACAGTCTGTCTGAACTGCAACGCTTTCAATGGTAAACGACACGATGCATATTTTGGGGCATTTGAAAGATTTCACACCGACCGTCGTCTCCTGTCTTATGTGATTGCTCAAAATGTGGGAGTCATCTTCCCCTGTGATTGATCGTTTAGGACCGGTGAAAAAGTGTGGCTTGTTAAAGATCCTCCACGAGAAGTATAAAACCACCAAGAAGGTGGTGGATGCGTTCGTGTCGGAGTTCATCCAGTCGTTTGACTTCGCCATAGAGCACAACAAGGAAGTGGAAGGTTTGCTCGGCAAGGCACAGGTAAACTAATGTGCATTTGTACACTCACATTTCAGACATTTCATTTATTTCTACAGTCAAACGGTAAACTGTCGACTTCTAATAGGAGGAACAAGTTTGTTCATATTTTAGGCATTAGACTCCTTACATTGTATGTTCTCAGAGTCTTGCAAGGCACGTAATAATTAAATCTACTTTAAATTGAGCCCTATGGGACCGTGCACACTAATCCTGGTGCTGGGTGTGACGAGGGCAACCGGGCCAGTGTTAAAAGTAGATTTTCAATGTTCAATGTCGTCCCATCTCCCAGAAGAACCTGATCCTCTCATGGTTCTAAACATGTTGTCGTCCCATCCCCCAGGAGAACCTGAACCCTCTCATAGTGCTGAACATGTTCAATGTCGTCCCATCTCCCAGGAGAACCTGAACCCTCTCATAGTGCTGAACATGTTGTCGTCCCATCTCCCAGGGGAACCTGAACCCTCTCATAGTGCTGAACATGTTGTCGTCCCATCCCCCAGGAGAACCTGAACCCTCTCATAGTGCTGAACATGTTGTCGTCCCATCCCCCAGGAGAACCTGAACCCTCTCATAGTGCTGAACATGTTGTCGTCCCATCCTCCAGGAGAACCTGAACCCTCATAGTGCTGAACATGTTGTCGTCCCATCCCCCAGGAGAACCTGAACCCTCTCATAGTGCTGAACATGTTCAATGTCGTCCCATCCCCCAGGAGAACCTGAACCCTCTCATAGTGCTGAACATGTTCAATGTCGTCCCATCCCCCAGGAGAACCTGAACCCTCTCATAGTGCTGAACATGTTCCGGAGGATTCCCGCCGAGGACGTCCCGCTGCTGCTGATGAATCCGGAGGCGGGGAAGCCGGCCGACATGATCCTGACGCGCCTGCTGGTCCCGCCCCTCTGCATCCGGCCCTCGGTCATCAGCGACCTCAAGTCTGGCACCAACGAGGACGACCTCACCATGAAGCTCACCGAGATCATCTTCCTCAACGACGTCATCAAGAAGGTCTGATGATCATGGAGACTTTTTTATATATTCTTTTTTAATTTCAGAAAAGAGGTGGTTTTCTAATGCTGTTTGGTGCTCACACACACACACACACACACACACACACACACACACACACACACACAGTTCATGGGCAACACCCTGACTATGAATGCCTAATCCTAAGCAGGACAAATGTTATCACAGCGTCCACTTTTGGCCCTAGTACACACATGCACACAACGCACACACACACACACACACACACACACACACACACACACACACACACACACACACACGTGAAAATACACATTCTCATACTAAAACCCAACTCTGCCTGTATCATCACCCAGCACCGTATGACGGGGGCAAAGACCCAGATGATCATGGAGGACTGGGACTTCCTGCAGCTGCAGTGTGCTCTCTACATCAACAGCGAACTCTCGGGAATCCCTCTCAACATGGCCCCCAAGAAATGGACCCGCGGCTTCGTCCAGAGGCTGAAGGGAAAACAAGGTATGGACCCGGGATTTTGTCCAGAGTCGGTAGACTGAAAGATGAGCCGTTTTGACCGGAAAATCTACCGATAATTCCCAGTAGGTTACTTATTACGCCGATCTTACCTAGCCGATCGGACCTACTGCATGTAGTCTGGAGCCTACTGGCTGCGATTGGCGTTGATGACACGTTAACCGATCCTATCGGTCTACTGGACATGCTGGGAGCCTACTGAAAATGACAAGCCTCCTCATACCCTCACCTAAACATAACCGCAAGCATGTCGCAGCGCGGTCCCAATATTAACGTATGATCGCCAACCTTTTTCGTTTTCCGGGTTTTCGTTTGATCAATCGGCAGAACATTCCCATACTCGTTGAAATTGAAAACAATCATACTGATCAAGTGATCACTGCGGTCTTGTCGATTGATAACAGTCGAAACGGGTGGAAAGATGGAGTGCCATGATTTTTGCACTTTTTCTTGTGGAGTTGACATTACTCTAATAGACCCTGAAAGGTGTGGTTATAATATTAAAATATGTCTTCCCTGTGTATTTTTGGTTTCTTCCTGAAAGCTGAAAGCCTTTGCGTCAAAAGGCCCAACCGAAAGTACAGCGTTTAAGTGGCATAATGAAATCCTCCCCTAACTCCTCCCCCATTATCAAACAGCTGTGGGCAGTGATAAAGGGTTAATAAAAGAAGGAGCTATATAATAATAATCTCTCAAGAACAGATTCCGAGCTGCGCTACTGGATCTGTCCGCAGGGGCTTTCAGAACGTGTATACGTTGTTGTAGGGCTGTGGGTGGAACCAAACAGTTTGCAGATGGGTTCCCAGATTGACATCATAAGGATTATAGTTTGACATATTATGGACAATTCTATTTTGTCTCAATTTGCAGGGCGATTCAGAGGGAACCTCTCGGGAAAGAGAGTGGACTTCTCCGGGAGAACGGTGATTTCCCCAGACCCTAACCTGAGAATCGACGAGGTGGCCGTGCCTATACATGTCGCCAAAATCCTGACCTATCCAGAGAAAGTACGTATCTTGTTGTCACGCTGAACACACTAAATAAATGCAATCTAAATCTGTGGGTGCTGTTCTACCGTTCTGCATATCCAGGTGTTGAAAACACCGCCCTCTGGTGGTCATCCGGTATTCATAGAACCTTAGTTATATGCATAACTCTCGATTTCACATTCTGATAGATTCTATGTTTAAACTTTCTAGGTAAATAAAGCCAATCTGGAAATGCTGAGGAAACTGGTCCGTACTGGCCCTGACGTCCACCCTGGAGCCAACTTCATCCAGCAGCGCTCCACACAAATGAAACGGTGAGCCTTTGATAGAATGAAGCATTGCTCAATTTAGTTTTTCACACAGGCATTGACCAGCACACGCATTGTGGTGGTGGGTGCGTGGGTGAGTTACAGATGGCCATGTCCTGTGACAGTGTCACTCGCGCGTCAAAGCCAAGGACAATGTTACAATAGCCTACATGTCATAAAACACAATTCATAAAAAAACAAAAACATCCCCTCGATTAACTGGCTCACGACGGGTCACGCGCGGGTCATTCCACATCCCTACAGCCCTTAACAATTCCCTCCCAAACAATAATGTGATCTATACATCGCATTACCCACACTGTACCTACTTTGGTGTTCATATATTAGAACGGGTAACCAAATTTCCCACCCCACAACCCTGGCTGCTGGACTACATCGACTTGTCTTTGTTATTAGGTTTCTGAAATACGGCAACCGCGAGAAGATGGCCCAGGAGCTGAGGTTTGGCGACGTGGTCGAGCGACACATGATCGACGGAGACATCGTGCTGTTCAACCGACAGCCGTCCCTGCACAAACTCAGCATCATGGCCCACATCGTAAGTCTCTACACAAACTCAGCATCATGGCCCACATCGTAAGTCTCTACACAAACTCAGCATCATGGCCCACATCGTAAGTCTCTACACAAACTCAGCATCATGGCCCACATCGTAAGCTCTTCCCTCTGTGTTTGTTTTAGAGCAGTGCTTCTCAAACAAGGACCCCCAATATTTGTCTGTGGACCCCATCTCAAAAGTATTTTGTGCCAACATCAACATTGGTGTGTCCCAAACCCCACAGGCCAGAGTGAACTGTTCGTTATCGGTGTGTCCCAAACCCCACAGGCCAGAGTGAACTGTTCATTATCGCTGTGTCCCAAACCCCACAGGCCAGAGTGAACTGTTCGTTATCGGTGTGTCCCAAACCCCACAGGCCAGAGTGAACTGTTCGTTATCGCTGTGTCCCAAACCCCACAGGCCAGAGTGAACTGTTCATTATCGCTGTGTCCCAAACCCCACAGGCCAGAGTGAACTGTTCGTTATCGCTGTGTCCCAAACCCCACAGGCCAGAGTGAACTGTTCATTATCGCTGTGTCCCAAACCCCACAGGCCAGAGTGAACTGTTCGTTATCGCTGTGTCCCAAACCCCACAGGCCAGAGTGAACTGTTCGTTATCGCTGTGTCCCAAACCCCACAGGCCGTAGTGAAGCCTCACAGGACGTTCCGTTTCAACGAGTGCGTGTGCACGCCGTACAACGCCGACTTTGACGGTGACGAGATGAACCTCCACCTGCCGCAGACGGAGGAGGCCAAGGCAGAGGCCCTGGTGCTGATGGGGGTGAGTTATGTATTGTTGTATAACATATTCTGAGTTTGTAGATGCACTATTTTTATATGATTCATACTGTTGTACAACAATGTATTAAGTAGTTAATATTACTAATCGATATTACTAATCGATTTAGTCAATTAGAAAAGGTATATGAAAAAACACATGCTTCTAAATCATTCAATCAATCACAAAAAGCACTTAACCCATTTTGGGCGGGAACGCCTTTTGGTGTTCTGCTATTGAAAAATAGCAGATCTACAAGCCCATAGTGCGCCACCGAGTGGCGTGCTACGAGCTTGTAGGTCTGCTATTTAAAAAAAATCGAAGAACCACTGACATAGAAACGTAGCTTTTTCAAAAAACTGTCATTTTCAGGAAATGATCAACAGTTGCAGCCCTGCTACTAGGCACAGCCAGACGTTCTGATATTCTTCAACCTTTCCTCCCCAGACTAAAGCCAACCTTGTGACTCCAAGAAACGGCGAGCCTCTTATTGCTGCCATTCAGGACTTCTTGACAGGTAGGCATTATGTGGCAATCAGTGCTTCGCTGTTCATCTACTGGCTTATTACTGTACCGGTACATGGCTCCCCACTGAGCTTACATTGTGTGCTTTGAAAGTGCAAAGTGATTTTGTTTCACCCCCTCCTCATCTCGACTGAGTGGCAAACCGTTGAGCAGTCAGCATGGTGCATTGGAGTTAGCATCGGAAATCACTCAACGGTCCTGCATACCGACTGTTTCTCAAGTGCACATAACGATAGGACGTAACTTTTTTCGCCTCTGCTCTTCGCCCGTTCACACTTGTAAAGGAGACTTTATTCTTAATGTGGTATTTACGAGTTAAATACATTAAAAAAAAAAGTAGTATAAAAAAAGTAGTCATAACATGCCTCCGGTGGATTCTTAATACTATAACACTTTGCAGATAGAATGAGGATAATTCAAGCTTTCTGTACAGCTGCAATGTTGGTGAGTTGAATGTCGTTTCATCCAATCAGATAGGACTTTTCTTTTCGATGTACTGTATGAGCTGTCAATGCCAGAAAGTTTTTTTTTTTCTTTGCGTCTCAGTAGGCGTTCCGGCATAACTTCCGGGTACAATGATGTCACGCGCATAGCCTCCAGTCTAGTCTATACTATGGGATATTAAAGCAATAAGCCACAAGAGGTCTCAGGTTACCAGGTATTTTATAATGGCTGAGAGGCGTAGTGAGACACGACACTTTCAGCCATTATAAGCTGCAGGGACCTCGAGTGGCTTATTGCTGTGCTTGCGGTGCTTGGACTCCCGCACGGCCAGTGTCTGTAAGGCAATCAAGTGCTCCCCTTCCCCAGTTCAGCTACAGAGCTGCGGGATCAATGTAACAGCTGGTTATGATATGAAGTGATTGCAGGTGTGAGATTTACCATGGCAACCAGCCAATCGGAATCAAGTATTGGGACCGTTTTAGAAACTAAAATACTCAATGGACTTCACCTTCACTTGTATTTATTTTGAACCCATTAACATCTGCTAAATGCCTACATTGTAAATGGAGGCACATTCTACAAATGCCTTCTGAATCAGTAATTTCAAGATAAAAAAGAAAAATAGAATGGTGTACAAGCTCACAGCATGGCACAGAAGTGGCACACTGTGAGCAATTTTTAAATTGCAGACGCTAAAATACAAAGTTTAATAAGATTGATTAACATTAATTTAAAAGACGAATGATTCATTGATGGTTGACTGAAAGCATTTGTTCTCTGTTCTTTGCCTGAAGAGGGAGCACTTGGGCCTCATATGCTGTCTGTTGGTGCCAATCTGTTGACCCTGATAGACACCTTCTTTATAATATACTGTCTGTTGTCATCCTCCTGTAGGAGCCTATCTGTAATAATAATATAATATAATATACTGTCTGTTGTCATCCTCCTCTAGGAGCATATCTACTGACGCTGAAAGACACCTTCTTCGACCGGTCTAAAGCCTGTCAGTTAATAGCGTCCATCCTGGTGGGCATGGACGAGAAGGTCAAGGTCGCTATGCCTCACCCCTCAATACTGAAGGTACCTGAGTCTAGATCACTCTCCCCCAAATTTGACCGAGCACATTTTCACTTGTGATTGAGTACCATTTGAACTGGCGTAGTGCGATGGAGTCCTTGGTCGTCCACTATGTTGCTGACTACATTAACATGTTATTGTTGCAGCCCATGGCTCTGTGGACAGGCAAGCAGATCTTCAGCCTCATCCTCAAGCCCAGTAAGGCGTGTCCGGTCAAGGCCAACCTTCGCACCAAGGGCAAGCAGTACTGTGGCCACGGAGAAGACCTCTGCTACAACGACTCATGTGAGTTCCATTCAGTACTCTGTTCAGTTCAGTACTCTGTTCAGTTCAGTACTCTGTTCAGTTCAGTACTCTGTTCAGTTCAGTACTGTGACAGCGGAGAAGACCTCTGCTACAACGACTCATGTGAGTTCCGTTCAGTACTCTGTTCAGTTCAGTACTGTGACAGCGGAGAAGACCTCTGCTACAACGACTCATGTGAGTTCCGTTCAGTACTCTGTTCAGTTCAGTACTCTGTTCAGTTCAGTACTGTGGCAGCGGAGAAGACCTCTGCTACAACGACTCATGTGAGTTCCGTTCAGTACTCTGTTCAGTTCAGTACTGTGACAGCGGAGAAGACCTCTGCTACAACGACTCATGTGAGTTCCGTTCAGTACTCTGTTCAGTTCAGTACTCTGTTCAGTTCAGTACTCTGTTCAGTTCAGTACTGTGACAGCGGAGAAGACCTCTGCTACAACGACTCATGTGAGTTCCGTTCAGTACTCTGTTCAGTTCAGTACTGTGACAGCGGAGAAGACCTCTGCTACAACGACTCATGTGAGTTCCGTTCAGTACTCTGTTCAGTTCAGTACTCTGTTCAGTTCAGTACTGTGACAGCGGAGAAGACCTCTGCTACAACGACTCATGTGAGTTCCGTTCAGTACTCTGTTCAGTTCAGTACTCTGTTCAGTTCAGTACTGTGGCAGCGGAGAAGACCTCTGCTACAACGACTCATGTGAGTTCCGTTCTGTACTCTGTTCAGTTCAGTACTCTGTTCAGTTCAGTACTGTGGCAGCGGAGAAGACCTCTGCTACAACGACTCATGTGAGTTCCGTTCTGTACTCTGTTCAGTTCAGTACTCTGTTCAGTTCAGTACTGTGGCAGCGGAGAAGACCTCTGCTACAACGACTCATGTGAGTTCAGTACTCTGTTCAGTTCAGTACTCTGTTCAGTTCAGTACTCTGTTCAGTTCAGTACTGTGGCAGCGGAGAAGACCTCTGCTACAACGACTTCCTCGGTTGTGCGCAGGTGAAAATGTACCCTAAAATTATCCAATGGAAAGTCCTATTTTCTACTTTGCCATATGATACAGCAGTATAGCCCGGCTTTTAGTTTCCCCCAAAACGTTTTTTTTCCCGTCTCAAATGAACGGGCACATGAAAAGCACAGTTTTGGTAGGTCAAGGCCCATTATTTATTCTGCATTTGAACCAGGGAGCACCATTTGATGAGATTTTAGCCTTGCAGACCCAAACCCCCCGAAGCACAGTTTCTAACCTGAGACACTGTTTGATGTGTCGCTATCTATCCACAGTCGTAGTGATCCAGAACAGTGAGCTGATGTGTGGGACCTTGGACAAGGGCACGCTGGGCTCCGGCTCCAAGAAGAACATCTTCTACATCCTCCTGAGAGACTGGGGACAGCTGGAGGCCGCCAACGCCATGTCCCGCCTGGCCCGTCTGGCCCCCTGCTACCTCTGTAAGGTCCCTAAAAACTAGTGTTGTCTATAGCCGAGCTGGCCCCCTGCTACCTCTGTAAGGTCCCTAAAAACTAGTGTTGTCTATAGCCGGGCTGGCCCCCTGCTACCTCTGTAAGGTCCCTAAAAACTAGTGTTGTCTATAGCCAGGCTGGCCCCCTGCTACCTCTGTAAGGTCCCTAAAAACTAGTGTTGTCTATAGCCGGGCTGGCCCCCTGCTACCTCTGTAAGGTCCCTAAAAACTAGTGTTGTCTATAGCCGGGCTGGCCCCCTGCTACCTCTGTAAGGTCCCTGCAAAGCACCACATGTGTTCATTCAAACGTGTATTTATTGCCCTCATTTGCAGTGTCGTCGAGATACAACATTTTCTCATCAATAATGAAACGGAAACAAAAAACAAAAACACAACGGCAACCTTTCCCTATCATATGATATAATACATGTTTCAAACACCTGTGCGTAGGTCTGCAATCAAATATTTAAAATTACTGTATGTTATGGGAGAACCAGACCTTCAATTTAACCCATTCCAAGCCATCCATGAGATATCTCGTGGAAAGCTATTATTACATTACATAATTATTGCATTAATATAATATATAAAATCTATTTTTTTTTACATTATTTTCCTGTGACTGGACCCCATCTCACTCCCATGGTAGACGTTGTCGGTGCACGCGCCCATGCACGTGGTTATGTATTAGTGTTTGTTGTGCTCAGAATGGGATAAAGTAGCAGTAAAACTAAAGGCTGTTTTCACCAACTCTGTGATTACATTGGGGACCTTATGTGTGAGCTAGTCACTGGAGGATTCCAACCCTGTGGATGTGGAGTCGTATAGACGAATCCACAGAGCGCTGCACTGTAGGTTTCATTATAATTATTGCTAGAGTTGTACCGATGCTGGTATCTCGTACGTATCGGGAGCCGATACCACCCTAAAGTACTCGGAACCGGCCCCGAATACTCTGACCCGAGTACCAAAACATCCAATTGACGCTATAGGCTGAACGAATGCAACAGGAGCAAGTCTGACCCAACACTGTAGCAAGTCGCCAAAAACAGACGATCCACAAGCATGAATGACAACTGACGAGTGTAAATCGGAGATCCATCTGCATCTATGAGAAAAAAGGGGTAAATTATTCAACAAAAATAAAAATGTACTCCGGTACATCGTAGTATTATCGTTACTCTGTATCGGCGAGTACTAAAAATGAAGTACTTGTACTCGGTCTGACAGAAAAAAATCCCAAGATTGGGTAATAGGTATGGCGGGGGGTGAACTTCACCAAGGCTGACAAATGCCTTTTGCCCAGCAGCAAGTTTCAAGTCTCACAAACGGTAGTTCCACACTACCATGGGGGGGGCAAGCAAAGACCGATTTCCTATTTAATGGGCTCTCACTTTCCTCTCTCTCTCTCGCTCCCCCTCTGGGCGTCTAGACTGCAGAGCTCGACACTCGACAGTGATTGAACTCGCTGAACCCATCCATACCGCACCGATCCATAGCATTCATTCTGTGGTCCTTCCTGCTATCCTTGTCTTGACTACCTGTAATTAGAAGACATATTATTCATAGCCTCAACCTTCTATACTTCATTATTCTATTGCCCCAAAGCAAAGGATTTAATTAATCAAGAGAAGTGCACAGCGATATATCGGGTCTTTTTTTTTTTAATACTGTTTTTATTAGGCATTTTTTGAATGACAATTTCAGAATATTAGACAATGATAAGTAATTCAGTTAAATAAAAATGAAAAAAATAACAGGCAATGTTCCACATACAGTATAATAAAAAAGACATAAGTGTGATAAACATGAAAAAACAAAAAACAGTTAAACAATGACAAGTGTGAACAGACAAACAAAACAGACAACAGGACAGACACTCTTGCTCTCAAACTTCCAACATGTTGTTGTAAATTAAGTAAGTTACAGACATTCTTTTTTAAATAAGAAAAAATTAAAATAAAGAAAAAACACTCCTTTTCTTTCTTTACAATTTTCTATTGTGCTATCTATTGTGTAGGAGGGGTTAGCGTGCACCTATTGAAATATTCTATATCGGGTCTTTTTTAAGGCCATTTTATGAAACGACACCAGAATTGCAATTATTTGCCCAAGCTTTCATCCTGAATGGTTCTGAGGACGGTGACGCTAAGGACGGTTCTGTCGGAACTTCAGTGGACTGACCCGAGTCGTCACATTTACAGTTAGAGACCCGAGACCAGATTCTACAGAATGTCTTCTAAATCAGGACCGTTTTGTGAAAAACCTGTTTCTACATCAGTGGTTCTCAAACTATTTCATGTCAAGGATAGAGGACCCCCAGAATTATATCTATTTTGCCTCCGCCCGCCGACCTCCATCTCAAAACATGTTGTTCCAGGGACCGCCCCAGAAGCAAAGACATGAGTTAAAAGCGTTCGCTATAAGCTTGTATATCTGCAATTTTTCAACGGCTAAAGTTTAAAATATCGGTTAAAAGTGGTAAAAATGCTAAGGTGACACAGATGCATTCCAGCCGGTATTAGCGGGCAAACCCTGATTTCTACCAAATCCTGGCTATAATGTGTCGGGTGTCGTTTTTGGTCCCACTCTCTCTCTCTCTTTGCAGCCAACCGTGGTTTCTCCATCGGCATCGGCGACGTGACGCCCGGCCAGGGCCTGCTGAAGGCCAAGCAGGACCTCCTGGACGCAGGATACCAGAAGTGTGACGAGTACATCGATGCTCTGAAGACCGGCAAGCTGCAGCAGCAGCCAGGCTGCACCGCAGAGGAGACGCTGGAGGTCAGGCAACCACACACACACAGTTATTTGTCATAGTTATCTGCCCTTTGCATTTTTGATTAACCCATTCTGACCTGAGATCAGATTCTAAAAAAATATTTTTTAGACAGATCTACAAGCTACGAGCTTGTAGGTCTGCTATTTTTGAAAAATCAATGAACGTTTTTAACTCAAATCTTTGCTCAGGCCTAAATGGGTTAAGAAATCACTCTTAACTGGCCACGTATGTAGAAGCCAAGGTTGAGTCTTAACTGGCCACATATGTAGAAGACAAGGTTGAGTCTTAACTGGCCACGTATGTAGAAGCCAAGGCTGAGTCTTAACTGGCCACGTATGTAGAAGACAAGGTTGAGTCTTAACTGGCCACATATGTAGAAGCCAAGGTTGAGTCTTAACTGGCCACGTATGTAGAAGACAAGGTTCAGTCTTAATTGGCCACGTATGTAGAAGCCAAGGTTGAGTCTTAACTGGCCACATATGTAGAAGCCAAGGTTGAGTCTTAACTGGCCACGTATGTAGAAGACAAGGTTGAGTCTTAACTGGCCACATATGTAGAAGCCAAGGTTGAGTCTTAACTGGCCACGTATGTAGAAGACAAGGTTCAGTCTTAATTGGCCACGTATGTAGAAGCCAAGGCTGAGGTATGCCGTTCTATCGTACTGTATGCCCCCTCTCTGAAGTGCATACAGTAGCATCACAAATAACATTGTGACAAATTCTTGTCTGAACATTTATTTACGCAGTGTAGTTATTTATGTAAACTATTTACTACTTTTCTTCAGGGAACCATCATTGTATGCCTGGCTGCAACCCCTGCATTCATCATCATTGTTTACCTTTTATTGAATGGATCAATGTCCATGAGCACAGTGAATAGATTACACGAGGCTTCACAAACGTGCAAACATTTAATTATCTTTAATTGACTCATTTCTGGTTCTTAATAAAAAGACATTCACAGGGAGAATAATAATATATATTATACAACAGGCCCCCGCGGGAGAGTTTCTGCAGCATCGCAGGCGTGCATTATAATACACGACGAAGAACACTATATATAGGTAGTATAGGTAGGACCGCTTCTAATCCTAACCAGGACAAAACTTATGTCATCACGGCGTCCACTTTTGGCCCTTACAAGTATATAGTAATACGAGTACAAGTGCACGCACGCACAGGCAGAATAAATACAGTATACGGTAAACTACAATTCATGCCGCCCACGTTGAACGTGCTAAAATGATCACACACTCCTATGTCCTATCACACCAATTACTAACTGTACCACGCAACGCACTCACACACGCACGCATGCATGCACGCAACGCAAGCACGTGCACACACACACACACACACACACACACACACACACACACACACACACACACACACACACACACACACAGTTATCCCATCTCATCATCAGGGCCCTTTGTTCCCCCACTTGGTTGATGTCCTCTCATTACTGCTTTGTCATCAGCTGTGACCCACAGCTAGAACAGTACCGCATGAGAGCACTTCTTCTGTGGGATCACGCCCGTGTGTGTGTGTGTGTGTGTGTGTGTGTGTGTGTGTGTGTGTGTGTGTGTGTGTGTGCGTGTGCGTGTGCGTGTGCACGTGCGTCCAACACAGGCTCTCATCCTGAAAGAGCTGTCAGTCATCAGAGATCACGCCGGCAGCGCGTGCCTCCGGGAATTGGACAAGAGCAACAGCCCGCTGATCATGGCTCTTTGTGGCTCCAAAGGTAAAGCCACAGGACACAATGTGAACACGGCGGTAATGAGGTCCCCGGCAGGCCACGTGACTCCATGATCCCCTCCTAGTCCTCAGTGGTCCTTCACCATGACAACACTCAGCCCAGACAAAACACTGTGCAGCTAATACAGTGACCTTTAACGCTGGGCCGGCCGTAGCTCACAGCAAACACGCGCTCCAGGGGTGCGACGGACGGTTAATGGGGCTAATGGATTATGGAAATGATCAATATAAAACGATTGTGTAGCTTAAAGTGGCACTGTGGGGTTTTTTTTTTTTTTTGTACCAATACAAATTAATTTTGTCTAATCTGAATTGGTAGAATATGTTAATGCGGGATGACTTCGTCTCCACGCTCTCCTGTTGAGATGTTTAGATAGTGTCAAAGAAACGTCATGTCTCATCAAGACTCGAGACACGCATTTTGACCTGATGGTCAAGATTCAATTCCCCCACCCTGAGCAAGCAGGCAGGCTCACTTGGCTCAATGGTAAAAATGCACTTGCACAAGAAACCGGGTTCAAATCCGGGGCAGAAGAGTAAAGTGACCTAGTGCAGCTTTAAGTTCAGGGTTAGGAGCCACTCTGAGAACCATTGTGTTCAGCAGTTGGACGTGGGGAAATCACAAGGGCTTCCAGGGACCACAGGTTGGCAGGTTTGCTTTTATAAGTTAGAACATAATGAAATAAAATCGGTATCGGCCTGATCATGAAAAAAAATGATCAGTGATCGGGATCAGCCCACAAAAAACGTGACCGGAGCACCTCTTGTTCAGAAGCATCTTCCATAAAACCCTAATAGTCTGGGTGGATATTTCATATAAAAGCAAAGGTTTCAGTCTCAGTCTGTGATTTCTTCACCTGGTCGACATTACTAAAACATCATCATTTTACATTTTGTGCTAATTGTTTTGGAATCGGCGACACTGTGTGTGTGGGGGGCAGGGCTCCTTTCACATTGTTTCACAAATCAGACATGGTCATATGACAGATTTTATTTTGCTTTAGTCCCTGCATTCTTCTTGTAATAACACTGTAATTATTGTAATAACACTGTATCTCTCCTCTCTGAATCCCTACTCCGTCCACATCTCACACACACACAGGCTCTTTCATCAACATCTCCCAGATGATTGCCTGTGTGGGTCAACAGGCCATCAGTGGCTCTCGAGTGCCTGACGGCTTTGAGAATCGCTCCCTGCCTCACTTCGACAAGCACTCCAAAGTAAGACGCTATTCATCTCCATTATGAATCCATAATGTACTCTGTATGATGCTGGAACACGTGTTGATTATTATTATGTAATACATACCGTCACTGTCGGGAAGAAACCTCCTATCTCCATATTCTTAACTTTTTGTGTTTTTTCGTAAATCAACGCCCTACTTGATCATAATACTACAGCAGTGGTTTTCAGCCCTTTTCATATCATGGTCCATTGTTTTATCTGCATTTGAGACACGGACAACCATTTGATAACATTTAGCCTTTTTGTTATTTTGTTGTCTTTGAATAAGATGTGCGCAATTTCATGCTGTATTGATGTGGCAGGCTACCATAGGAGAGATAACGGGAAAACATTGATAAAAATTACAATTCTTCTATATATTCTATAATTGTGTAGACTTCTTGTAAATTAACAGATTTTTACCAATAGTGTAACTCTTGAGAGAATAAAATGACAAATTTGGACACATGAGGTTTCCACCCATAGAGTATTAAAAGGATAGAGACTGAACTGGCGCGAAGCTCCGCCCCCTCCGCTATTCATGTCAGTGGAAGTTGCTCAGTGGCGTTTTGAAGCACCCGGAAGGCTGCCGGAAGGACCGTCTATTTCCGAATTTTTTCACTGATGAAATGCAATGAAGTGCAGCTGGGCTTTAACATTGAGCGCTCGGTTGCACGGGGTTTCCTCTTCAAGAATCCACGGGTCCGCCTGCAGTCCTTCCTCTTACCACTAGGGCCCAGCGCTTCAACATTGGAGTGCCTAGCTGGCCCCTTGTTTCCACCTGACAGAGACCACAATGTGCTCTTCTTCACGTGGCTTTTCCATCTAAAATTAACAAAGAAATTCCAAGAAGCTGCTTATTATCAAAGGCAATCTCCTCCCTGAAAGCTTACCTCTTGTGCCAGCACATTTAATCACATCCCTAGAATCCTTAGTCTACTCTGGGGGCAAACATTCGTAGAAAATGGATACTAATAGCTCTCAACTAGAGCCTGACCCACGGCATATCTTTCTTCCTGGTGGCGCTGTAATAGGCCAATGTGAAAAGGGTGCCATTTCTTCTTACGCCTTGGATGGCGAATGGATGATTTGTGGCATTTTGTTCCAAAAATGTGTTTTGCAAATTAACAGGCCAATGTGCAAATGGTGGGATATTTTCCTTCGCCTAGTAGGAAAGTCTGTGAAAGATTGCATGCTGTGTTCATGATTTGAGGCATTTTGTTCAAAATGGGCCAATCCTGCAATCTTTGAAAGCCAATGTTAGCCAATTAGGATGGAATATGAAATATCGGACAGATCCGTCTTGAACACATGACTATAGAGATAGTGTGTAACGATTTGCGGGATTTTTGGACAGATTCTGGAGGAGTAATATAAAAAAAAAGTTTTTCAACTTGACGACACACGGACACATGGACGGAGTGCAAAACATACTCTCTCCCCATGCCTTCGGCCTGGTGGAGACAATGATTGCATTTCATCCTCCCATCTTCCTCAAGCTGTGGGAGTAGTGAGAGTAGCTAATGTATGTACAGTATCTACCTAGAGCAGTGGTCCGGGGACCACCTGTGGTCCTTGAGGGGGTTCCAGGTGGTCTCCAGCGAAATGATGGACAGTTGGTAACCAAATGGACCCTTATAGATCTTTAACTCTTGAGAGCGTAAAATGCGTGAAACGCTCTCTTGAGAGCGTAAAATGAAACCAAATGGACCCTTACGGGTCCAATCCATTTGGTTTAATTTCTATAGGTATGAATCCTCCACGATGCGTCCAAATGGACCCCATTTCACGCTCTCAAGAGTTAAATTATTGTAAAACACACCTGCATTACTTAATTTACAAGACGTCTACACAATTAGGGAATGTATAAGAATTGTTATTTTGATCAACGTTTGCCTGTTATCTCTGCTATGGTACCCACATCAATACAGCATGGCAATGTGGAGGCTAAATCTCACCAAAGGCTAAATCTCATCAAATGCCAAATAAGTAATAATGGGCCTTAATATGAAACGGGTTGAAAACCACTAACCTAGACAGACGCCGCCTGTTGCCTAGTGCCTAATCAGACGGAGCGCTACGATTACGTGTGAGCACATCTGAGAGGAACATTATCCTGGCGTGTGCTGGAAAGAATAGAGTAGACTCTAATAATAATGACTGACGTTCCTCCTTGGCGATCTTCCTCAGAGACTGGCATACATGGATATATGTAATTCATGAAATAAACATGTCATCCAGGCCGCTTCACTCATTATGGATATGAAGAATCAACTGACTGAGAGAAAACCCTATTGTCACTGCTACTGAATTAGTTACATTTTCGCTAGAAACAAGACTGTGTCATTATGAGTGACTGACTGTCGCAAACGATACAGAGACACCTCTCTGACAATAACACTGAAACAGCTTGTTTATTTTTGGACCACAATGCTTCTATGAAACGATTTAAAGATGATCCCATGTCGGGGTCGACATTTTGGAAACTAAATAAGTAGTTTTGGAAACTACTTATTCTACAAAATAATCTAAATCAGTGGTTCTCAAAAAATAGCCTACCGGTATTTTTGAACAGGCAACGGAAACATCGAAAATGACTTTGTCTTTTTTTAGCCGATCCACATGCACCTAATGGACCCTGATGGTCTGGATAATTTGCATAAAAGCAAAAGTTTTAAAGGTGACTCAATCTAATAATTATAATTATGTTAATGATGCTAAAATAATGTTAATTATTTAGTAAAGGGAACTTTGCCATAAACTTTTTTCAGTCGTGAGATTAGATTTTTGCTTTAATCCATGTGAAAGGCCAACACTCCCCAGAGCTAATATTATGTGATTGTGTATTTAGTGTTGCTCTTTAATCAGACATGTCTTTGTCTGGCTAGATGATGGATGATTTGTGGCATTTTGTTCCAAAAATGTGTTTTGCAAAATAACAGGCCAATGTGCAAATGGTGGGATATTTTCCTTCGCCTAGTAGGAAAGTCTGTGAAAGATTGCATGCTGTGTTCATGATTTGAGGCATTTTGTTCAAAATGGGCCAATCCTGCAATCTTTGAAAGAGCTAATATTATGTGATTGTGTATTTAGTGTTGCTCTTTAATCAGACATTTCTTTGTCTGGCTAGATTTTTATAACGTCAATTTACATATTTGTTGTGCTGTGGCATAGCAGGGAACCCACTTAACATCAACTAACCCCTTCTTTTTTCCTTTTCTTTTTCCTTTTACAGCTGCCTGCTGCCAAAGGCTTTGTGGCGGACAGCTTCTATTCTGGCCTGACACCCACCGAGTTCTTCTTCCATACCATGGCTGGCCGTGAGGGTCTTGTGGACACAGCCGTTAAGACCGCAGAGACCGGATACATGCAGGTGAATGCTGGAGACATTTTTTTTGTGTGCTTTAATGCACTGCTCACCTTCGAAAACACCGTCAGGTCGGGGCAACCTTTTTTTTGTATTTAACCAGCAAAAACCACATTGAGACTGAAGTCTCTTTTACAAGTGTGACCTCAAAGTCAAAGTCATACGATTGGTCACACACGTTACCGCAGTGAAATTTGTTCTCCGCATTTCACCCATCTCTTGGAGCAGTGAGCTGCAGCTGTGCCGCGCTCGGGGAATCATTTAATTAGTAGATTTGACCCCCCCAATCCAACCCTTTGATGCTGAGTGTCAAGCAGGGAGGCATAGTACTAACCACGAAACATTAAATATCAATAAAATCAAAATAAACGTAATTAACATTCAGTTTCTGTTGTGCGACGGGCAGATGCAGCCACCCCACCTACCCGGAAATGTAGTCTCTGGGTTGTTTGACTCGATTCTAACGCTTATTTTGTTACTCTTTGGGTATATTTGTACATTTCCACTTTCAGTCGATGCTTCATATCCATATGAGTGAAAAGGCAGGGATGATCGGTTTATTTTTCAAACACAGTTCTTATATGAGGCGATCTAAAATCCCCCTATGGAGATTACAATGCAAATAAAAAGTACACAAACCTGTGGAATGACGCCCTCTACTGACAGTGACATCAGGACTTCGGTGCTCTATTGGGTCCCATTTTTACAGTCTTTGGTATGACCCGGCCGGGGATCGAACCCCAGACCTCCCAGTTTCAGGGCGGACACTCTAACCACAAGGCCACTGTCTGGTGGCCAAGAGAAGAGGCAAAGAATGTTTAAAAACGAAACAGGCAGGCAGTGAAGCACATCACACTACAAAAACATACCTACAAGAAACAAAGTACAAGGTATGAAGTGCATATGATTTAGCAGCATTTTTATAGGGCAATAGAGTTACTAAAGTAACTTGTGCATAAAGTGCATTATTGCTTTTAAGTAAGGAAGGAAGATAAGTAAGTAAGGAAGAGATAAAATGATAATGAGCTCTGTAATGCAATACAGCTGCATTACGTATTCCACACTCTACTAACAATTTCCTTATAATGGGGCACTTTCAAAGAGAGTGTTCCCCATGTGAATTCCACATGCATGAGTCAATCTATATAGATAATAGATATTATAATGGGGCTGACTTCTGCCTACCCTGGACGCGATACCTATACATTTTAAGGTATAAGGAACTTTCAAAGAGAGTGTGAATTCCACATGCATGAGTCAATCTATATCGATATAGATTGACTAGTGACCCCAGCCACCTTCACAGGCTCGCTCCCTTTCACCTCTACAACTATCTGCCTCTCAGTCTTCCTATCAGAGATGCAGTGGGAGGGATGTTTTTTTTTCCTTCTTTTATCGGGGCAAAGTACACCACGGTGGAGTAATATCTCCCGAGACAGGCGGCTTGCAAAGCTGAAATCTATCACTGTGCAAACAATCATGGACTGTCCTCCCACCTATCTGCCTGTGTCAGGGGGGATCTCATGGGGATGGAGGTGGTGTGTTCTTTCAGATATCTCTCCTGGTTGGAGATTGGTTGCAGATATTATAGCTTCCTGTTTTTCCTCTTTGTGACTTACTGTAGGAGGGAATAGGCCCACTGCAGGTGACTTGAATGCTTTATATTGCAATGTTGAGTACAGGGCTACAGGCCTACCAAAGAGGGCCTGCATTATTGGTATTGATGGTAACGGTATCTGTTATCATGAGCCTGATTGAGGCAACATTTATGTGGATGGACTTTGAAGAGAATACATTTTATTTTTAAATTATGCTTTTCATGGTTTATTTTTATTTTTTTAAAGCCCGGCACCCCCCCCCCCCCCCCGTTAACTATCGTTTAATTGTGAAGCGGGATTACGTTCTAATCTCCACAACCCGGCTGTGCCAGAACGTGAAAATCTGTCTTCAAATAAATAAATATATATTTTTTGGTTTTTACTCACATGTTAGACAGCCTCCACTCGGATCCGACCTGCACGCTTATTTGTTCTTTTTCTGCTCCAAATGAGACAATCTGCCATCTTTAGGATCTTATAAAACGTTTTCACGTCAAGGACCCCCAAATTGACACTCATTAGCCCGCGGACCCCCATTAGAAACTATATGCCAAGGAACCCCCGTAAGAGAATATTTGTACAGCTCTGTCAGTGATTTTCACCGATTTTCATTTCAAGGACCCCCAGGGACCCCAATGTATATTGTAAAATCAAAGTTAATTTAACTCAGAGTTACAGAGCCATAAGCGTCCATGATTAGTCACCTTTACAACGAGGTATAGATTGTAAGGATCGGACATTCCTGGAATGAGAAACACAGCTAAACGTGTGTGTAGCGCCTCCAAAACATTTGCCATTTTGACAAATGGTTGGTGTTCAACCCTTGCTTTGAGTTGCTTAGTGGATTGGATGATTGCACTCTCCAACAGTAAAAAGAAAACGACACATATATGTACAGCACGCTCAAGCAGATCCCACAAGTTTTCAATTGTGTTGAGGTCTGGACTCACAGCATTCTGGAGGTACTGAGTCTGTGATAATCCTGGCTCTGTGGGGCGAACGTTGTTATCCTGGAGGATGGCGTTAGGTCCCATGGAGATTCTGAATCTCCAGAATCTCATCCTGATATCTCACTGCATTTAGATTGCCTTCAATGATGACATTCTGTCGTGCCTGTCTTGCCTGCGTGAGAAGGATACTGCCCCATACCAAGTGTTGTGGCTGCGTATGGATCTTCCACATGCTACCTACCAAGTGTAAAATGAATAAAGTGTAAAAATAGCCAATATGTGTTGTTATTGTCCTCATTGCTGTGGGAGAGTGCAATCATCCAATCCACTAAGCAACTCAAACTCCGGGCAAACGCCGATTCTTAAAGTGAACGCGTATGGTGGCACCTGGAACTGGGATTTATGCTAACAGCTAGCCGCAATAAATTAGTTAATGACCCCTGCTAATGTCCTGTGTGTGTGTGTGCTGTAATGAAACAGAGGCGTCTGGTGAAGTCCCTGGAGGACCTGTGCTCCCAGTACGACCTGACGGTACGCAGCTCCACCGGCGACATCATCCAGTTCATCTACGGCGGCGACGGCCTCGACCCTGCCGACATGGAGGGCAAGGACGAACCGCTGGAGTTCAAGAGAGTGCTGGACAACATCCGGGTAAGGGCCGTGGCGCCGCCATTACTACCACATCTTTATGTCTGACCATTAGCGGGTTAACTGCGGACCATTTACGGCCGTCTTTTATAGGCTGGACTGCCTAAAGCATAAAGTTGCCTTTGAAGTTTGAACAGCCACTGAGTTGCTGTCAGCGGTATGTCGTTGTCACTCTTTACTTTCAAACAAGCCAAAATGAGCGTCAGTCCCAGAGGTTTCCCCACTATTTAATAATATTTAACCTATAAAGTACAGTTATTAATGGCTACTCCTGCTTCATAGGGAATTGACCCAATGGTGTCTTTGTGTGCAGGCAGTCTTCCCGTGTCAACAGGAGCCTGCACTCAGTAGGAACGAGCTGGTCCTCACTGCGGACTCCATCATGAAGAGAGCGGACTTCCTGTGCTGCCGAGACAGCTTCCTGGAGGTAATTAAGACTAATTAATGCCAATTAAGTCCTCCCACCCTGTTGTTGTCACTGCTGTTTTACCCTACTGCCAGTGAGGAGACCCCACCGGGAGGAGGACGCAGCGCCTCCCGCCCCCTCCCCCGTAAGGAGTACATGCAGTGACAAATATATGCTGACTGCCAAAGTGTACTATTATTTAACAGTATTATTATAACCATGAATGTCAATGAGAGAACTCTGTGGAAGCTCTCATGTTCTTTGCGGTACGTGACCTCTACCAAATAATAACAAGGATAATTACCATTAGAAGCTTATTTTGTTTCCAAAACCCGCTCACGTCCTCTGTTCCACAACTAGACTAACCTGCTACAACTGGGAAAGGAAAAAAGTGCCGTTTTAGATTTTTGAATAGCAGATGTACAACTTTGCGGAGCTGCTATTTTTGAACGTTTTTGAGAACTACCGGTACTGATCTGCAATTTAATGCCACTTTTACACATGCACGCACGCACTAGATGATGCAACAACTTCAAGCTTTAGAACGCACAGTAGGAGAGCTCGTCTTATGTCTATTCATTATTTCATGTACGTATGCCAGTTATGGCTCTGAGGAAGATCGCAATGTCCAGACGTCAGTCATTATCATCCGAGTCTACTCTACTCTAACAACATATTTTCAGATGGGAGGCAGAGGCATATACATATAATCTTTGGGGGTCCTTGACATGAAATATTGAGCACCACTGATACAGAAACATGAGGTATTTCAGAAAACTGTCAGGATTTTGAAGACATTTTTTTAATTTCGACGTTAGGCTTAAATGGGTTAAGAGATGAATGTATCATTACAGAAGCGGAGCACAAGTCTCTGCCAGGCCAGGTTGGTAATTGGATTTGTTTGCAAGAATTGCCCTCCTGGTGGCGCTATAAAAGGCTGATTTGGGGTAGAGGTTCTTCTATGGCCTCTAGTAGTCCGGCAGTCAACAGGCTTGGTGTATAGTCTATTTTATTGGCCTAAAATATTGTCTATCTATCTAATAATTTAGCGATCGCTGTCTGTCTGTCTGTCTGTCTGTCTGTCCGTCCACTTCCGGGTCACCAGTGAAATGCATGTTGGGACCACTTCCGGGTCACCAGTGAAATGCATGTTGGGACGGACACAGATTAATACTGGGACACACTTTTCCGCGTAACAGACCCACACGGGGAAACAACACCCCCCCCCCCCTATCAGTAATGTGATCTATTACGTTGCATTACCCACACTGAACATCATTTGCTGTTCATATATTCAGAACGGGTAAGGACTAGTATACATACATTCATGAATGTATGTATATACACTATATAAGTACCAGATTTCCCGCTCCACACCCCCGGCTGCCGGACTATAGGGAGTGTGCATGCAAAGTTTTACATCGATTAGGTCAGCGGTGCTGGAGATTAGCTCCACACAGGCGGACGGTCACATGCGCGGACAGGGGCCAAAACGTACTCTCTGCCACGCCTTCGGCCAGGAGGAGACAATTAATCACGTTCAACCTACTTTAGGGAAGAAACCACCAAAACTCCAAAATGTAACATTTTCAGGAAATGAAAAATAATATATATATTCTTTTTTCCAGGAAATAAAGAAAGCCTTATGTTTTTAATACAAAGCAATACTGCCTCGTCAGAGTTGGCATTGTGACTTTATATATTGTCAATTACTTGCATGAGAGGGGAGAGGTTGTGGAGGTAGTTGCTCTAAGTTTTAGCAGACAGTTTGACCGTCCAATGGTGTTGAGAGGTTTTGTCAGAAGCACTTTTTAATACTTTTTAAAACACACAGACGTAAAGGATGTTCAATAGCATTGATTTATGGGAGAAAAACTAATCTAAAACCTAAAAAATGGAGTTAGTTGGTTTTCTCCCGACTGCAACGATATCCTTTTTAGGTGGGAATATTCTATATATTTTTTTTCAGAATGCCATAAATAGACCTACACGTTCACAATGCGTTTGTGTGAGCTTGTAGATCTTCTATTTCCGCGTGCTACTGCTGAACTACTGGCACTACTGGTGAAGTATAACACTGAGTTTTAACCATCACAGAGAGTAGTGCAGTGTACTGGTGCAGTCTATCAGTGCTGTAGTAAGTAACGCTTCCAAACCTTTCTTCCCCCTTTTGTGAAGGAGTTAACAGACACAGGCTCAGAGAAGTACCTGGAGGTATAGTTCATAATGAGCATGCTACGTTGCTAAGTGTGTGGAAAGCATTTATTCGGCATTAAAACTCGTTTCTCAGTTGCAAAAACAGATGCTCTCAATGGCCCCCATTTATGTTACGTATTATTAACATGTGATCTGTATCTTGATATGTTCTCCGGGACAAGGGAAGGACGCATGTTAAAAGCATTCATTGCTATGGTGTGTTCGTTCATTAATAGGATCTCCAGCTCTTTCAGTAGTAAACAGAAAATACATGTTCAGGCTAGGATACCTAGGATACCAATTATGTCCAATCAGGCGAGAATGAGACTAGCAGGACACTGCCAAAGGCATCAAGAACTGCCAGCCAGCAAACTGGTGCTCTGGGAACCAACACACGGGCATCGATCACGAGGACGCCCCGCGCTAACATACGTGGATGTACTCAAGAGCGATGCAGGAGTGCAAAGTACCAACGAACTGGCCGGATGTATGGAGAACCGAGATGACTGGAAACGACGATGGAGGGCTCGTCTGAGGACGACCTAGAGAGAGAGGCGAGAGACCTCATGCAGGAGCGTTTAACTAGTAAAATTGATGAATTACCTTTTGCAGAGTTGTTTTTAGTTTATTAAAAAGTTGGAGAACAAACACATTATAGCAATGATGATCGTTATAGAACCTTTAGCATTATATTTTGTGTGTGTACAAATACATGACTTACACCCCCTTTAATGCATGATGCACCCAGGACGCATTGTGAATGGTCATAATGTGATCGGATCAGCCGTAAGCGCACGTTGTACATCAACCCTACGTCCTGTCCTGTCCTGTCCTATTCATACTGGAGTATGAATAGGCCTCAAGGAACATCCCGTCCCTGAGCACAATGCAGACGGCGAGAATACACCCGACGTAAATGCAAACTTGAGTTATTCCGATCACTCTTCAGTTCAGTGGGATATATTTGGATACAGATTGCATAACAAGAACGGTGGCTCTGACTCGCTGCTCAAGCAATTGACTGGACTAAGTGTGCACAGCTGTGCGTGGGATTGAATGAGAATGCCCTGTAAACAAGAGTGGATTTATTTGATCTCCGATTAGTTCCGCTCACCTGTGATGTGAAATAACAGCATGACTCATCATGGCTGGAGAGAGCACTAATGAGACCCTTTTTGCCTACTTGTAGAGAAGACTTTAGTGACCTGTGTGTTGCGTTTGGATTCTGCCCTGTTCTCCATCTCGTCTCCTCTCTCGACCAACAGGGCATACGGAAGTTCGTCAAGAGCATGTCCGACAGGATCAAGAAAACCAGAGACAAGTACGGCATCAACGACAACGGCAGCACGGAGGTACAGTAGCCACTGTAAAGCCAGCACCCTCACACCGTTCACCATCACCATACTGCATGTCAGTCGCCACTAGGGATGTCCATTTGTTTCATTCATCGATCGATTAACCAGTTAGTTGATAAGCAGCGTTTGTTTTTACATTTTATCTGAGAATCTTAATTTCCCTCAATGTCTAACATAAAAATCTGCATTGTGAAGATATACAGAAAGAATACAAAAGGCATATTGTATTCCTTAATCAAATATTTATTTGATTCATTTGAGATACAGGGCCAGGCAATGGCATCTTTGTGTGAGGAATAAAATAAAAATTGTTACGTTTAATTGAAGAACGGCGATTCATTGATTAACGATGAACTATTAACGTCCCTAGTCGCCACAAGCCCAAGCAACTAAAAGCTTTTTGTTGCCTTTCCTTGTATTGCAGCCTAAAGTTCTCTATCAGCTGGACCGAGTCACCCCGACGCAACTGGAGAAGTTCCTGGAAACGTGCAGGGACAAATATATGAGGTACTGCGACTGTATGTGCCTTCAGACAGTACTGTCTGCAGATTGTGTTGCTTTATGTCCGGCAGGATGTGCCACCTGGTTCCACTAAGGCCTGTTAACCCACACGAGGGGGCTTGTGTGGATTAAATGGTCATTCCAATGTAACTCCCCCCGGGACACAGGTGTGTCTCGGCCTGATAAGACCATGAAACTGATAAGAATCGTGGACAGAATCTAATCCCAGCTGGAATACCGACGAGGTCGCGGGTTTCACTTAGTTGACTTTGATTTACTTTTTTTAATCGATCATCCATTAATTTGATGAACTGGGATTTTCCGAAGAGCCTCAATTTCCCCTCCATAAATGTCTATAACATAAAAATCCAAAATTCGCTTCCGATATACAGAATGACAAAATGCTTGTTAATATTCATCATTCAAAGATGTATTGTATCCTATGAGATGCAGGAAATGGCACTTCTGTATGAGAAAGAGAAATGTGAGAAGAAAATGTGTTTTTTTAAAATATATATATCATTTATTTATTATTATTTATCATGGTTACATTTCACATAAAATACACCGCTTTTATACAATGATGGAGAGACTGTGAAATGTTAAATTAATTGTAATTTTTTTTAATTTAGTTGAGTAAATTCTTATTGTCAATTAATCAATTGTTGAATAATTGTTAACATTTGTAAGTGCAGCAGAAAGAGTTGATATGTAGGGGTGCATAGCGTTAGTCCAACATACCCTAACCCTAACCGTCTTAACTGGCCACATATGTCGGACTATTGGTATGTCGGACGAATGTATGTTCCCATGGGCTTTAAGCAAGTGACTATTCGACTAGTCGACTAGTAAATCCACTAGTCGCCCTTGTTGGTACTAGTTTTATTTTATTTTTCGTTTTTGTAGGCCTCCAAGTCATCTAGATTATCGTTATAGTCACCAATGTACACAGTTTTAAAATGTACAACTATATGTATACTGATGTAGTTGTGGTGAGTTGTGCTCTCTAATCTCTCTCTCTGTGTGTGAACTCAGAGCCCAGATGGAGCCCGGTTCGGCGGTGGGGGCTCTGTGTGCCCAGAGCATCGGGGAGCCTGGCACCCAGATGACTCTGAAGACCTTCCACTTTGCCGGAGTAGCGTCCATGAACATCACCCTGGGTGTGCCCCGCATCAAGGAGATCATTAACGCCTCCAAAAACATCAGGTAAGCGTCGGGACTCAAGGCTTGTGGCAAATAACCGAGACTTGACTTCGTCCTCCTGGTCACGTGCAGACAAAGAAACACATTGGAGCTGTCTCTTCCTTTGTAGTCTGACTTTTTCTGGGAGGAGGGTTAAATGCTTTAAAGAGAATCTGCTATTGACTGGTGAGTGGTGTCTACTGTCTCCTTCAAATGGGAACAATTTGTTCCCAAGTTTGACACGTGTCGACAGTGCACCTCATAGGCGGTTTGTTCAAGACAGCCTGACAGCATAAAATGGCTTGTTTCTAATCACATTGCACCTACACTTCATGATCACTGACTTGTTTGGCTACAGTGACACGCTGTGGAACTGCCCTGTCTAGGATGAATACACAGCCTTTACACAACACTTACACACTTACACAATACTTTTAACACTTTACCCTTATATAGTTCACCCATTAAAACCGGTAAATGTACTAAAAATAAATCAACTCTCCTGTATCTGCCACTCAGCACACCAATCATCAGTGCCCATCTGGACGTCGATGATGATGCAGACTTTGGTCGTCTGGTGAAGGGAAGGATTGAGAAAACTCTTCTTGGAGAGGTAAATTTGTAATTTTTCCTCTAGTAACGCAGGTTAACCCATTCTGGGCGGGAACCCCTTTTGGTGTTAGCATTATGTTATGCTTTAGCTATTGAAAAATAGCAGATCTACAAGCTCATAGTGCGCCACCGAGTGGCGCGCTACGAGCTTGTAGGTCTACGATTTTTGAAAAATCGACTGACATAGAAACATAGCTTTTTCAGAAAACTGTCAGGATGTAGACAACAACAACAAACTGCCGGTGCCTGTCTGTCTGTTTGCCATGCATTTCTATGGTTAAAGTAAGACACAGTGGAGCGTTCCTCTTCCCAGCGCAGAGCATCACACATCATCTCCAGCCACGTGACACATCCAGCATTCTGGTGGGCAGAGCGACCCGAGCACTTCAAGCAGAAAATTACTTTCACTTGTGGAGAGAAGTGGCGCCCAATAGGTTACGAGTCACGATGACCTGACAGACGGAATCATGATGAAAAATAAATCCATGTTTACCCGTTATCTATTTGTGCTTAGAATAACCGAGACGTTTGAGCACAGCAGATTTGCAGACATCAATAAACGTGAAAGAAGGCGGTTTTTGTGACTTGGTTAACATGGGGGAGGAATGAAAGGGTGGGGTCAAAAATTTTACCAAGGTTGCGGATGCGGGTGGAGGGTCTAACAGTGGATCCATCAATGTTCAGTGAAAAACCTTGGGTGGAATTGGTGAGGGAGTTGGGACCGATGATGATGATTTCCGATTTATTGCAATTTAGTTTGAGAAAGTTCTTTTGCATCCACGTTTTAATATCTGTGAGGCAGGCAGTGAGAGTGGAGTGGGTGGTTGGGGTGATGGCTTTGGTGGAAAGGTACAGCTGTGTGTCATCTGTGTGTCGAGATAAGAGGTTTCTGCCCGATATCCAAAGTGCTCCTCCGGAGTCTCAAATTGCTTGCTGGCCCTAATGAAAGACCGAGGGTGGTTTTGCACACTCCATCTGTGCAAAGTGTAATGTTTTACACATAACCGAACACTGAAAATTACCTCAGATATACCCAATATTAACCTAATCTGCAATGCACAAAACTCATTTCTAAGCTCTGAGTTATGACCTGTGCCATTATTTTTACAGTGATATCTTTCCGCCTGTCTGCTCTCACAAATGTACCTGTCTAAATAATAATGGAATGTGGCTCATGACCGAAAGAATAAGGTCAAAGCGTCCAAAATGAGTTTTCTCCCTTAGAGATAGGGTGAGAAGTTCAGTCACACGAGAGAGACTGGAAAGGAGCCAGTTTAAGTTTAAGTGGTTCGGGCATCTGGTTAGGATGCCTCTCGGGCGTCTCCCTAGGGAGGTCCTCGATGCACGTCCCACTGGGAGGAGACCCCGGGGCAGACCAAGGCGCAGTTGGAGGAAACACATCGACTCACTGGCCTAGGAACGTCTCGGGATCCCCCAGGAGGAAGTCACTAATGTTGCTCTGGAGAGCGAAGTCTGGAACACTGGTGGAGCTGTTTCCCCCGCGACCCGACTACGGGACAACAAATCAAAGTGTATTCATATAACACATTTACAATAATTATTATATTATAGAATATAATATTATTAATAATTATCCATAATTAAAACAAATAAATGATGTAGAAGCCGTCTTGGTATAGTCCAGATTTACTGGGCCCTAATCCATCAACAATATGTAGAAAGTCCTATATTAGAAGGGCAGACACTCACCCCTATGTACAGCATTTAGAGCTGATCCAAGTACAAGATGTAGTAATTAGTATGACAGCCTTGCTAAACCACTGTGTCGCATTGCAGAGCAAGTCTCATTTACATGCATGAGACCCAAAAACCCTTCTGGAGAACGAGGGTCCTGGATCCCAATTCCCAAATGAGCCCAAATGTGAGAGAGACGGCATCTTGACATGTGAAAAGCCAGAGACACACGTCCTCTTTGACATTGGCTTTGCTACACAAACACACCACGAGGCCAGGCAGCTGTGCGCCATCTGTGACACTCAGCGTTTCTCATCCTCTCACAGATCTCGGAGTACATCGAGGAGGTCTTTCTGCCTGATGACTGTTTCATTCTGGTGAAGCTGTCATTGGAGAGGATACGGCTGTTGCGACTAGAGGTATCACGTCATCTACTGTTTGTTTGTTTGCTGATCCACTGTTGACACGGCCTTTTAACCCATTCTGACCGGGCACCCATTTTGGTGTTAGCATCATGTTATGCTTTAGCTATTGAAAAATAGCAGATCTACAAGCTCATAGCGCGCCACCGAGTGGCGCGCTACGAGCTTGTAGGTCTGCTATTTTTGAAAAATCGAAGAACGACTGACATTTTTAGAATCTGATCTCAGGTCAGAATGGGTTCATCAGACCAGTGTGTTGTCCAGTGGAAAACCTCGTATGAATCTGATCTCAGGTCAGAATGGGTTAAGAGCCGATAAATAGACAGTGGTTTTACGTTTTCGTGAAGTGGTCAATACTATGCAGCTGATGATTCCCCATTCTTTAGCAGGTTCAACGTTGCACCAATATTTTGGTGCGACGTCATTTTAGGTGAACATTTTCACAGACCTTTTCAAAAATAGCTGATCAAATGTATTATGCTGTCTGACTGCCACAGAGGTCAGAGGTCATCAACATAGCCACAAACCATCATCCTACTACAGTAACTTCCCAGGAAGAGAAAGGCTGTGTTTTCTATTAGCTTGGAATCATCGACGATGTCATTGGTAGGCACGTTTCTGAACTGTTCATGGGACTGCCTTTTTCGCACAGCGGGTGGGACCTGATGAGGTGCTTGTTTTACACCGCTTCGCCCCGCCCTACTAGTAGTACTAGTAGTAGGAAGTAGTGGGGGGCCTGTGGGGCTTTCTCACATTCTAATACAGCCAGAAAAGAAAACCCAATTCTTCAGCCAGCTCGGTAGCATGCCTCGTGGTCATTAGACTCCCAACACCTGGACACATCATCTCCATCCAATCCCGCTGCCGACAGCACTATTTTTCCACCAACCGCGGACTACTTTTTTGCCCGATAAAGTACGTTAAGGTTATATGTAGGTACAGTTTTTGTGAGGTTAGGGTTAAGGTTAGGTTTAGGCATAGTTTTTGTGAGGTTATACCTTAAGGTATATTGTTTTGTGAGGTTATATAACCACTTGCGTGTGGTCCAAATGAACACAGCGGAGCGCTCTCTACTCCACTAACAGCCCATCAGGTCCCACGCTCTGCGAGGCTTCCATCAGGTCCCACGCTCTGCGAGGCTTCCATCAGGTCCCACGCTCTGCGAGGCTGCCCAACGGTTCACAGCCCACCTCTGAGACACGGAGCCAGTAGATACAAACGCTGCCAGATCGTATAATGAGCATTTCTTAAAGGGCCAATTATACGAGGCTATTCATTATAATAGAATTGCTCCTCCAAAGGCGATTTATACTAATTGTGTGCACGCTGTGCACACATTTCATGCACAGCGTGCAACCGAGACTAAATTAGAAACGGCACGGTTGTTTTGCCATGTTTGTATGTAGATTGTGGGGTGGTAAATTGCACGGTTTTGTGTAAATGATAGTCCTCAAGAGACAATTAAGTGGCCGGCCGCGCACACACACACACTGCGCGCACGGCCAGGTGAATGCACACACGGTCCGTTACTCCATCTGCATGTCTAAGCTGGGTGTGTGTGTGTGTGTGTGGGGGGCCACGTGAATGCAGAAACGTGTGTGTGTGTGTGTGTGTGTGCGCATGTGTGTGTGTGTGTGTGTGTGTGTGTGGGGGGCCAGGTGTGTGTGTGGGGGCCCAGCTGAATGCAGACACGGTCCACTGCACCCATCTGCATGTCTAATAAGCGGGGGGTGTTTTCTATGTCCAGGTGAATGCAGAAACGGTTCGTTACTCCATCTGCATGTCCAAGCTGCGCGTGAAGCCGGGAGACATCGCCGTGCACGGAGAGGCGGTGGTCTGCGTGTCTCCGCGGGAGAACAGCAAGAGCTCCATGTACTACGTTCTGCAGTCCCTCAAGGAAGACCTTCCTAAGGTGAGAAGAAGGCAACGACGGAAGAAGAACTCCATTCTTTGTACAAAAGTATCGATACCCTGTTGTTGAGTAAATAGTCTGTTACAACTCTGTAAAACTACAAACATATTGGCTTCATATGTATGGAAATCCTTTGAAAATAGCAGAGCTATCCCAGCTCATTGTGAGCTTGTGGATCGCCTCTCAAATTGCCAAAATATATACAGTATAAATCTGAAGTGGATTTGTAATAATCCAAATCTACAAAGTAAGTAGTAACTAAGGTTTTCAAATAATTGTACTGGAGTAAAAGTACAATATCCAAATCTACAAAGTAAGTAGTAACTAAGGTTTTCAAATAATTGTACTGGAGTAAAAGTACAATATCCAAATCTACAAAGTAAGTAGTAACTAAGGTTTTCAAATAATTGTACTGAGTAAAAGTACAATATCCAAATCTTCAAAGTAAGTAGTAACTAAGGTTTTCAAATAATTGTACTGGAGTAAACGTACAATATTTGCCTTTGCGATGTAGTGGAGTAGGAGTAAAATTATTTAAAATTGGAATTACCCCAGTAAAGTAAAACTTGAGTAAATGTACCACCAGTGGAATAAAGCCATACACCAATGGTTCTCAGAAGCGGGGTCCAGGGACCATCAGGGTTCCTCAAGGTGGTTCCAAATGGTCCCAAATGGACCTACACGGGTCTGTAACTCTGAGAGTGTATGAAATGGAACCAATTTGGTTACATTTGTACACTCTTGAGTTATGTACACTCTTGAGTCCTTGAGATTAAACAGTTGGAGAACAACTGGGATAGATGAGTTGAGATTCGCCCCATACTCATAATAGCAAATATACAGAAGCAATGACATTTTGCATAAATGGGAAGTTATATCATGTAGCAACAAGAGACTGAGACATTGTGTTTTCACTTCGGGAGAATGTTGGCTCATGATTGGATGTTTGTCATTACTAGGGGTTCTGTTCATTCTTTACTTGAATTATGTTGTGGTCTCTTTTAGTTTTTTTCTTTTGTTCCTTTGTGTAACACTGTGGTAGAGGTCCAATTGGTAAATTATACCGTAAGTTGCACAATGAGATGAGGCTCTTTCAGCACACAAAGGCACACAAAGACCATTTTGCAAATGTAGAACCTCACAAAACACACACTATGGATTTTATTTTTCTTTGTCGGTGTCAACTTCATGTTGATTAAGCTTATTCCAGAATTGGACTGGATCCATAATGGATAAAAAAAAGTTAATGCATAAAAGGAACTGTACCGCGTTTTGAATTTGTGACACTATAAATGGGCAGAATGCGCATTGTTGGCATTTGTTTATGTGCTAAAAGAGTCACAGAGCTGTTTTCTATTCAATTTCTAATAAGTGGTGTAATGACTACAGTATATCTGGCCAGATGGAGACGATAAGTGGCGTAATGGAGCAAGATACATGGCTAGATAAGTGACAAGGACACACATAATAGATCTCTATATTGTTATATATTGGTTACCCTGACGTTGGGTATAACTGGTATTGCATAACAGGGCGGAGGCATTTACGGGGGGCACAAAATACATTTCAGATGGGGGTTTGGAGGGGTCCTTGACAGAAGCACTGTTTCAATGAGCCCTGTCTTGATTGGAAGGTGGTGGTGTTTTAACGAGCTCCGTGTTGATTGGAAGGTGGTGGTTGCAGGTGTTTTAACGAGCTCCGTGTTGATTGGAAGGTGGTGGTGCAGGTGTTTTAACGAGCTCCGTGTTGATTGGAAGGTGGTGTTTTTAATGTTGATTGACAGGTGGTGGTGCAGGTGTTTTAACGAGTTCTGTGTTGATTGACAGGTGGTGGTGCAGGGCATCCCGGAGGTGTCCAGAGCGGTCATCCACATCGACGAAGCGAGCGGCAAAAACAAGTACAAGCTGCTGGTGGAGGGGGACAACATGCGCGCTGTCATGGCAACGCACGGCGTCAAAGGCAGCAGGACCACCTCCAACAACACCTATGAGGTACTAGTTGAACCAAGGCTTTATTTAACAACACCTATGAGGTACTAGTTGAACCAAGGCTTTATTTAACAACACCTATGAGGTACTAGTTGAACCAAGGCTTTATTTAACAACACCTATGAGGCACTAGTTGAACCAAGGCTTTATTTAACAACACCTATGAGGCACTAGTTGAACCAAGGCTTTATTTAACAACACCTATGAGGTACTAGTTTAACCAAGGCTTTATTTAACAACACCTATGAGGTACTAGTTTAACCAAGGCTTTATTTAACAGCACTTAACTATTATAACCTTTCCCTGAACCGAGGCACATTGATTTATTGGAAGCAGCCATGTTGAACAATAACCTCTGTGCTTCCAGGTGGAGAAGACGCTGGGCATCGAAGCGGCCAGGACCACCATCATCAACGAGATCCAGTACACCATGAGCAGCCACGGCATGAGTGTGGACCGACGACATGTCATGCTGCTGGCAGACCTCATGTCCTACAAGGTACACTTTAGGCATTTACTAGACTCTCTTAATCCATTAAGCGATTTACAGTAAGCGAGAACATCAAATACATAAAAGAAATAGCTAAGAAGCTGACAGGGGGAGCACACGCAGATACGACACACCAAAGATCCGACATGCGCAAAATCACACGTCGCTCCCGTACATGCGTTGGTCCGACATGCGTTTGTCCGGGCTTGCGGTTAGGGTTAGGTTGGGGTTAGTTGATTAGTTAGTTTCATTTATTGTCCACGTGTGGAAATTTGTCTTCGGTCTCGACAACAGTAAAAAAACAAACAGTTACAACAGCAACAACACTTACACAATTATTTTCTCATGGCAAAAAAGTGCAGGACAACAGTGGCAAATGCATTGGAAAAACAACAAATCTAGCGAGACATGGTATCATTTAGTGCCTTAATGGCATTTGGTATGTGTTACGGTTATCTTTTGGTACTTTGTACCGTCTACCAGAGGGAAGTAGTTCAAACTCCCTGCAGAGTTATCTTGACAGCTTTTTTACGAAGTACCTCCTCGTAGATACAGTCTAGTTGTTTCTGTCTCTTCCCAATGATTTTTGAGGCTATGTTCACAATTCGCTGCAGCTTGCTTCTTCCTTTTACATTCAGATTGCCATACCACATTGCCATGTTAAAAGTCAAGATTCCCTCTATCAGGTTTTTATAGACTGTTTCCATGATATGCTTGATCACTCTAAAGGAGTTGAGCTTGCGTAGTAGGTGGAGGCGTTGGTTACAAGTTTTAAAAATCTGGTCAGTATTTTCACTGAAATTGAGTATGGTGTCAATATATGTGCCTAAGTATTTAAAAGTGTCTACCACCTCCACTATTTGTCCACCAATTGTCATTGAATGACAAGTTATTTTGTTTTTGTCACATTGATCCCTAAGGACCAGTTCTGAAGAGATGACACATGTGCTCTGTATGCTTCCTCCCCCACTGTGTAAGGCAACCAGGGCCATATCATCCGCATATTTGAACAAATGAAACCATGTCCTGGTCTAACTGGAATTCATTTGTATATAAGGAGAAAAGTAAGGGGGATAAGATAGTCCCCTGTGGAACACAGTGATGTCGGACAGAGTATCATTAACACGGACCTGTTGAGGACGGTCAGAGAGGAAGTCTCTGACAAGATGGATAATACCTCCATTTACTCCTATGTAAAATCAATGAAGGTAAAATCAATAAAAAGGACCCTGGCAAACTGGAAGGGGACTTGGAGATGCTTTGACAGGGTGTTAAACAGGCTGATAGCAGCATCATCAGTTCCTCTCTGACTTTTATAAGCAAATTGGAGATGATCTAAGCTGTGATTTGTCTGCTTATAACTCTTTCAAAACAGTTTCCCAAAATGGAAGTAAGAGTAATGGGCCTGAAGTATTTTAGTTCAGTGGCTCCAGGCTTCTTGGGGAGAGGCACTGACAATACAAGACATTTTCCATAAATTGGCCTTTATTTGAGAGTCAAGCAAATACTGGAATAGCATCAACACAATACCTTTTAAATTCATGAACATTATTTTCTTTCAACTCTCTACCTCTAAGGCCATCTGGCCCAGGGGCCGAGTTGGGCTTAATACAGGAAAGGCTAGCTACAATTTTCACTGAGTGTGATAGGGACATACTCCGGAATGTGAGTGGAATACACACACTATCACGCTCAGCACTGAAGTCATTCTTATGAAAACGGCTGAAAAAGATATTTAGATCATTAGCAAAAGATGGAGATTAGAGGTAGGTTGACGGTCTAATGACCGTCGGACCAATAGTATGTCGGTAACTAAAGCCTGTACCCCCTAACAGTGGAATATCTATAGAATGACACTTTACGTATACACTATAGAGTGCTATGTCTGCATAAAATGCTGTCTAAGTTACATAAATTGAGCATTTGCATACGCCTGTAAGGTCGTCAAGGCTAGGGTAAGTGCTACGGCAAGTGCTGCAGGCTAAGATGGAGTCTGAAGGGGGTTTTCAGATTACGACGGAAGATCGGGAGTGAATCTGCAGTTCTGACTGCAATGGGAAGTGCATTCCATAGTTTTGGAGCCAGAAGGGAGAAGAGTTTGGTACGTGTGGAGCGTTGTCCCGGTGTTTTAGTCAATGTTCTTCCAGCTTCCCTGCGTTGGCCGATCACACGGGAGGGTTTGTAGGGTCCGATCAGACTTGCAAGATGTTGGGGCTGCCATACCTTTGGTTGCCTTGAAGGCCAGCATTAGAGTTTTGTACTCTTGTTGCGGGCAGTGACAGCACACAGGGACAGGGAGTACAGTACACAGGGAGACATGTGAGAATTTTGGCTGGTTGAAGAACAAGCAAGCTGTTGCATTCTGGATCAATTGGAGAGGCTTAAGTGTGCATGCCGGTAGATCAGTAAGTCCTACAAGGTACAGTGTGTCACCACCATAATGTCATGCTGCTAGTAGCAGAGCTCATGTCCTACAAGGTACAGTGTGTCATTAAGGGTCGATAGCTTTCAAGAAATGTCAAAAAAGGGAAAAATAGATAGTTTTGCATGACAGCGTTGTGTGATGAAATAAAATGTGCTTCTATCTCAATGATGTGATTAATCCGAAAGGTACAGCAAAATGTGTCTGCTGAGGCACACTGGGTGGTACCACTGCCCTGTGGTACTATGAGATCTTGTGACAACCGTTCATTCTAATTGGGGCTAATATCTATACCCCACTTTTCCGATCTCAAAATGTTTAAATTAAATACACGCTATTTTCATCATGAGGTGTGCATTGACAGTTTGACTTGCCCATTGGGTGTGCCCTGGTTTCAGATATTTGAAAAGCACACACTACGACTACAGTGTATCTCGGTTCTGTCTTTAATCTGTAGTCTTTCAAGACAGATTCAGAGCTCCGCAGCTGAATCTGTCGGTAAGAGTTTGTTGTTAGGAATGAAAACAAACACGCACCACCAGAAAAGAACGGGCAACATCCGGTCGCTACAGTGAGCACAGTACTCCTAAGCACAGTGTTAGACCTCGATGGAGGGGCGCCATCTCAAGCGAACTTGAGCCACGAGAGACACCACCGATTGCCGTGGCGAACGTTGTGAAGTTCGCTTAGCCGACTCAGCCCCCTTTGAGTTGCGACCCGATATGGACTAGAATAGTAAATCATGTTCTGGCGAGAGCATTTCCCCCCGACTGCCACTCAAAGTAGCTACTGGCCAATCACAGCGCGTCCTTGCTCAAAGGCGGAAGGCCATTGGAGACTTGCGTCTCTGCGCGCTGGGGGAACTGGAGCGGCGGCTTCCCAGATTGATGTGATGTACCTGCTGTGTCACTAGGGGGAGATTCTGGGCATCACCAGGTTCGGCCTGGCCAAGATGAAGGAAAGTGTCCTCATGCTGGCCTCCTTTGAGAAGACGGCGGATCACCTGTTTGATGCTGCCTACTTCGGCCAGAAGGACTCCGTCTGTGGTAAATTAATTCAGCATTATTTGAGTTTAATATATAGTTTATTTTTGGGCTTTTACTAGTAACTTAAGGTGGGGGGGGATAAAATAATATTGTAATTTACCTACACTACGATGATATTGTACACTACATGTACAATTGTAATATTACAATTAAGAAAACTGAATAAATACCGTATATTTAGTATGGGCTATAATACTGTCTGTACTGTATGTGTGTGTGCATGTGTATATAGACAGATGTCTAGATATAGATGGAAATAAAGAAGTAGCCAGCAAATAATGAATGTCCTTTTCCACATGATTTACTGTATTTCCCTCTGATAGACAGACAATGTATGTGTTACAGTACATTGCATTTTTGAGCCTTGCACCAAAAAGGCTATTTATCTAATCTGGGGTGTTGCAGGGTTTTTTTATTCTGTTTTTGCAGTTATTTTCTCTTAGATATACACTGTGAATATAAACGCTGCATTATGAAATTGACCTGTAATTTCCACGACTTCTCATGAAGTGGTCATGAATATGATGTCCTCTGTTCGTTTCATTCCAGGTGTGTCCGAGTGCATCATCATGGGCATTCCCATGAACATCGGCACGGGTCTGTTCAAGCTGTTGCATAAGGCTGACAAGAACCCCTCTCCACCGGAGAGGCCCCTTCTCTTCGACAACCCTGACTTCCATGTTCCTCTAGTAGCCCCCTAGTCACTCTCACCTGTCCCCCTAGTCACCCCATGTTCCTCTAATAGCCCCCTAGTCACCCTCACCTGTCCCCCTAGTCACCCCATGTTCCTCTAATAGCCCCCTAGTCACCCTCACCTGTCCCCCTAGTCACCCCATGTTCCTCTAGTAGCCCCCTAGTCACCCTCACCTGTCTCCCTAATCACCACATGTTCCTCTAATAGCCCCCTAGTCACCCTCACCTGTCTCCATAATCACCCCATGTTCCTCTAGTAGCCCCCTAATCACCCTCACCTGTCTCCCCGTCGTCTGCCTTAAAGCTACACCTTGACCATTTCGAACCCAAGTCCCTTCGCTCAGATGTGAGGAGAGAGAGGCGCTATACTGTCGCTGTTGGTTTGAAACCCTGTATGTCCGAAGCTGTTAACTTTTAACCCATTCGAAAAAACGTATATATCCATACTGGACCAAAAAAAAAAAAAAAGATCTACAAGCTCTTAGATCTACAAAGATCTACAAGCTCTTAGCTCCAGAAAATAATTTTTGAGTTAAAAATGTTTCGCTTTAAAATAGCAGATCGACAAGCTCTTAGCGACACACTATATTATCTCCTCACATCAGAGAACAATGAGAATTAGGTTCAGAATGAACAAAGTGTGCTTTTTTATTCTACAGAGGTCATTCACACAAATGACAGCATACGCAAGTGTTGCAGGTATGTTACCCTTAAGCCTGATATAATACTGATAGAACTCCTTGCGTGTCCTTGCCTGAAGATAGCCAAACTGCAAGCTCACAACGGATCTGATTTGGTTTGGTTTGGTTTGTTTTGATTTGAAAAGCATTGAAACTACATTGGTACAGCAATTTGAGGATTACCCAATAAAGTCCCGAGACTTATTTCCATTGAGGTCCTCTCACAGTCAACAGATTAATCAATAAAAAATACACCACAATACAAAACACATATCAGTAATATATACAGTACATACATAACATGAAGAACAAAAATACAAGTGCTCGCGTTGTGAGTTTGTAGACTATTTTCAGTGCACAACACATGTGCAATGAAGTACAGCACCACTTAGGAGTATGACCCTGTATTCATTATTTGCCAATGATGAAGTCTGTTGTCTATAGACAGACTTCCTTTTCCTGAGCGCTCAAGTGCCTGTTAAAATGTTTTTCATTTCCCTCTGCCAGGAAACATACTAGTTCAAATCTCTGTACTTCATGTTCTGGGTCTGTGCTACAGACTTATTTTGATTTAACTTACCGTAAGGAATAACATGCTTTCAATGCAGACAATTATGCCACATAGGGCCATACTGTAAGCGCAAGGACAGTAGTCGCAGTTCATTTTGTTTGTTTTGCTTGTAAAAACATGCTTTCTTTCATTTACCATACCAGGTATGTAATATGGTTTATGCATCAAGACGTTTTGTGGGTCTTGTCTTTGTCCTTGGTGATGTACAAAACATACAACACTAAAATACCTCTGAATCTACAGACTAGGGACTTGTGTTTTTTCTGGTTAGCTTGTTCGTCAGCTAGGCATGTTACCATTGCCAAGAAAGAAAAAAAAAATGACGGTAGTTTTCATTTCATGGAGCTCGTTAACAGTGCAGATCTGTTTCTGAAATATGTTTGAAATTATTTCACTGTATGGAGCATCACATTGTGTGTGTGAGTGTATATTAATGTGTATATTTTGCCTGTGAATAAACTATTTAAAAAATATATTTGGAGTCACTATATGTGAAAAGTGTGTGTGCGCACGCACTACACATGCTTGCATGCAATATAGATGGAGGGGAAACAATGGTGTCTGTACCTCAAGCAATGCCACCAATGCAAGTATAATAAATATACAGATGTAATAAATGTACAGATTTATTTATTTATCATTACTTCGTGAGACAAAGGAAGGGAAACTCATGTCAATAATATCCAAACAACCTGGATGAGATTAATTCGTAATTAAAAATGCATTATCACTGCAACAACCTTAAGACCACTGACAATACTGTGTACACAGAATGAATTCACTGCAGTAATCACTAACAAAGAATCACACTTGGGGTCTAACGGCTGTAAACAAACATTAAAAGTCCATAGACATGGCTGCCACAGTTGAATGTGGTCCAAACACATTAACAGTACATAGACTTGGCGTCATTTCAAATGCCAGATGTCGGAGGGGCTCAAAAACATGTTACTTATGCCAAACAAATTTTCAACAGAATTTCAACACTTTCACTTACAAATGCATTTGAACACCAATACTACAAGACCGTGTGTGGACTGGAGATGCAACATACAGTAGGCTAACGGTATATGAAGCAAAGCAAGCTCGGCTATATAAAACCAGCCATGATTTGATACTGTACGTCAGGACAGGTGTTGGACTACAGACAGTAGCCGTCAAGAATCGACGATCACCATTAGGCATAAAAATGCTAAACATTTATAAATAAAACATTGTCATATAACGATAAATTGGCATTCCTCCTTGTGATTGAAATACCTTCTACAGCTTAAGTTTAGACTGGTTTTGTGGTACAAATACAATATGTCTGAACAGGTTTGAGGTCTATAAAAGGTGGGTTACTGTACATACGGTACTGCCTTAATATGCATTACAGGTCGGGATGTCCCGATCACGGTTGCTTTACTCCCGATCCGACTCCGTTCATTGGAGTTTGGTACAGATTTTCTACAACACTTGCCATATCACAATATCCAAAATCACAGACAATATCCAGTCTAATATCATGATATGGATATAATATTGATACTAGGGACCCCTTTTCTTTGCTCCCAATCCGATTCCGATCATTTGAAAATGGCATGATCGGCCCCGATTTCCGATCACGTGATGGGATCGGGACTAATTACAGGTTTTACTGCTGTTCCCCCTATTGGACCACTCTGTGCTTCAGTAAACCTCTGGAAGGTTGACTCCAGCATGAACATTTGGTCACAAATTGGACTCTTGAGAGTGTAACATGAAACCTGTTGGACCTGTTAAGGGTCCATTTGGTTTCATTTAACACTCTTTAAAGATCTATAAGGGTCCATTTGAATCTGAATTAATTCAATTAACTGATGTATTTCTAAAATGTGACATGCGCGCGCACACACACACACACACACACACACACACACACACACACACACACACTAACCACTTTCTTTAGCCTAGTGTCCCTATTTTAGGCATGTCAGAATAAGGAGAATATTAGTGAATCTACAAGCTTATAGATTGGCCATCGTACAGCTGATTATATGGGGCATCATTCACTACCATGTATTGTCACACGTCGTCTACTCAGACCTTTGTGTTCAACCCAGACAGTTATTCAGTTGCATGATTCAATATTTAGATTTTAGATCATGGATATTCATTGTTACATAACAAGCCCATTCAACTTCAAACTTGAAAAACACAGCCATGGTTCTGGATATTGTCCTCCTTCCGTCCAATGCATAAGGGGACCAGGGGTCATTTAAATATATATATTATTATATTATAATTTTGCCCACATTAAAGGTCTCTTATAAATAAATGCTTTCTCTCAGTGATTCAGCCTATCACAGTATAGGTGTTGATTTAATTGAGGTGAGTTTAAGGTTATAACCTTTATCTTCCTGGATGATTTACATTCCACTATTAACATGCTTTATTATTATTATTATGGCCCATGCTTTCCTGTCGTGAGTGAGAACGGTTCCACTTGCTTGATTCTCTGAGATGTAAATTCTCTGTCAACGTAAAATAACAGTTTACAAGCTCAGCTCTGCACAGCAAAGATGCAAACAGTCTCGTACTGTCACCACCAGGCAATGACACAGCATGTTATTCATTATCGCTCCCAGGGTAGTTTCGGGAGTATCCGCACACAGTAGCCGTCCTCCTTTTCAAGTTCTTCCACGTTGTAAAAAAAAATTTCTTGTGTTTTTGTTCTTTTGACCTGTTGAGCCCTTCAATAATCCATAACTTTATCAGAAGCTCCAGGAGTGGAGAAGAGGCAGCGTTGGCTGTATCATCTAGTAAATAATCAGCATTTCTGTACTTCCCTAACCCAAAGCGCTTTGCAAATCGCTTCATAAAACAGGCAAACACTTGACAATAGCTGATCTACAAGCTCAATAAAGCTACACGGTGTGAGCTGGTAGATCGTATATAGGGCATAGCAGTGGTGGTCAGATGAATCATGACCATAAAACATTAGATTCTGTGAAAAGAAGAAAAGAATTGACAACAGTAAAACAAAGGGTATTTATTAAATATAGTATATCATATACCGTAATTAAATATTTATTTTTTCTCAGCTTGCAAATCGGATCAATGATCGGACTTTCTACTCTAGTCACGTGACCAAGTGGCGAGATTTTCATGATTGGCTAGCCTCATACGGCCAATGGGCCACTAAGCCTGCTGTCCTCTCCCCCACCGCACCATGACTAGAGACTGCAAACGCGACTACATAAATCCCCACTAACGTACAATATACAAGAGAATGGAATGCAAGCTTATATATCAATATAATGACTTGAGTCATTTGTTTTTCACAGAATAAAATGTTTTATGGTCATGATTCACCACGATCCTCGATGGATTGATTCAGGCTTAAGAAAATTGTTATTGATATTTTTGGAAATCTCTCCAAATGAATGGGGTCTGGATGGATGGAACCATAAAATGGCTGCACGATAATGTACACACCTTGCAGAGGCAACCTGCAAGGCACCAACCCACTCCATCGGTAGACGTTAGGTGTTCACTGTCTTGCTCAAGGAGACTTTGGCTATTATTGTTTATGGCGGCAGTGGCATCAGTCACAACAGTCAAGCATTCTTTGAATCAGCGAGCTCCTTCTCATTTCTAGGGTCCTTTAAGGATTTTAACGATTCCAGTTCCTTAGTGATTCCCTCTTTAAATGGTCCGACTCCTTAACGGCTCCCTTTAACGATTCCTATAGGGGGTTCCAAATGGCCCCCTCACGACAGGTCTGTAACTCTGAGAGTAACTGGAACCAAATGGACCCTTACAGGCCGGTCTGTAACTCTGAGAGTGTACAAATGGAACCAATTGCACCCGTAACGGTCCATTTGGTTCCATTTGCACACTCACAAAGTCAGAGAATCACTGATTGACGTGAGACGTGAAGGCCATAGAGTGTGATAGAACCGGTTCGGTTAAAACGGTTCCAAATGCAATGGAACCGATTCCCGGTTGCTCAACGTTGGTTGGATCGTGCGCTTCTTCCGGTTTCCGGGACCTCAACCCTTTCTCATCTCCTACACGCCGAGGAGCGTGCTGACAGCAGGGAGCTCCGTTTGGACGGTGGAGATCTTATCGTCCATTAAGGAGGAGGCGGTGCCACCGGAACCCGAGGCGGGGCCTACTTTCTCTGCCGCCGTGTGGTGGCGGTGGAGCTTGGCACCGCCGTCCGGTTCCCGGGGCTCCAGGAAGGCCTGGCGGTGCAGCGGCTTGACGAACTGCACGCTGAGACGAGGCGCCTCGCCGCCGCCGCCGCCGCCTCGGACGCCGCTCCGTCTCCGCGGGCCGCCGGGCTTGCGGCAGACGCAGTTGGAGAGCGTGGACATGCAGCTCTTCTTGAAGTTCTCGTTCATGAAGGCGTACACGATGGGGTTGTTGAAGCTGTTGGAGAAGCCGATGGCCTGAACCACGGCAAGTATTATGTTGATGGTGACCTCGTCGTACTTCTTCTCCAGGTCGCCTGGAAGACGTTTTTGATGCACGCAGGCGACAGTTGTCGGAGGAAAAGGAAAAAGAACAATAACATTAAGGCTATATTATAACATGGATTCTCAAATTGTTACAAATTGAACCAAATGGACCCGTAGCACTCATGCGTTCACACGGGCAGACGCAGCGACGCAGTCCACCATTCATTGTCAATGGAAGCGATATGACGATGTAAAGATGCATGTAGCTGCTCCAAATGATACTCCCATTCGTCTTTGTCAGAGTTAAAGACGAATAAGGGTCCTGAGGGTCCCTCGACTGTACTATGGATTTCTCTGAAGCAGTGTGCTCTGGGTTTGGGTAGTGGAAGTAAGTCCTTGGGTCACCAGAATTAAACCAGTTTTACTATGTAAAAAGTAATAAAACATAAATCCACTGTATATTTAGGTTTACGGCCTTGAAGTAAAAAGACTGGTTTGTTTTGCCAAGCCAATGGTGGAACAGACTTCTAACAAAGCGTGCCCAAACGAAAAAGAAAAGGCAAGTGATCGAAGTGAACCATTTATGTTGTTGCTCCAGCTATGGAGGAGTAATTTTGGACATAATACCAAATTAGTATTTGTTTGGTTGTTTTCCCACCAGCCCTGTATACTGCAAGCCTGCCTGAAAGGAAAATCAGTATTATAAGTGGCTCTTGTTATGTACCGACTACTGGTATGTTGATAATTACAGTAAAAGCTGGGGGAACAAAATGTGCCACTTTGTTCCACCTTGGTGGATTTGTTTTCATTTGAGCTGCCTTTGTATGTGTTTCTTAGGGTTTTGAGGTGATGGTCTCGTTAACACACGTTAACATAAAGCTACAGCTGGCTGGCACAACTTACTGTAATTACCACAACAATTTTTTGCTAATTTAAATTGTTGATTGGAGTTGGACCCCACTTTGAGAACCCATAACTGCCGATACCGATTCTGACCGATTATGTGGTGCATCCCTCCCTATTATCCAGTGATACTTACTGTATTCAGACAGCATGTGCACCGTGTGGAACGGAGCCCAGCAGATTGTGAAGAGGAGCACAACGGTGATCATCATTTTAACGGCTCTTTTCTTCTTCCTGCATGTGAAGACATACCAAACAGACAGACATGGTTATGGTTCCTGAAAGGAGATAATAAGGGCCTTTAGGCTGTTGCTAGAGTCATAGAGTTACAAAGGATAGAGGGCGGACTGCCCCGCCCAATGGAAGTTGCTCAGTGGCGTTTTGAAGCACCCGGAAGAACGATCTACTTCCGAATTTGTTTCGGTGTCCAAAATGTGGAAGTGCTCGATGTTAAACCCCAGCTGCACAAGGTTTCCTCGTGCTAAATGCAGGGGCCCGCCTGCAGTTCCAGCTTCGACCACTACGTCTTGTGGCTTCAACGTTTGGCCAGCCTTTCTGGGGGCTTGGCTAGAGTTTCAGCCAGAGCCTGACAGGACCTGAAAGGCCCTGGCCGTGTGTACGACGATGGGCTTGGGTTGCTCGCGTTCAGGCCCATAAGTTATTCTAATTGCTCGGGTTGGGTAATTACATGTAAAAAATTATAATAAGTTAAAATGTCTTAATACTAATTAAGCACAGAGTATATGTATGTACTGTATGCAACCTTTATTCAACAAGGAGAGTCACATTCCGGTTCGAGAGCTTTTCACTTTAACTTTGACTTGAGACCAATGAGACATACGGCCAAAGCAGCATAAAATAAAAATCACACCTGTCCTGTGTGAAGTAAGTGGTGCAACTCCGTGTGGGGGTCCCCGGGGGGGGGGAGTTCTAGACCCACAGGAACGCACCCAGGGTGCCGGCCCGATTCCGGCGAGCCGCCCCACGTCCGAAACGGTTGAGAAATGACAGAGTTACCGTGTGGGGGTCCCTCCACTGTACTGTACTGTCACTGTACTGTAATGCACTGGCACACCCAAAATCACCATATATACAGTTAATATGTGAGTGTGTTAGGTTGCGCACAGGTGGTGAAAAACAAGGGACAGGACAATAACAGAAGTGTGCAGCAAGTACATAACCAAAAAAAACAAAACAAACACCAGCAGGACATACAGTAATTTGCCTCTTGAAATCAAATCAAGTTAAAGAGGTCTGCTGAGTCATTCTGCCACTCACAGCGGCTCACAGCAACCCAGACATATCAACACACACATACTGTACAGGTAGTACAGGTCAGGTAGTAATGTTGCTGCCACAGGGTTCTATTTCACACTCCTGTCTGAGTGGATGTGAAATATAACATAAGGTATGGTTGCTGCGCTACTGAATAGGTGAGGGAAAGAGGCACAATAGGCAAGGGATAATGAATGGTGAGAAGGTCATTGTTGAGAATACACCCAGACAGGGTGTTAAGGGCTGAAGACGCCGAGCCAAGGCTCTTATCACGCAGCAGGGAATGTACGTGCGTGTGTGTCTCTCTGTCAATGGAAATCCTGCTCTCCTTAAGACGAAAGTGCGCTTTTTGTCGTTGAACGTTTATGAATACAAATTACATTTCTATTTGTCTTTTAGGCGTCTTAAACAAAAGGTGCACAGTGCAGATATGACAAATAACTGAATAATTACAACATGAATAGTGAAAATAGCCAATCTACAAGCTCAATGTTGAGAAAGGTTCATACATTTTGACAAATTTAGATTTAGATTTGCCATTTCCAGTATTTTTGAAGACCTTTCACAATGTATGAACGTTTCTCAACATGGAAACGATTATGATGAAAATAATTAGGCGATTATGTAATAATTGTGTCAGGTCAAGTGTTAAACCTGTTCCCCGTGACCACACCACAGAGTCGATCTGTAAAGGCAATCTGCGGGACACATACTCAAAAGACAATTCATAAACAATGAATAATGAGGCAACACAAGATATCAGAGTCCTAGAGTATAAGGATTTTACTCGAGTAAGGAGACAAGACTTACATGACATGTTCATGCATGGAAAACCCAGTCTGGCTCCCAGAATGACAAGAAACAACAGCCTATATAGCTTGCTCTCACACAGACAACCCCCAACATATAGATAGCCTCAAGGCATTCACCAAATGGGGCGGTGGCATCATAAACAAACAGCCGGACAGAAAACAGCCTGTAACTTGGAGTATTATTACAATGTTTATCCCTAAATTTCCACGACAGATCCAAATCCATTCTTTGCTCTTTTCTTTTTTTATTCCACTATTTTGTAACCCATTTTTTCACCCGGTGCCAATTGCCTAAACTGTAATCCAGGGCGCTACTCTCACTCTGCCAACCTGAGGAGAGCCCCGAACTGAGCTCATGCTTCTTTCAATGCATGAGGAGTGAGCAGGCCTCTTCTTATCACCTGGCAGGGATAGGACATATAGCGCGTGGAAGGAACACGTTATTCCACCCAGTTCCTTTCCCCTCCATCAGGCTGACCAGGGGGAGGCAGTATAGAGACCAGGATTACTGCATGTTTTTTTTGTGAGGGTTAGGTAACTAACGTCACCAGTCTTTCCACTTCGGCGGAAAGCCTGGTCTGTGTTTCTAAATCGCCTGTGTGATCCGGTGTAGACCGGATGGTACATTTTTTTGTATTCGTTTGGTAGTTTCCGTTTTTGTCCCGCCGTCGCTTGGTTTTGGTCCCCCATTTTTAGTCTCGCCAGTCACTACGAGTTGGAATAGAATATGGATATACCAATCAAACTATTCCAAGAAGTATTGAAGAAACCTGTCGGATTCATACGCCACATCAAGGCTTTTATTGCGTATAGGCCCTAAAATTAGAATGCGGTTTCCTGTCTGATGACTACAAACTATAGTGACTACAACTCTAAGTGGCTTCTCGCTGAGCGTTTACCTGGACATCTTGCTGACCTCCCGGTGGTTCATGGTGTCCAGGACGGAGGAGTCTCCCACCCTGCGGCGGATCCACAGCTCCACAGCGATCCAGGTGTAGAGGAGCAGCATGGCGGCCAGCGGCAGCAGGAACAGCGCCACCATGATGAAGGTGGTGTACAGCTGCCGGTGGGCCGGGGAGCGCCAGCTCTCCCGGCAGAACACGTGGTAGCGGTCGTACAAGAAGTCATATCTCACCTGTAGGACACACATGGATGTTGATTATCACATTAAAACCGGAGAAAGCAACCGTGTCATTTTAGCTACAGTATATGGCAACGTGAATGATCCAAACGGGAAGTCCTTGACAGAATTGCGCAAACTGCTGCTGCCCTGGCAAAACTCAACCCATATGGAAAGACAAAAACATCAGTCTGGCATCAAAGGTGAGACTACTGCGATCACTTTGTCATGTCAATCCTTATCTATGCTTGTGAAACTTGGACCCTTACAGCTGAGCTACAGAGGAGAATACAGAGCATGGAGATGAGATGCTACAGAAGACTCATGGGTATCTCCTACACCGAACATGTCACAAACGAGGAAGTACGGCAAAAGATCAGCCAAGCCATCGGCCCCACATGATGACCTTCTGACACAATCACACAACTGTCATAAAGCGTAAACTGAGATGGTACGGACACATCACCAGATCCTCAGGCCTTGCGAAGACCATCCTGCAAGGCACCGTACGTGGTGGCAGGAGAAGAGGGAGACAAAAGAAAAGATGGGAAGACAACACCGGAGAATGGACACACTTTGAAACTCAGTGAGGAAATGAGAGCTGCCGAGTGCCCCCGTCACCACCAACCCCCTCCCATACAGACTGACTGTTTTTTGCTTATAAACAATGCAGCAGTTGTGACGGACGGTACCTGTCACAATTGCGAACAGAGTAGCAGCTGCAGGCTGTAAAAACAAGCCCCAAACGGCGTTTTGGTTTATAAACAGCGGGGCATTGTACAATTGTAGTTGTGTTGTCTGCGTCACGGTAGTTACCGGTACGTCCCTGGTGATATATGGCAACATAAGCTTTTCTGAAAACTCGTAGGATTTGTGAGATTCATAATCACGTGTCCCTCGCACAAAACATTTTCAGATGGGGATCCTTGGCACAAGAAAGTTTGAGAACTACTGGTTTAGAACAAGGCCTTTGTAGAATGGGCCTCAGGTCTTTATCACTAGCATGACCTATTTTGAAGTTTATTATCTTTGCCCATGAAGCTTTCAGAAGGTTCCCCTTCCATGACCATCATCATCCATCACCATCATCATTCTATCTATCTGAAACATTTTCTAAATATGAATTTAAGCACATGCTACTTCCGTCACATTTTACTTCAGTCATGCTAGATAGGGTTAAAGCAAAGTAAAACCTCACCACTGTTTGTATGACCAAGTCCTAATGCCTAATGTGTGACCTGAAACGCACACGCACACGCACACACACACACACACACACACACACGTTTTTATATATATTGTTCCTGCTGTTCTACATACAGACTGAGGCTTTATCCTTTGTTTTTATATAAAATATCCCAGACCATTAGGGTTTTATGGAAGGTGCTTCTGGAACATATTGCTAGTTTCATCTTAAACCGTCGGGCTATTTTCGCTGTGCAACATGAAGGGTATATATATATTATTTTGTATTTATTTTTGCTTCCCCCCCCCCCCATCAGAGGCAAAAATCACCTACTAGGAGCTATTATTTTATGTCTTGGTGTTGGCGTGATACTTTGGTTCATTTGCAGTATTATGTCTAGACACCGGGCGGCGCCATGGTGGGCATTTGATAGACACAGGCAAAGGATATAGGAAGCACATGCAGGTACACAGGTGCATTGTTAGTGTGTGCACAGAATGAAGGGGAGCACACTGTTCTTTCCAGAGAGATTGAAAAGACAAGACACTGGGCTGGGTAACTGGTACAGTATGTTCTTTTTCTGCTGTGTTAATGTGTGAGTGTTCAGAAGAGTGCGTGCGTGCGTGTGAGATCTCACTACTTCAATGTGTGACCTCTATTTCACCCCGATTAGAAGAGAAGTACTCAGATTCCTTTAGTAGGAAGTAGGAATGCCACAATGTAGAAATAATCTGTTAAAATAAATATGTACGTTTTAAAATAACAATAATCTAAATCTACAGTATCTTGTAACTGACTGTAGTCGACTAAAAGAAGTACCATATTTACCTCAAGTGGAGTAAAGTATAAAGTACGTAGGCTACTAAAAAAAATGAAATATTCAAGTAAAGTAAAAGCCTCTTTTGAGTGGAAATCGCTGCATGTACTGTAGAGTCATCTAATGGTTCTCAACCTTACCAGGCTGTGACCCCCCACCCACCCACACACACACACACACACACACACACACACACACACACACACACACACACACAATTGTAGCAGTTGAGGCTACAATTGGTGTTTGCTTGACTCTCCACATGTTGTAGCCCTCAGCAGCGGGATTCTTTTTTTATGATGATGATGATGATGCTGTGTCTTAACATGCTGATCAGACTGCAGTGAGGGTATGCTGGACAGCATAGCTCTGGTCCATAGCGTTGGAAGGAGCTGAAAAGTAACGCTATGTTACTTTTCAGCCATTTACCCCAGCGAGCGCAACAACAGAATTAGTACAGAATGTTTTCAAATGGAGGCATGCATGCGGCCTGATATACGTATATATACCTACACATACATATATCGACTTGGTGGCTGTTTCTGAGACGAACGAGGAGCAAGCGGCAGCATTTGAATGTTTGTTTGTTCGATATGTTTGCTTTTCAGGTCAGGGTTTCAGTCTAGCTGAGGTGGTGGCTTGAATTGATTTGATTCGTGCAGGAGATAACTCCATACTCCAGTCTCCAGACAGCTGGATAACACTCTGCCTTATCTGGAAACACATTGACAACATATAACTCATTAAGACCTGAGGACTGAGGTCGATTCTACCGAAGCAGTGGTTTTAATTCCCTTTTCATGTCAAGGTCCATTCTTTATTCTGCATCTGAGCGATGGACCACTATTTATGCTCTCAGACCCAAAGTTTGTCTTAGAATATGTTGTTGTTGTTGTTGAATAAGATGACAATTCCATGTTGTACTTGTATTGATGTGGTAGGCTATAGGAGCGATAACAGGCAAACATTGATCAAAATAACAATTCTACATTCTCTAATTGTGTAGACTTCTTGTAAATTAAGTAATGCAGTAACAATAATTTAACTCTTGAGAGCATACAATGAAACCAAATGGACGCGTAAGGGTTTCATGTCACGCTCTCAAGTTAAAAGATCTATAAGGGTCCATTTGGTCACCAACTCCATTATTTAAGTTTAACTGGGGACCACCTGGAACCCCCTCAAGGACCACTAGTGGTGTCTCTGACTGTATGGGGCAGCGGTGGCCGAACGGTTTGCGGAGCCGTCTTGATATCGGAACGTCGCTAGTTCGTATCCCCGGACCGGCACGTTAAAATTACCAAGGCATTGAACCCCTACCATGAAATGTTCTATGAGCAGGGCCTGGCTGTAAACAAGTTCTTGAGCTTAGTCCAGTTACCCTGGGTAAACATAGTACCTTTCCTTTCCTTTTTACCTTGTGCCATTTATCTTTATTCACTAATAAAGTATTAAATCAATCAATCAAAGATTTGCGCACTTTTCCTCTAAAGTAGCAGATCTACAAGCTCATAGCACATCACTTCATGCCTCGCTATGAGCTTGTAGATCTGCTATTTTTGAATAGCCAAAGTATAAAATGTGTCTCAAATCTAAAGTGACACGGATGCCTTCCCGGTATTAGCGGGCTAACGGTCGGGGTGCTGCACTACCACAGTGCTTACCTCCAGTTGCTGCACAAACAGCATCGGTGATCCCACCATCACTGATGCAATCCACACCAACCCTGCACACACACACACACACACACACACACACACACACACAGTGAGTCACAACTTATCCTATTCATTTCACGTTCATACAATGTTACAGACGGTGGTTATTTATTTCACTCTGTCAGGTCCGAAACCTCCTTATATGTTTTTTTGTAAATGAATGCCCTATGCTTCATACGTCATATCACAGTGTCCCACAAAAGTAGCCAACATTACAGATCCTAAAGCTCACAACGCGTCCGTGGTGTGACGTGAGCTTGTAGATCTGCTATCTTTGCTACTTTTGAATTTGAATCCAGTTGTTGACATAATGAGATTTCCACCCGACAGCAACCTTGTGTACATTTCCTAATTTCCTAAATTGATTCCCTACGTGTCACACACAATAGCAGATCTATACGTCGTAAAGATCACTTGTCTTGAGCTGGTAGGAACGTTTTTTCCCGGACATAAATGGTTTCCCTGACAGCGACGGTATATACAGCATATACAGTGCACTCACTCACTTCATGCACTCATCGTACAAACACAAGGCATGCTTATGAATGATCGTCCGTCCACTCAAAGCACTCAAAGTACCTAGCATCTTGTAAGCTCTTTTAGACGTGTACTGCCGTCTCATTTTCAGAGGGTAGACAATGCCCTGGTACCTCTCAATGGCAATGCACGTCATGGTGAGGATGCCCGTCACGATGGCGGTCGTCTGCACGAAGGAAACCGTCTTGCACACCAGGACGCCTACAGGAGAGGACAGGCAGGAGGACCATTATTTTTTATTGTGGCGAAACCTAACAAATTAACAATATTATCGCGATAATCAAAATATTATGCTTAAAACTTAAAATGACTGCACTCTCGTTAACCCGCTTGAACCCCCAACGTCCCTGTTGTGTGGGGGGAACGGATGCCAAAAATAGCTCGCAGCGTATTGTGAGCTTGTAGATCTGCTATTTTTTGGTGTGTGTGTGTGTGTGAAGTGTAGGGTTTAGGTGGTACTGAATTTGCAGCTCAACAAAAGCTAATTCATCCTAGTGTATGATGGAGGACAATTTCATGATAAATAAATTATAATCTCTGTGATACGAAATACAATAATAACGATTATCGTCCATTTGTCCCATACCTACAGCACAGGTCAATAAATGAAACCAAACTCTGTGACAAGAACCATTCATCCTTTCTCCATTCTCCAGGTCGTTAAAATGCCCAGACAGCCTGCGGGACACCGGCTGTCTGCTTGAATACCTTCTGGGTCAGTGTTTCCTCAACCTTTTTCATTACAAAAAAAGACCTTTGAGTCAAGCGGCGTCGTTCCTTTGAGGTGAGCTGCTTGATAATTTACAAGGACCCCCAGTGAGATAATTAGGCCAACTCTGGGTCTGCATGGGACCCCAACGTGCACTGTGTGAATTCCTCAGTATTTAAAAGGAGTAGTTCACCCAAAGAATGACTTATTTTCGATAAATCGACACACCATATGAAGCCTTGGATTCATAGAGATGTTTTTGTCGCATTCCTAAGCCAATCATTTGATGACCAGCGCCGTCCTACTGAGTGTTCTATTGACCGATGACCAGCGGAGTCTCCGTCCTACGGAGTGTTCTATTGACCGATGACCAGCGGAGTCTCCGTCCTACGGAGTGTTCTATTGACCGATGACCAGGGGAGTCTCCGTCCTACGGAGTGTTCTATTGACCGATGACCAGCGGAGTCTCCGTCCTACGGAGTGTTCTATTGACCGATGACCAGCGGAGTCTCCGTCCTACGGAGTGTTCTATTGACCGATGACCAGCGGAGTCTCCGTCCTACGGAGTGTTCTATTGACCGATGACCAGGGGAGTCTCCGTCCTACGGAGTGTTCTATTGGCCGATGACCATCAAATTAAGTATCGCGGTATCGTGCGGCCAATGCCAGTGAAATGCGCAAAAAGAAGAAGACCCCCTTGGCCCACCAGGAAGTGACGCAATCCTGCTCTGTAGTCACTAGTCAGGGGCTCACAACACAATATGGACGCCTTTGGACGGATGGCGGGAGGATTATCATCAGCGGGATCTTTGATCAAAGTTTTATAAGCTTCTAAACATCCTAGTTAGTAGTTTGTCCCATTTTGAGCAGAGAAACGACTAATAAGCGCGTGCACGGATGATTTGGATGTAGGCTGTCTAACATGTGAGTAAAACACAACAAATAACTTCATTACTGGGTTAAATAACTTAATTAATCAGGGTAACAGGGTAAACGGGCTAAAAACGAGACTTTGCGTTCTTGGCAAAGATCGTGTTATTTGCTCAGAAATGCAACAAAAACAAATGCACTGCTCAACTAGCAGCACTAGGTCTACATCGACACGTTGTGACTTGTGAGCTTGTAGATTGGCTATTTGATCTATTAAAAAAAAATCCCCAAATAGCAAAAAAGACAAAAAAGTTTAGGGAAATGGGATATAGCACTGGTGAAAATATGGCCCCAAATCTCTTTGCCCAAAATAGCCGATATGCAAGCTCGCGACTTGTCGCAACACATTGTGAGCTTGTAGATCTGCTATTTTAGCCCCCAGAATATTACATTCTTCTTGGACTGATATTTACTTTTAATGCGTGAGGGGGCATATGTTAATATGTAAAGACAAAAAATAACAAAAAGTAGTTTTCAATTAATCTATGTATCATGGTTATATAGTTTGAAGATACAATGGGTTTATATAGAAAGGGGCCGTGTCTGATGTGTCTGATACAATAAATATCACACATAGCATATTGTCTGCATGGGGTGCACACACAATTACCCCAGAAGTGTTGCAAGGCTTAATTGGCCTGCAATTCATTCGATTTCTGTTGCTAAGTGTTGATAATGAACTAATTATGACATTGGGGCTGGCCACTAAGCTGTTGCTGTTGCTATATATCCACTGATTTTGTCACCTCAGTGGATTTACGTTGCTATAATTAAGTGTATAATTAAGTGTTTACCATTATTAATGGTAAATGGGGTCATATTTTAGTTAATCAGTGCATGGGGCTGGCCAGCTGTTGCTACTTGCTATATCCACTGATTTGGCCACAACAAGTTCTCGTCCCATTTAGGTAGGCTATACTATACTTTATTTCACGGATGTTTTAGCTCCTTTCGGTACCGACGTCCCAAATACAGAAAAGGTAACCAATAATAAGGGTCCCGAAAAGGGGCTAAACAGGACAGACTAGACTTATGTTATGTTTCAAAACTTACCCCCCATCCACTCGGAGCGTATGTTCTGCAGCAGTGTGAAGGGCACGCAGAAGAAGGTGATGAGCAGGTCGCTGACGGCCAGCGAGCAGATGAAGATGTTGGTGGCGGTCTGCATGGCGCGCTTCTTCGCCACCACGTACACCACCAGCGAGTTGCCCACCAGCGCCAGCACGAAGATGAGCGCGTACACCACCACGAATGTGCTCTTGGCGCTGTAGGGCAGCTCGGGCACGTTGACGAGCGGCCGGAGCCCGTAGGAGTCTATGAACTCCTGGCGCGACAGGTTGTGGGACTGGAGCAGATCCCGCAGCACCTCCGGAGTGATCTTGTTGGCGACGCCGTCCGACGCGTCGTCGTGCCCGGAGGACTCTGTGGTGGAGTTTGCCATGATTTAATAATAATAGCCTAGTTCTTCTGCTGTCAGGTTGTTAAAAACATAAGATTGATGATGGTAAATCTTGTACATCCACATGATATCGCAGGGGGTTGATGTCGATGATGCGTTTCGCTTCAGTAAGTGAGTGAGTGAGTGTATGTCTGTGTCTCCAACAAACAAGCGCGTCTGACTCTGGTGAGGTTTGGAGGGTTGAGCGTCTGATCTGCTCTGCGCGCGCTGACCGACTGCGCTCCAAAGTGGCTTTATCCATCCAAGCAGTGCAGTAGGCCTACCTGCGTGCGTGTGTGTCAAGTGGGGATGGAACTGCCTGTCAAGTCACACGAGCATAGGCGTTTGACTTCCTCTCACAGATTTCCAAAATAAAGGAGACAAAATATGAATACATAGCCTACTTGTATAATTAAAAGTAGCCAAGTAGGGTACCAATTAATCTCAGTTCGGCCACTGTAAGGGACGTTATCTACTCTTAAGGAAGGTACCAGGTGTAAGAAAGCCTGGTGACACGAAAGCTACCCACTTCACACCCCTGTATTCTGTAAACCTGTGATGTGACAATGATTTATGATTCTGATCTGCTCACTCTGCCTCTCAAAATACATCTGCCACACACACAGACACACACACACACACACACACACACACCCACACACACACCAAGCTGAGATAAAGATTTGAGAAATCAGTGTCACTTCATTAGCATTAATACATTAGTACATTAGTACAGTATTGTACTGTGTATGTATATACAAAAACGAATAGAAGTGTCACTTGGTAGAGGTGCTGAGTTTCAAAAGTAGCATCAGAAAAAAGAGAAAATAACATCTGCTCCAAAGGTTATAGGCTACTTTCAGGTTATACTGTTCTCTAGCAACAGCCTCCACACCAGAAGGAAAGACCTTTATTTCCTTTCAGGAACCATAACAACTATAGGGATGTCCCGATCACGTATTTTTGCTACTGATCCGATTCCGATCATTTGATGTTGAGATCTGCCGATACCGACTTATATCTCTATTTTTTTATAGAACACTTATGCCATATCACAAGTAGTAGGATAATATCCCAAATCACAGACTATATCCAGTCTAATATCACGATATGGGTGGCTGGGCAGACACGGACTCAGAAGTGGAGCTGCATGTGATTGTAAATATCCATGCGTAGCAAAATAAAACTTTAATCAGTTCAGACATAGAGTTCAGAACTCTATGGTTCTGCTCAGCAGAAAAAAACATTAATCATAAATACATAATAATTAATAATCCAATGTTTTCCTCCCGATTCCGATCTTTTGAAAATCATGTGATCAGACCCGATTTACGATCACGTGATCGGATCGGGACAAGTCTAATAATAACCGTGTCTTTTTGGTATGTTTTCGCAGGAAGAAGAAACAAAGCTGTGCCCGGTGCCCCCCATGATACTTTATGTGAGTATATCAATTTCCACCACTACCGTTTGATGTATTTTTCTCTCCATGAACTCTTTGCGCTTCCTGAAAACGATTTTCACTTCTGTACACTTGTGATTGTGACAATAATGTGGACAATAATAGCCTCTCGAAATACAGATACATGATCTGCCAGCAGTGTCAAGTCAAGTGTCAACGTTGTCAAGCTGGATTTTTTTACAAATCAGTGTCACGGGTGGAGACTCACTTCATTAGCATTAATTAGCAGGCTGCATGACAGATTGCACTTTATGTGTTATATAGCTCTACATATAGCTCGGCATTAATTAACAGCTGTCATGTGATGTGCTGTGCTCTCGCTATAGCTAACCCCAGTCCCCAGCTAAATTATGGATAGTTAGGAACCTAATGCACCCTTCCAGAGTGTACAAATGGAGCCAAATGTACTTGGGGTCCATTCATTCAGAGTTACGGGGGTCCATTGCCCTAATGCATATCAAACTGGGGGTCCTTGCAATGAAAATGCCCTACAATGCCAAAGTGCAGTACGCACAGAATAATCTTAAGAATTAAGTTTTAAAACGGTTAAAAGGGTTTCAATTAGTCAGCCAAATGGGTTAGCGGCTTATAAATGATATTTCACTAGAGGGTATGCACATGCATAAAGTGAGTGGCAGTCGAGTGTTCGTCAGCGGCATACATACACCCTTCATTAAGGAATATATAGGATGTCTTCGGGTGAAAGCGGCCCATCAGAATATACCTGAGAGAAGTTCCACCGTTGTCTCATTTAAAGATGAAAGGGAGGATTAAGTGCGTGTGTGTGTGTGGGGGGGGGGGGGGGCTCAGAGTGTGTGCATGAGAGACCAAACCAGACCAAAGAGACAGACAGGATAGGAGAGAGAGCAAAAGTACAATGAATGACATAAAAATACTATAATTTAGTAACATTTGTATATAAATGAAATAACAAGACAAACTAATGCACAATAATTACTAATAAAAAATGCAATGAGCTTTATTGGCATGAGAAAACATATATGTACATGCTGTAACGGACCCACAGGGCTGTTTCCATGATTAATTTGTGTTTTCTTTGAGCTTTTATTTTGACGTGTTTCCTGCCCCAAGTCAGTTCTCCAGGGCTTTCATTGTAAAGGTTTCCTGCCCACAGGGCCAAATCAGTTTAATTGAAATGATCAAGTTCACCTGTGACTGTGAGGACAACGCCCAGGATGGGGCTGCAGATAGCAGCACTTGATCATAAATGCCACCTGCCAACCTCAGTGGTAAGAGGATTGAGGAACAGATACTGCCATGAGAAGGAATGGCAACACATGGAGAAGTTTGTCAAGGAAGGAACTAAGGACGGATGGCCAAAGAGCCCTGGAACAAACTGCACATGCCACTTTATTAGCGCCTAGCTGGAAGGGGAACAAGGTTAATACTTTTATTTGTCATATCTTGTATTTTCACTGCTTATGAATTTGATTGGCTTATTGTTGTGGGGTTTGTCATGGTTGATACAAAGGGGTTTTGAGTTATGTTTCACAGTAAAAAGTAAACCGTGATTAACTTTAATTATTGGTTCATGTGAACATGTATGCTGTTGGTTTAGGTCTACTGTATATGCATATGTCTCAACCTGTACTGTGTTTGTTTATGGATTTATTGATTTACTTATGTTATGTATATTTATCTTTTCTCAGTTTCTACGGTGAATTTTGAAATAAAGTATCAGTCAAAATCATCAGTCAGTCTTCAACCTAATTGGCCAGCTGGGTCCGCTACAGTAGAAACTTCACCCAAGGACTGCAACTCTTCACCACTCATCTACACTGGAGCTCAAACTATGCCATCAGGCCTGCAACGCATCGGACAGTCGAATGAATCTGGTGAACGGTTACATTAACACAAACGCTACAACTGCATGGTAGAACATTATACGGTCAGGAAACAAAGACTAAGGATCATACGGAAACTGAACATATATGGACATATGGCATAGGCCTACAAGGGTTTTTGAATTTAATTTCAGTTAATGGTTTACATGCAAAGACTATTGTGTTTTACAGTGAGATTGTAATACAGTGATTTAAGGTCCAGATCTTTTTTGTGTTTCATTTATTTATGGTTATTATATTCAAGGTCTTTATTTTCAGTCACACCCACAAAACCTACATTTTATTTGAAATCTAATCCAAAATGGCAGACATTAGCATGATGGTGAATGAGTCAGATGACAATGCAGATCTAGAAATGGTTGAGAAGAAGGTAAAGAGGCTTCTATCTATGTATGATCAATGGAAGGTTATTGCATGGATCACAAAGACACAGTTAAAGGCCAACATTGCTGAGAGCGACCCAGGACTTGTCCTTGACACTTTAGTTAAGTGCAAGGATATTGCTAAACTCTACTCTGACATCTTTAAACATGGCACCCCAGATGATGATGTGAGAAGAATAATAGATCGATGTAAATTTATATCGAAGGGCATTTTTGAAGTTATTTTTGATAGAATTGTTGATAATGAATTTGGAACGGGAATGCAGGATTGTTTTTATGGACTGCTTGTCCATGATCCTTTTCACTCTATTTTTAAACGTACTCCATCACACGTTGATACCAAGAGTAGCTATCACTCTGCATCTGTGGCAGCAGCAGTAGAGCTTGCCAGGAAGAGGCAGGGGAGGAGTTGCACAGAACAGATTGAAGATGAACGAGAGGAACGGATGGAGCAGCTAAAGGCAACAAGAGGAGTGGAAGAGCAGAAAAAGAAGGAAGAACTGGAGCAGCGACAACAGAGGGCTGCCGCAGAGAAGCGAGAGCAGCAGAGGCTCCTGGCTGAGCAGGAGCAGGAGCAACTACAGAGGGCTGCCGCAGAGAAGCGAGAGCAGCAGAGGCTCCTGGCTGAGCAGGAGCAACTACAGAGGGCTGCCGCAGAGAAGCGAGAGCAGCAGAGGCTCCTGGCTGAGCAGGAGCAGGAGCAACTACAGAGGGCTGCCGCAGAGAAGCGAGAGCAGCAGAGGCTCCTGGCTGCTGAGCAGGAGCAGGAGCTACTACAGAGGGCGGCCATAGAGAAGCGGGAGCAGCAGGAGAAACTCCTGACTGCCATGAAGAAGCAACATGAAGAGATTCAACAAAAGCAGCCAGGCCTGGGTGCGCCGGCTGGTGAGGAAGAAACGAACATCAAGAAGCAGCTGGAGGTGACGGAGGGAGCAGCAGCGGTGAAGCCCCAAAGACCCAGCCCAGCAGGGTTCAGATGCCCTGGCCTCACATCCCAAGGCACCAGGGGATTCGGTGGGAGTTGGTACTCTGCAGGCCGGAGAGGCCGAGCCTAATGCAGTGGCTGCGATGGCCTACAAGGGGGCTACCAATCAAGACTCCCCGGCAGCAGTCAAGGGGGAACGGCAACCTAGAGGAGTGCGAAGACAACCAGCCATGGCTAGAAGGTTCAAGGCCCAGGACACTAGGCTCCTGGAAGTCAATGCTGAGCATGCTCTGATTGGAGATGGAGTACTCATGGTGGGAGAAAGACTGCATGCCCCATTCCTGCCGATTATTTTTAAAATTCTAAATGAGTATGGGGTCACGTAATTTGATGTAAAATCATGTTTTGATTTATGCAACCTGGTTTTAAATCACTAATGATTTTGGTGGGAGTGTAACGGACCCACAGGGCTGTTTCCATGATTAATTTGTGTTTTCTTTGAGCTTTTATTTTGACGTGTTTCCTGCCCCAAGTCAGTTCTCCAGGGCTTTCATTGTAAAGGTTTCCTGCCCACAGGGCCAAATCAGTTTAATTGAAATGATCAAGTTCACCTGTGACTGTGAGGACAACGCCCAGGATGGGGCTGCAGATAGCAGCACTTGATCATAAATGCCACCTGCCAACCTCAGTGGTAAGAGGATTGAGGAACAGATACTGCCATGAGAAGGAATGGCAACACATGGAGAAGTTTGTCAAGGAAGGAACTAAGGACGGATGGCCAAAGAGCCCTGGAACAAACTGCACATGCCACTTTATTAGCGCCTAGCTGGAAGGGGAACAAGGTTAATACTTTTATTTGTCATATCTTGTATTTTCACTGCTTATGAATTTGATTGGCTTATTGTTGTGGGGTTTGTCATGGTTGATACAAAGGGGTTTTGAGTTATGTTTCACAGTAAAAAGTAAACCGTGATTAACTTTAATTATTGGTTCATGTGAACATGTATGCTGTTGGTTTAGGTCTACTGTATATGCATATGTCTCAACCTGTACTGTGTTTGTTTATGGATTTATTGATTTACTTATGTTATGTATATTTATCTTTTCTCAGTTTCTACGGTGAATTTTGAAATAAAGTATCAGTCAAAATCATCAGTCAGTCTTCAACCTAATTGGCCAGCTGGGTCCGCTACACATGCTAAAGTGTCAAAATATAATAAAAACAGTTGTGGAAACTAAAATGGGGAAAGTGTATATACCGGTATACAGTTGGAGGGGGTACAGCATTGTATAAACAGAGCTATGTCACATTGCATTGTTATGTACAGGGTATGAAGCTTTTTGTTATCTCTCTCGGGGGGGGGGGGGGGGGGGGTTAATCTCAACCGCTGTGCACAGTGGTATAACTACAGATACTTTCTCTTTGATCTGGCTTAACTGTACAGGTGTGGCACTGTAAACACATCTATTCTTTCAATCGGTAGGAATGATGGTGCACAATCCGTCAATGCTGATGAGTAGCAGCCTGTACGTGACTTAACTTTGACAATCAGAATTCTTTTTTCACAATGCCAGGACGCAACTCTGCACTTGGGTCCAAAATCGGTACCTCAAAGCTGGAGTTGCTAGAACACCACCTAGCAAAAATGCATGCAGACCTGTCAGCCCTACTCTTAACAGAAAAAGTCACTCCAAGACATCTAACTCTAGTGAAAATCTTTACCAAACTACATACATGTGAGATTAAACTGGTACATTTGATTGTACATTGATAACAACAGTTCTCTGTCACAATCTGTCGGCACATCATTTTGGAATGGAGATATAGTGGTTCAACCATGTTAGTATCTGGCATGACGACATGGATAGACAGGTTCATAATCAAATAGACAGTCTTTTGTATGTAAGTGCAGGTGCATGTTGGGTGTACAGCTGTTTCGTCCATACAAAACAACGAAGTTAGAGAGAAATGTCTCCAGTTAGCCATCAGCTGTTCCTACTTTGTCATGTGAGATAACTCTAGAACACATAATAATGCAAGTATGTACAAAGTAAGACCACATATTATACTTTCATCAATCAAGCCCTTGTGAATAGATGGTTGTCCGTTTTTTCCATTGATCAGCAGTACATCCACTAAACCCAGATGCTATTTTGCCAGGAATCCTGCCGACATCATGATCTACTTTGTGAGCTTGTGGATCTGCTACTGTTGTATAGTGATAAGTGAGTTTAACATCGTTCAACGTTGTTTAATGCAATCAGACAGGACTTTTCTGTTTGGATCTGTCAAGGCCAGAAAGTCGGTTTTTTGGCGTTCCCGGCCCGCGTAACATCCGGGTATACCCTCTAGATATCTGTTTTTGATTATCCCCAGAAATCACGAAGGCTAATTTGACCTTTGGGATACACAAATAGGTCTACTGTAAGTCAGTGTGTCCAACAATCTAGTTACTTTACGGGCACTATTAACACATCATTATTCAATGGTAAACGAGCTAAACTTGTGCTTTGGCACATACTGTATGTACAGTATGAACAGATGCCTGCCAATTAAGTTTATATAAGACACACTATATTCACAGGTCGGTGTGTAATTGGTCCCGGACGGAGTGAACCGGCATACAAATTAACTTGTAAAGTCGTCCATTGTGAGGGGATTGTATTTTTGTCTTGTTGAGTGCAGGTTTCTTAGCAACATGGGGAAAACACTGCATTTAGGCACAGGCACAGCATCCAGGAGACTGTTGATCTGAGGTACAGTGGCTACACTTTTTTATTTAATTGTTTTCTTTATTCTAGCTTTGCTTTTCCCCTGTCAATCCTGTTCATCAACTTTTATAAATATTCGTATTTCGCATACTGAAAAAAAACCGTATCTAGATCTAACTTCTCTTTACCCGAGGTCTTTCTTTTTCTTGTTTATTCTGCAGTAGGATACAACAACTTCTAGATTTGGAAGATCCTGATATACCACATGCCATTATATTATATCATTTAAAAAAAAGGGTTATAGTTGTAATAATAATAATGATCTGTATTGTCCCCGAACGGATATTTGTCTGTTATTTGTCTTGTGTGAAGTTAGGACCACCTCACTTTTTTAAATAAACATCGTACTCTGAACAAACAATTAAAAGTCCATAGACTAGAAAATATTACATGAGGTTCCCATTGTGAGCTTGTACATCGGCTTGTAGAAGTGTTTGTAATGTATGTTTTGTAATAATAATCAAAGTAACTAGTAACTAAAGTTTTCAAATAAATGCAGTGGGCGAAAAGTACAATATTTGCCTCTGAGATGTAGTGGAGTAGAAGTAAAGTATTGGAAATTGGAAATACTCAAGTAAAGTACAAATACCTCAAAATTGTACTTACCTACAATGTAGAATGTAAATGTTCTTTCCACCACTGCCTATCGATGGGGCAATTTGTTCAAGGGAACAAAACTCTATATTTTTTCATGCCCTAGCTCTAGCTGACATGTGGACGGTACATGGCCCAGATTCTCAAAGGACCACCGGGGGGGACTGGAAGGGCAGTCTGGGTCATCATGGCAATCAAGTGCCATTCAGCAGCGAAATGACCAGCGTGATGATGACCAGGAGCAGTGGCCGTTTCGGTTCCCTCAGCCACCACTCCTTCTTCTCTCGGCACAACCCTCATCCGCACAGAGTCAGACATTTCCAAGGTAAGCTGACCTGCTGGCCATGCTTTTTATTTATTTATATATATATATATATAAACCTTCCAAGGAAGGGACTGCACACTCCAGGGAACAGAGACGGACAACGTACTGCTTCAACTTATTTATTAGCACGACGGGTTTCGCCGTGAGCTTCGTCAGGTGCTTCGTCACGACGAAACGCGTCGTGCTAAAAAAATAAGTTGATGCAGTGCCAGTAAGTTGTCTCTGTTCCCTGGAGTGTGCAGTCCCTTCCTTGGAAGGTTTTTCTCTTTTTGATGTCTATGTCTGCTAACTAGACTTGCACCTCCCACGGGTCTTTTTGGATGTGCAGGAGTCCCTTTTTTTCCCGCATATATATATATATATATAATTCTTATCCCACGATTTTGCAAAATTTTTTTTGTTTTTGTTTTGCATGCTCTTCCCGCGACACGGGAAGATGGCCTAGGGTACCTATACCCTAGGGTATAGGTACCCTCACAAAAAACACTCAGTCAAAATACACCACTTTTAATGACATCATAACTCTAACCCCTCCCCCATTATCATACAACAACAGCTGTGGGCGAGGCTTCAGTTCAGGTGGGTGGACAATTAGCAGAAGTTGCCATACCTGCTGTTACCTATCCCGGTCGCATCATTGAATTCATTGAATTAAAACGTTGATGGATTTTGATTTCTAGTTTTTAACCTTTTAAACCTTTTTAAATAGTTTTCTGTATGTGTCTGTACTCTTTCTGTAAAGCGACTTTGGGTACCCAGAAAAGCGCTATATAAATCGTATATATTATTATGGTTTACCAGGCTTAGCAGTATAGATTTGAACTGGAAAACATAAAGTTCCACATGCGTTTTCACCTGGCTCTTCTGCATGTGTCGGGTGAAACGAGGTGGCTGTTGAGTCGTGGTTTACAGCTACACGAGTACAGTACACCCTTCTGAAGACCAAACAGTAGGGGCTTAGCAGGGGAAAAAACCTTACATAAGAGAGTTGTTGAAATGTCACAAAGTATTGTCTGCTAAATGGGAATGGCCTGAAATGACCTCTCTCATTCTTCAGACAATCATTTCTTATGTCTATTTTCAGAATGATCGAAGCCATCTGCAGGGAACCCATTCAGTTAAAACATCTTGAGGGATTAAGCCTGCTGAGATGTTTTTTTTTTTTCTTCTGCTCCTTGACTCATGATTGCCAAGATCTCTTTTTGAAAGTAGCCAGAACCATTATGTGACGACATTGCTTTAATCTACATGTACAGTATAGGCTCACTATTGATGGTGATTTAGCAACAGTAGTGTATAGGAGTGTAGAGTATAGGAGAGCCTAATCAAAGGGTGAACACCTCGCATGGCCTTAAGACCACAGTAAAAGCCTCTCTTGTGTGAGATTGCAACCACTGATTGGGATTGTAGTGAATGTTTGACCTTTCAAACTACAATTCCAATCAGTCTATGAACGGAAAAATATCCTCAGTATTGTGCAACACATAGTCTCTATGCTGTTAATCCATTTAGACATGAGTCAGATTGTACTTAATGTCTTCTAAATCCTATCCTTTTTCCGAAAAGCTTCTGTTGCTCAGTGGTTCTCAAACGTTTTAATGTCAAGGATCCCCAAAATATATGTAGTTGGCCACAGACCCCCATCTATTTTTTTGTTTGTTCCAGGGACCCCCAGAAGCAAAGATCTGCGTTAAAATGTTTGCTTAATTTGTTTTATATACGTATATATATATTTAAAGATTTGCACAAATTTAAAAAATAGCAGCACGGCACGAAATAATGCGCTGTGAGCTTGCATATCTGCTATTTTTTAAGTAAAAAGTAAGTGAGAGTGCACATTTTAAGAAAACAGGGCTACCAAAGTGCTGCACAAAATCATAAAACAAATACACAATACTAAGCTAAGGACATCATGGAACTATTGAACGCAACATAACTGTACAAATTGCAAACAAAAATAGTAAAAAAAAAACAATGCAAGACCCAAACAGAGACCACAGGACCTTCATGCTGGATTAGAAGCTAAAGTACAATAGTGGGTGAGAGGGAGGTTGGGGTTTTAAAGTGCATGAGAGGGAGGTTGGGGTTTTAAAGTGCATGAGAGGGAGGTTGGGGTTTTAAAGTGCATGAGAGGGAGGTTGGGGTTTTAAAGTGCATGAGAGGGAGGTTGGGGTTTTAAAGTGCATGAGAGGGAGGTTGGGGTTTTAAAGTGCATGAGAGGGAGGTGGGTTGGGACTTTGTTCCACATTGGCCTCTCGTTTTTGGGAAGACCAGTTTCAGCTGATCAGTTATGACCTCAATGACCTGCAGCGTACACGTGGAGGAGGTAATGAGACGGCAAACCATGTATCGATTTGAAAAACTAAACACATAATCTTAAAATCAATTCTGGAGAGAGTGGCCAGAAGCGGTGTGATCATGTGCCTGATCATGGCTTGCATGTTTGCCTGTTAAAGAGATATAACATTTTCACAGAGTCAACCAAAATGTAATGCCCTCAACTCCTAATTGCTAACTGCTCGTCAGGATTGTCAGCGCTGCGAGCTTGTACATTTGCTAATTTAGATTATTATTATTTTTTAATCTTGAGTGTGAGAAAACTCTGTATGGTATGGTATGGTAAATGTATAGTACTTAAGTGGTCAATGTATGGTTTTTATAATAATCTAAATCTAAAAAGTAACTAGTAACCAAAGTTGTCAAATAAATTGTAGTGGAGTAAAAGTAGGCTACAATAAATATTTTCCACTGAGATGTATAGTGGAGTATTGAAAATTTGAAATACTCAAGTAAAGTAAAAAATACCTCAAAATTGTACTTGTTTGAAATTTCTTTATTTAGGAATACCCCATTGAGATACAGTATCTCGTTTTCGAGACTACAATCAATACAATACAATACACAAAAAAAGGAGAAAAACAAAACAAAACAAAACAAACAAACACAAAACACAAACAACAGGGTATTACAATATGCAAGCATAATAGCAAAGAGATGGATCATTTGTTCTGTCAGATATGACTGTCACTTTCGTTGGTCAGCATTAGAGTACAGTTGATTAAACACATGTCATGGCCTCATGGGCATGTGCAGGAGGTCGTAAGGTAAGAAGACAGCGCACTTTTGCGGGATTAAATTGTTCGAATATTAGTTGGTAAGTTGTTCCAGTCAGAGGGAGCTTTAAACATAAATGCTTACCTAATGTATTGGAGACTATGGGAACAGAAAAATAAGGTTGAATGGAATGCCTCAGTTGGTAATTGGTGGTGGGTGGTTCTAGATACTGTTTTTAGATATTGAGGATAATTGAGGTGTATGCATTTCAAAATAAACTGAATCCAGTGACACTGTCTTCTTACAGTACATTAAGTTACCTAAGTACAGTACTTAAGTAAATGTACTAGTAAATGTGAAGGACCACTGCCTTTACACCACTGGTGTTTGTGTTTTGCGTTGCAGGTCTCAACGGCAGTCCGGTGTGCATGGTGAAGGATGACTGGTGTGTCACCACGGCTCTGTGTCCTCATCCTCTCATTAAGAGCCAAGTGTTCAGTACTACAGCCACTGCCGTCGGCGCTGCACCGCCCGCTCTAACACTCGCAATCAAGAGTAACAACAGAGCAGGTAAACGATACGTTACGTACAGCAGAGGTTCTCCATCTCTTTTGGCTCAGGTCACCCCTGTAAATATCGCATGGTATACATACAGTAGTGTTAGGAGGACGTCTCTTTAAAGGCTCATACATAGTCTGGATTTTCGGTGGTTAGAGCAAACCACCGCCACCGCTCCAGCCCTTCTCTCTGTTTTTACTCACCACCGCTCAACGTTATTTCAGCTCTGGTGGTCACCTCACCACCGGAGCGGTGGTCACCTCACCACCGAAAATCCAGACTATGAATAGGCCTTAACACTATGGTACTTTCAACTTCCTGCGCACACATGAAAGGCAGCCTGTCGACTGCTGCAAAAATAAAAAGAACACTTTCTCTACTCACTAATACAAAGATGGTTTTGTGGAGTCGCTTTCCCTATAGTGGACGCACTCTGAGCACTTATAATACAATAATTTTTATCCCACGATTTGTCAATCACAGTGTCAATTATCTAATGTAATCCTGGGGGCTACACTCCCTCTGCCAACCTGGGGCGGCAGCGGACTGACCTCATGCTTCCTTCTATGTATGAGGAGTCCAAGCTGCTTCTTTTCACCTGTAAGGGGGGAATTTCCCCGGCTGGACGTAGAGCGTGGAAGGAACACGTTATTCCGACCAGTTCCTTTCCCCTCCATCAGGCGCCCCGGCTGGCCAGGGGGAGATAGTTTAGAGACCAGGATTACTGCATGTTTTTGTGAGGGTACCTACCCTAGGGGACACGGGGAGAACATGCAAACTCCACACAGAAAGGCCCTTTCGCCAACCCCGCCTCGGGTATGGGCACTGATGACACGGGAGGGAACACGCTGAGCACCTTACATTTATGTCATAATATATTACGGTACAATTACAATCTATTCAAACTGGCACCTACTTTGAGAAACCCCGAGGTACACTATACGTACAGTACAAGAAAATTGGCTGCCGATCCACATCTGAAAAGGGTTTGTGCCAGGGAACCCCAGAAGAGAAGATTTGTGTAAAACACACACATCCACACTCCACTCTGGCCGTCATAATACACATCTTCTATTCGGAAATAGCCAATCTACAAGCGTAGTAGCAATACAATGTGTTTTAAAGTATTTTTACTTTGGTACTGTAAGTATGTTATACATTGTGGTATTGCGACCTTTAGTTAAGTAAAAATCCATCCACTAGATTAGCTATAGATTAGTTGGTACAGTCCCATATTTTATATGTTTGTTTATAATCTTGTTAATCTACAACATCAATTATTCCATCCATACTTAACTTCTGAGAAGTGGCAAATATCTTTATGAAAAGCTTATTTTTCAAATGTATTTGAGCTGAAATGGCAACCTGACTAAAATAACTATTGTAGCTGCAAAATCATTTAATTTATTTTTCACATTATTATTTTTTTAGTACTTCTCTCAGAAGCCTGGAAGGACGAGCTGAAAGAACTAGCTGCAAAAGTCAGCCTGTCTTCTCAAACGAAGGACAGAAAATGTGTAAGTGAAGTTAAGATTCTCTAGGCACCCTTTTCTATTCTTTATTTAGATATATTTAGACAAAAACTAAGTTTGGAGGGAAGCTGACATAAATCGTACCGGAATGAACATAATGACATGACATAACTCTCCTACGAGAATTAAACCTGTGTCATTACAGTGGTTGACACACAGCTCCACTTCGAAAATCTTGACTTATTTATCCGTTTCCAAAAACCTCCGTTTGAGTGTCCGAAAACGCCGTTTGCGTGTGGCTGAAAGGCCCAAACGCACAAAATAATGTGCGTTTAGCAAAAGATCCACATACGTGTGTCCTGGGCCTTTATAGTCTTAATACCGGTAGTCTCAATATGTTGAGAGTACTTTCATATTTTTCCATCACACAGTAGAATTGAAGTTCTGTTTTCAACAAAGAATTATTCTGTCATTTCCCACAAACTCACTTTGTGCACTGAGTGAGCATGCACTGTTACTATAGGCCATGTACGGTAATATTAGTTGTGAAGTGTGTACATCTCTGTGTGTGCTGTTGCCCAGGAGGAGCAGCCAGAGGAAGGACTTGGTGGTCAGAGAAAGACCCAGTACTCTACTCAGACTGGACGGATCCTCCCTCCGTCTACCAAGGCTTACCAGAGACGCTCTCATTCTCAGCGCCTGGGTTACCCACAGCCCCTCTACGACCAAGAACTCATGGTAAATTATACTCAATGGCTCTTTTCCACAACTTAAAGTTGCTATAAGCAATAATATGTCAACATTTTAATGACTTTTTTTTGTTTTGGTATTCAGTGGGTAACAATGGGTAAAACGCTTCCCAACATGTTTTGTCTCTGTGACACATCTAGCGGCTGCAATTTGATTTTCCTAGAAGCTTTGTCATTGGTCAATTTGATTGTCTATTTCCTGATTGGTTAGTCATTTCCACCGGGTTTTCTTAGGGATGCGCCGAAAGGGAAATTATTGGCCGAAACCAAATACCGAATATAGGAAAGAGTTGGCCGAAAACCGAATACCGAATATCCGAACATGATTAATATTATATATCACTATTATGGGTCCATAAGACATTTATTCAGCTCTTTTGAATACATTAATTGCATACACTATTCAGTGATATATTTTCTGCCTATTCGGGCCGAAACCGAATAGGCAGAAAATGCATTTTTAGCCATTTTCTGCCGAATACTTTCTGCAGCCGAATATTCGGTGCATCACTACTTTTTTTCAACCAATGACAAAGCTGCTATACTAGGAACATCTTTGAATGCAGATTGTGGACCCTAGATTTGTCACAGAGACTACATTTTTTTGGGAGAGTTTTACTCATTGCTGGCTGTCTGAATACCAAAAAATAAGTCATAACATTTTTGACACATTATTGCTTATAGCAGCTTTAAGTGAACCTTGATGTGCCATCTAACGTATTGTACAAGTTCTGGATTTATTTACATATACGCTATGGCTACGCTTCAAATAGAGGGGGTTCTTGGAACCCAGAATTCAGACCTTTTACTTTCTAACATTTTCAAAAATAGGGCAACAAAATAGCTGATCTACAAGGTCATGAGAGATTGTAGATCAGCTATTTTTTCACTTGTTTTTGGTTGTAATGTAAACATAAACGACAACAAAACAAATGGGAAAACTTGACAGAAGTGTCAGGTTATGGAAGGTGTCAAAAATATCTATTAGATTCCCTTTCCTCTTCAGTCCTTTTTGAAAGCTAGAAAACTCTATAATGTTTCCATGTTAATTCAGGGTTGAAACATTCAAAGGTGAAGTCAAGTACGTCTCTTGCAAACGATTCAAAATGCATTTCTCGGCCTGGGCCGTGGCTCAGCGGTCCAGGCACGGTAATCCAGTCTGGCAGTGTGTCGACTCCCAATCCCGACGGCCTTTACTGCATGTCACCCCCCCCCATCTCTCTCCCCTTTTCCTGTCAGCCTACTGTCTATCCCTCTATAAAAAATATAAAATAAAGGCGAAAGCCACAAAATAAATAAATGCTTTTCTCGAAATACATTTACCACATGGTGGAATATCAAATAGAGATCTCCAACGACTAGATGATTGAGTTAATTAAAGTAATGCAAGGCACTTTTGAACAAAGTAATGTATTTTTAATACATGGAGGTATCCCTGAATACATCAATAGAGGCGGTCACCATGGCCAGCAGATTCTTTTGAAGTGGATCAAAAAGGAACCACTCAACATAATCCAGCAGAGGAGAGAACTGAAAGAAAAAGTGAACGACTCAAGAACAAGAGCGGAAAAGGCCTGGTACCATAAGGAAGTGTGACAGAACATCAGGAGGGACACGAGATCACAGGTAGCCAAGGAGACAGAACTCGCAGCGGCTCAAAGGAACATGAATGCTTTCAACCCCGGAGGAACAGCTCGAAAGATGCATGGATAGAGCACTTCAAAGAGGTTTTGAACAGGCCACCACCACCAGCAGAACAGCCAGATATCCCTAAGGCCAGGATACCACTACAAATCAATTGTCACATGACACATACCAACAAAAACTGAAATAAAAGCTGCAATCAAGTAACAGAAAACCGGCAAGGCTGCTGGCCCTGACAATATTCCACCTGAAGCCCTTAAAGTGGACATAAACACATCCACTGACATGCTCCACAGCCTCTTTAGGAGAATTTGGGATGAGGAAAATACACCCACAGAATGGGCGGAGGGTCACATAGTGAAACTGCCAAAGAAGGGTGACTCCAAAATGTACAGTAACAACTACAGAGGGATCACCTTATACTTTGTGTGCCCAGTAAGATCTTCAATCCTTAACCGTCTCCAGGAAGCTGTGGACAAGAGGCTCCGGGAACAGCAAGCAGGTTTCAGGAAAGATCGCTCATGCACAGACCAAATAGCAACACTACGCATCACCATCGTTCAAAGAACATCTCCATCAACACCAAAATGCGCATCTTCAACTCCAGTGTGAAACAGGTGCTGCTGTATGGAGTCGAGACAAGAACACTTACAACACACAGGCTGCAAACATTTACAAACACATGCCTCAGGAGAATCGGCATGTAACGATATATCGTATATCGATATATATCGATATTATATTCCGACGATGTGTATTGATTTATTAAAAAATAATATTGATGAAAAAATAATAATAACTTTTTTAGGGGGGCTAGTGTGTGATATGAAATGTGAGCTGTATTCCATATATATTCCATCATATTCATGTGCTTTTGGAGAGAAATGAGACAGACTCCATTCAGTAGTAGAGGCCTGCAGAGGGGAGCTGTATGTGTCTGTGACACAGGTGGTGATGGTCGTTATTGATGCTCATTAATACATCAAGGAAGGCAATTATCTGCACTGTCAAATAGGTCTACATCTATCCTAAGATGCCATCAAAGAAAAGAAGAAATGTTAACTCGATCTAGGTTTAAACATGAAAGCATGTTTACAGTTGTTGCACAGAAATTAAGTAATTTTACATGACAAGTAATGCTACTTTTGCAATGTAGTTAAATAGAAATTGTGAAAAAAGCTTGGGGGGAAGATAAATCATTTGTCTGGGAAATAATTGTGTTGAAAATATTGTGGAAAATCGTATCGTGAACCTCATATCGTGATACATATCGTATCGTATCGTGAGTTGAGTGTTACATGCCTAGGCAATGTGGACCTGTGGAAAAGAACAAGCCAGGATCCCATTGACTTACAGATCCGAAAAAAAAGTTGGATTGGATTGGCCACACCCTCAGAAAACCTGCGATAAACATCACCAGACAAGCCCTGAAATGGAACCCCCAAGGAAAAAGGAAACAAGGTCGCCCCAGGAACAGCTGGTGAAGAAGTATCGAGGCAGAAATGGCAGAGTGGGCTCAACTAGAGAGATCTCGAAAGAACGGCTAAAAACCGAGTGAAATGGAGGACATTTGTCAACGGCCTACAGTATATGCACCCTAGAGGAGCAAAGGGTTTAAGTCAAGTATGTCGAAGCGGATAATTATGCAATATCTGAAATTGGAGAGCATAAGATAATCATTCTCTTCAAGGATCCATAATGACATTGCATATAATTATCTGGCAGCCTTTCCTAACATTTGTGGAAAATATGGAAGCCGGTAATGTAATCCCATGGCAGTATTTCAACTTAGTGAGGGTGTAACGATATATTGTATTAGCGATACGATAGGCAGCAGCATCACAATACATGATACGATACATGGATGAAATTGGTTCATTCATGGTGGCACAATACAATTAAATGAGTCAAAATCGATACAGTAGCTATTTAGCAAATCAATTATATCTGTGTGAAACATAATGCGGATGGTGCAGGTTTTTTAAGGGAAACATTTTAAGTATACATCATGGGTCCCTGGCATACCCGCTTCAAATGGCTGATTAGTGTCATTTTGGGGGTCCTTCATCACGGTTCACATTATGGTTCCACTCCTTTCCTCTCCCGTCAGGTCCTAGAGCTGCTGTGTCAGATCCTGCAGACAGACTCTTTGTCTTTGGTCCAGCGGTGGCTTCTACTTTCAGGCCCAAGAGGTAAAATAAATACTACACCCGACCCACCCCCCAAACAAATACATCAACCAAAGCATGTTTCAAAAACAAATGCAGTATCTACTATCTACAGTACAAAATGAAAAGATTCTATATTTTACTAGTTTGGAAATGCCACTACAAGTCACGGTCACTCTCACATGTCTACACCATGCTACATGCCATGCTAAATGTCATGCCCCATGCTATATGCCATGCTGTTATATGCCATGCTAAATGTCATGCCCCATGCTATATGCCATGCTGTTATATGCCATGCCCTATTATGCTACATGCCATGACACATGCCATGCTACAGTACATGCCATGCCTTAACCCATTCTGACCTGAGATCAGATTCATACGAGGTTTCCACTGGACACACACTGGTCTGATGAACCCATTCTGACCTGAGATCAGATTCTAAAAATGTCAGTCGTTCTTCGATTTTTCAAAAAATAGCAGACCTACAAGCTCGTAGCGCGCCACTCGGTGGCGCGCTATGAGCTTGTAGATCTGCTATTTTTCAATAGCTAAAGCATAACATGATGCTGACACCAAAACGGGTTCCCGGTCAGAATGGGATATAGACATGCTACATGACAGACTGAATTATAGAAACCTTCACAAGATGAATTCTCCTCGCGATGTCGTCCCTTAGAGAAAGACCTGGTGATGGGGATGATTCGACAGGCCTTGGAGGACATCAAGGCCTCTGGCGGCCACGATGAGGAGCGGGACTTCCACCATCTGCAGGTTCTTCGAGATCCATGCACATCATCTCTGCATGCACTGGGACCGCCAGGGAGGAAACCACAGAGCACAAGGTCAGAGTGGACCAGCGGCACTGTTGTGATCTTTGACGGACGATTTTGATTTAGTTTAGTAGTCACCGTCTTTTGAATGTAATTCCGTTTAGTTTTAGTCTAAATATCATAAGATTAGAGGTGACTAAAATGTATTTTGCCCGGCCGTGATGGCGTTGAAAACTTGAAATGCCTGACAGCTGTGTGCTGAAAAATAGCACCACTACAAGCTCTGCGCTCTGACTCATTGTGAGCTTGTAGATCACAACGAACTCCACAAAGGCACTCCAAGCTAGGACAGAGTTTTTTTGTGCTCTGTCTACTCTATACCTGAGTTTTTCCAGAGGCAGAAGAATGAATTCTTTCAGCCATTGTTGAAAGGAAGGTGCCTTATCGGACTTCCAATTAAGGAGGATTAGCATGTTAAAGAGCCTGGCCAGCTTATCCCCTGAATAGTGGAGTCGATGTAGTATCTTAAATTTAATTAAACCATGGCGTATGCACATTGAAGAGGTGTGAATACGTAGTAGACTGTCCTGCCACATCTCCTCAGGGAGCTCCACACCCAGATCTCTCTCCCTGGCAGCTTTTTATCTTATCCCAGGTTACTTGTTTTAGGTCCCGTATCAAATCGTAAATCACAGACACACGTTTTTTCGCAGCGGGGCTAAATTCCAATATAATAATATAATCATTTTTGGGTGGTAAGTAGGGGTATGAAGGAAGCTTTTTCTGAGTAAAACTGCGAATTTGAAGAAACCTAAAGAAATGAGATCTGGGTATATTATGATCTGCAGTAAGTGTCTACCAGTAGTTTTTATTTGTTGATGAAATTGTCAGTATATTTAGCCATAGTTTTAGTCTAGGCCTATTCATACTCCAGTTTTAGGTAAAAACTACAACATGACATCAACAGCGGGGTGGCAGCGACTCACCGCTCACAAAAACACATCGCTCTGTTTCGCTAATAGCTCCTCCTATGTCCAGCTTTGAGGGTTTGTGTAAAGACAAACATCGAAGACGCAAATTAACCACCAGGTGGTCACCTTATCACCTAAAACTGGAGTATGAATAGGCCTTTAGTTTTTATTTAGTTTTCTTCCGTGAAAGAAAAAAAGTAGCCGACTATGATTTTTCGTCATAGTAGTCGACGAAATTGACATTGACCAGCGGTTGCCTCTTCTGGATCACGGCCCTCTTGAACATCTGGAAAGCGCTTGCCGCCCACCCATCATCTGACCTCTTAAAACGATAAAATTTCCCCCTGAGCAAGTAGTCAGCTCAATGGTGAAAGTTTCAGTAATTGTGCAGGAAACCGGGTTCAAAGCCGGGCTAGAAGAAAAAAGTTACATAATGCAGCTTTAGTGTTATATTATCATTGTGTTTTGACAATTATTTGGGGGCCCAGGCCACTTGCAACACCCTCACGGCCCACCAGTGGGCCCACAGATTGCAGGGAATCGTGGGAGTACAAATTTCTTCTAAATCATGACAGTTTTCAGAAAAACCTATGATTCTATATCAGTGGTTCCCAAACTATATTTCATGTCAAGGACCCCCAGAATAATATGTAATTGGCCACAGACGCCAATGTCAAAATATGTTGTTCCAGGGACCCCCCAGAAGCAAATATTTGAGTTAATAGCGTTCACTGGGAAAGAATATAATATTGAAAGATTTGCACACGTTTTCACGATTCTTCAAAAATAGCAGATCTACAAGCTCGTAGCGTGGCACAGAGTGCCACACTACGAGCTTGTAAAACTGCTATTTTTCAACAGCTAATTAATTAATTAATAAAATAATTGTTCACAATCAAATAACCAGGCTGCTTCCAGTGCATCACACGCTTTGCTTGCCTTGTTATTACAGCTCTGGCAGAACGCTCAAGTCAAGTTCCTGTCTAGACAAACCAGGTAATGAAATTCTCTATGCTTGTTGCACACGTTAATTACATTTAGTTTTGTTTATATAAGTTATTTTGTTCAAGTTCCATTCGGCTTTCGATGTATGCTCATTAGTCTTTAATGAAGCCCAGGCAGGCAGGCAGGTGGCGCTATTGGACATCAAAGACTCCACCTGTTTTCTTTCAACTCTCTATTAAATGCAGTGGGTCTCAAACATTTTAATTCTAACGACCCACAGAGCTGAGAATGTCCAAACAGACCCTTACAGATCCATTACAGTTACATTTTGGTCCTAGATATTTACTGTACATAATGGGCCTTGAAATGAAAAGGGTTGAAAACCACTGCTATAGACAAATCCATGGGGCGGTACCCTGTAGGCCAGCTGTAGGCAATCAATGCTGAGATGTCATGCTGCACTTATAATGGTACACCCCCACCTATGACTGCGCCCAGGGCACCCCTCCATGGATTCGTCTGTAGCAAATCTGCATAATGTCGTCATGAGTTTCTGCTTCTGATCTGACCCGGCACGAATCTGAAACTGTGCTTGCCTGTCTAAATAAAAGCATTTACCTGGAACACAAAATTGTCTGAAATAAATTAAAATAATATAGCTGTAATCAAAATAATTTGTCCCTGCATGGACCCTGCACTTCGAGAGGCACCAGTGAGGTAATCGTTCTTTGTCTGGTCATTGTGTCCTCGATCTATTCCACAAATGTACATTCTCACTCTCGTCTCAGTCTCACAAGAGCCTTTTGTTAAACGAGGACACTCAGATCAAATCGTCTTGCTCTTGAGAATCAGACTGGGGATGTTCTCTGAAAGGAAGGAACGTCATAGTTCATGTTTTGAGAACAAGAAAACGATGTCCTCTCTTTCACCTCACTTAGAAAAGCAATCTTTATTTTTTTTTCTGCTGCTTTTCTGGGTGAGGCAAATAAATCAATGAAAGGATCGACATTATTAACTCACCATTTTCCCTCTTGCGTGACGGGTTCATAGTGTTTTACTATGAAGACTGACAGAAAAAGACTGTTGAGTTGTACACAGGATGAGTGGTTCATTTTCAACCTTTTTCATGCCAAGGTCCATTATTTATCCTGCATTTGAGCCACGGACCACTTTGGTGACATTTAGCCTCTCCGACCCAAAACTTTGAATATTTTGTAATCGTTGGATAAGATTTTGTCCACAATTCAATGCTGTATTGATTGATGTGGTACCATGGTAGGAGAATATGACAGGCAAACACTGATCAAAATAACATTTCTTCTATATTCTATATTCTATAACTCTCTGGTTGAAAAACACTGCTGTAGATGGTTAGATGGATAGCCATGTATTGATCCGGAGGGAAATTCACTACCACCACCGCACTATATGCATCTTTTTCCCCCGTTTCACCCAACTACCCTATAACTACTCTACTCTAGGGGGACAAATAATAGGAAAGTTGTTATCAGAACTCTTTGCGTGAGTGTGTTAGCCGGAGCACTCTGTGTTCTGCGTACTACTATCTATGCACTTCTTCTGACACCAGCGTTCTCTTGCAGAGAGGATTGGAGAGGCTGAAGTCCTCAGAGTCCATCACCGAGCTCCTCAAGAAGTTCCACTCCTGCGGGATGAGAATTCTTAGGCCTCCTTATCGCCATGCTGCTGCGGCAGCAGTGTTTCCCCTAGTGTACGTGCACACTTCAGCTGGTGGAATCCCACACGTGCACGCTTTTACTTCAAACGTTTGTTTTTGTATAGCTGTTGATCGACATAAACAGATCTGGCATCAGGTGATCTACAAGGTTTTTGTACTTAAGACAGCCCTCCCCCTATCCACAAGGAGGAGCAGTGCACCAAAGCATTATTGGAATTGTAGTCCAGGAAGGAAGTGAGCCCAGTGTTCATGACATCATGGACACTCTGAAATACTAATATATCCAAAAACACATATTACTTATTATCTTGTCTCCCAAACATTATTAATATAAGATCTGGTTGCAAAAGGGGTGAGGTGTCCCTTTAATGTAGAGTGTACATGTATATATTTAGTGTGTCACTACAAGAGAGCAGAGGTACTCATTGTTTTGAAACCAAGACAAGCAAAGCAGCAATATGCCAGCCAAGGTCAAAAGTAATGTTGATTAAACTCAGAGGAAACATGAATACCAGACTTTTACTTGTAGTATTGATACATTTACTCCAGTAAAAATGTGAGTAGCTTACTTCTTCCTAACCTTGCATCACAACTATTATTATACATTTATTGTTATAGTTACTGAACTCTGCTGTGCTCTGTACTGAAAACATCCGTTTTGTGGTTTCCAGTTTCTTTTTTTGGCGTCGCTTTGTTTTAGCCCCCCCATGTTTGTTTTTAGTCTTGCCAGTCGCTACGATTTGGAATAAAAGATGGATGTACCAAACAAACCTTTACTTGAAGAAACGGATGTACACCAAGGCTTTTATTTATTGGGTAGGCCCTAAAATGATGATGGAATGGAATTTTGTGTAATTCTGATTCCGGTTTGGGAGTTCCAGCCTGATGACTACAAACCGACAACATGACGTAAGTTACAATCCACTCACGACCAGATCACAAACCCAAAAATGGTATACTTCCCAGACTACTTCTTTTTTTTTAAGATTTGTTTTTGGCTTTATTGATAGTCATTAGTGAAGACAGACAGGAAAGTGGGAGAGAGAGAGAAGGGGAGACACGCAGCAAAGGTTGTCATGAACGGGACTCGAACATGCAACATATACAGTAGGCTAGACTAGAGCCTATATGTGGCATGTGCCTGGACCACTAGGCCAGCGGGCGCCCCCATCCCAGACTACTTCTTCCATCACTGCCTGTCATCATAACCCTGGATGTCACCCAGATGATTGGGGACACCTGGAGAAACTGTGCCAGAACCGCGATGCCTGGAGAGCTGACCTTGATTCCTGTGTGAGACAAACCAGGTACTGAAATTCTCTATGGTGGTTTATTTCATTCAAGTTATATTCTACTTTGATGCACGCTCATTTACTATACACTCTCTTGTGTATTGCCTTTCAAACGTTTAAGGACCCCCCAGAAGTGTTTGAGAGTGTAATGCAGGGGTGCCCACACTTTTTTGACTTGCGAGCTACTTTCAAAATGACCAGCTCAACAAGATCTATACCCACCAAAAAAAAGTATTATCGCATTGCTAAAAATAGCTAAAGAATTTACCTAGAAGGCACACTTGGGATGGGAAATAGAGAGGAGGAAATGGAATTGGTATGGTCTTTTATATAACTTTAAAATGCTACTTAAAACGTCTTCTCAGCACTCTTGAAAACAAAGTATTGCATTGTGGGTTTGAGCTGACAGCTCCTTTTTGATGTCAATCAATCAATCAAGGAGGAAAGAATATTAGTCTGCAACACTGGTAAGGATACTCAACTGGTTTATTAAGTGGATTCAAGAAGCTAAATATACTAGTGGAGCTGAGCATCCTTCCTTACCAGATCGCTATCTACCTTTTGGGCACCCCTGCTGTATGCAAAGTAAAGTAAGTATATATATATATATATATATATGTCGTTGTGGTGGTTGAGCAGAGCAGCGCGGCACAGTTTTTTCTTACAGCACATATCACAAGCAACAGCTAGATATTCCAGGGTCCGAGGACCACCAGTGGTCCTTGAGGGGGTTCCAGGTGCATGGTCCTCAGCTAAATGATGGAGAGTTGGTGACCGAATGGACACTTATTAGATCTTTAACTGTCGAGAGCGTAAAATGAAACCAAATGGACCCTTATGGGTCCATTTGGAGTTAAATTATTCTTAAACATCTGCATTACTCAATTTACAAGTACACCACTAGAGAATGTAATCAAGGCGTAATCAGGGCGTTATTTGGAAAAGAGTGGCCTTCCCTGAATAAAGAAAAAGAAAAAAGGCATGGTCAACAGCAGGTGAAGATGCCCTTACCTCTGGATCCTTCCGAGGCCACCTGTTGCTTCATGTTGATAAGAGGCTAGTTGTTGGCCTGAACTCAGCCGGTGGGCTGCTAGCTGAGCAGCGCGCTGGGAGGCGGAGGAGGCACGGACTGCTGTCAGATCTATAAAATAAATAAATGATGTGATGAGCCTGCATGTGGCATGCTGCCCCCCTAGGCTATGGAATGGCTTTCCCCTTATTTTGTTATATAAATCATTTATTAAGACTCCTTGGCCTTCAACTCTGTCTGTGTGCATATCTGTGGCTCTTAGTAACTAAGTATAGCTGTTTTTAGTTGTTTTTTTGCCTTTTTGTATTTCACTTTTAGTAGCACATACTTGGGTCGACCAGGGTCGTTTTAAATGTGCTCTACAAATAAATGTTTGAGAGTTGAGTCTGATTCACAGACACGACTGCCTACGCTCCTATAATTCTCTCTCACTGTACTGTCCGCTTCACCGCGGCGATTGGTAAAGCTGATTGATCATGATGACTGTACCGTACCTCAAATCAAATAGAAAAGAGATATGGGGTGGCATATCTGCTCATGCAGTAGTCGACGTATTTCAATGAGATTGTAAAGTGGAATTCCATGCTGTGTAATGTTACAGTACTGCAGCAGGACGTACTGTAGTACTCGTTCATTTTTGTTGTAAAACTTCTCAAAGAAATATTTCCACTGGAAACTTCCGCCAAAATCCTGCTACTTCCGCCAAATTCCAGCAATGCACTCTACAGCGTATAGGTCTTGCCCAGCGTGGTTATCGCCAATGTCACAGGGCAGCGGATTGGCCCCCAAGAAGATTACATAATGTACACTTACCTGTACTTGGCCCCTCATTTCTTCCCTCTACACCAGTGGTTCTCCAAAACCTGTGGGGTGTTTACTATTACAATTTAGAGAGACAAGCAGTGTTGGAAAAAGTACTCAAAATTGTTAAGATAAAATGTAGGTATTATCTCTTTGAGGTTAGGGTTAGGCATAGTTTTTGTAAGGGTTATGGTTCATTTTAGGCATGTTTATGAGGTTAAGGTTAGGTTTAGGCATAGTTCTTGTGAAGTTAAAAGTTAGGTTTAAGCACAAACTGGGCAACACGACAGTGAAAGAGAGTCCCGAACATGCACATGGAGGGAAAGCTTGAAAACCACTCACTGCTCTACACCAAATCAATTTGCCCAAAAAATACTAGATCTACAAGCTCACAACAATGTATCTAAGATATGCATTGTGAGCTTTGTAGATCTGCTATAGAAAAATTCATCACAAATGCCATGGCCAGACTAAGGGACACCTGGGTAGTTAAGTACAGAATCGAGCAAGAGGATACCTAGCTGTAGTAGCTGACATTCATTATGATTGACCTTTAAAGATATTGACGGCTAATTATGGCTTCGCTTACCTACTGTGGGGTTGTGAAAAGAACGTCAATTTTGTCTTCTAAACTCTGCAGTGGTGGAAAAAGTACGCAGTTTCTTTCTTTTCCTTTTATTTTCTATTGTGGGTAGACTGTAGAGTGAGTATAGCTAGAGTGGATGATATAATTCATACAATTTTAATTGGGAGAGCTCATTATGGCTTCGCTTAACCTACTGTGGTGTTGTGAAAAGAACGTCGATTTTGTCGGAGAAACACTAGTTGTAAATGACCCAAGGCACTGTATTTTGTCTTTGTAATTATTTGCATGCAAAATGTGTTTTTTTTTTTTTTTTTAGTTCAGTGTGTGGCTGAGAGCCTGGGGGTTTCCTTGATTGGTTATTGCACTCACCTGGCTCAGAATCAGAAGGAAATGTTTGAGGCAAACAACAGCAACAGTTTTATCTTAGCACCCAGCTAGAATAGGAACAAGGTAATGTGTTTGATGTTTCTGTGCAATTACTTTGGATATGTTTATATTAACACAGAGGTGTTGCTGTCATGTAAATGTTGTGATTATTCATAATTATGTTTTGTGTGTGTTTTAATTTTTTTTTAAATGACTGTGGCATAGTATTAATCTTATAGTTATTCCATGTTTCCATTCTAAGGACAGTATCATACATTATTGTTCATCTCAATCATTTCAGTTATGTGCAGTGTCATATTAAAGTAGGACAAGATTGCAAATTGCATTTGCAGTAATCTCATGTCAAGTGACATAGCCTTCTGTCTAGTTTATTTACTTCTGTAGATTTGTTTCCAGCTGTTTATTTTTGGATGTATTTCTCAATGGGCTGTCTTGGAGAAGAGTTAAAAGCCTTATCAAACTGCTGCCTCCGTCCGCCCCTCAAGCCTATCTAGCTGCCGGTCTAGTCACTAGACTCTAGTCTAGTGTATACCCTCCTCACTCTCTTTGAGGTCAGAAGTTCAGATCAATACGTATACAGCGTCTTGTCACCATGTGTCCTGGCCATTGCCCATTTGTCACCTTTAATGTTTCAGATTCATATTGTATGTTCTGTTGATCAGTCTTTAGGATTAGGATTAGGAGTAGGATTAGGTAATGGCAGTTGCTTCGTGGGACTGAAGATGTTTCAGAAGGTGGTAGGCTAGCAGCTTGCTGTGCTGCTTCATTTCTGCACAGCTAACATCACTGCCAGGAGCTCTAAATTGAAACACCTAAACATTAATTCATCACTGTGAGTGGATCTGGGAGGAAGGAAGGCAGCCATAGACTTATGTCTATGTTCGCAGCAAGCTTGGCTTCTGTGTCGCAGTGCTTGTGTGACCTATCGGTTGTGGTTTCCCCGGTGCAGTCTGGGAAATGTTCTCTGCCAGTTGTATTCAGATCAGTAATTGATTTGATGTCGCTCAGTGCCACTATAGTATTGAGTAACAGCATTAGGCAAATATCACAGCGATGACGTTTAACGTCTATTTCATTCTGTAATGGATATATCATAGGTTTGCGTTGGTTGCAAACTTGCATTGGAGGCCTTTGCTATGTTTCACCAGTTTCAATTGAAACAGGCCTCCACCCTCAGGGCGCCTCCGAGCACCGACTGACAGCAAACCCCCGCCACCCTTGGCCTTTCTCTCTCGCTCACTCGCTGCCTTACTCTCTCCCACAAGGTTAAGTTACTCTTATTTCCTGTTAATAACCATGGGTAAAAATGTGCGGCTTGGGAGGTAAAGTGGAGACACTTATCGTGAAGGGACGACAGGATGAGGAGAGGCGGTGGTGTTGCCGTGTAATTGTCAAGAGTAATGGCTGCGTGCGATATTGAACAGACTCAAAACTATTGTATCAATATGGAGGCCTCATATTTGGTCTCGAAATGAGCCTCCAGATTCCACCTCATTCAGCAGTGTGTCATCAGGACGACGGATCCAAATGTTTGGCTCATGGTGCTCATTAAACGTCTATGTTAAAGTAGTCTATAGTTGCGCAGATGGCCAGTATATCTTGTTAATCTATTCAACGTGGCAGTTGGTAGGGATGGGACCGATTTTCTCTGTGGCTGCTTGGTAGCTACATTATCAGGTGGAATCTATTGTAAGCCTACATTTTCTGGTACCAGCTCAGCGGCCTCGTGGTTAGATGTGTCCGCCCCTGGACTGGGAGGTTGCGGCTCGATCACCGGCTGGGTCATTCCAAAGACTCTTTAAAAAATGGGACCCAGTGCCTCCTTCGATCCTCGGCACCAATGGTCGGAATGGAGTAAGTCCCTGCGTCATACTAGTGTCACGTCCAGGGGCTGTACGTGTACATCAATCTGCTACTAGTGTCACGTCCAGGGGCTGTACGTGTACATCAATCTGCCTCACTCTACTGAAACAAGAGTTAGGCTCCTGCCCTCGGGCCTCATGACTCGCCAAGGCTGTTTTCCGCTCATCTTAGTTATTGCAACTAATGGCATTGGATGACAGTAAACAATTCATAGTTAATGGCATAGATGTTGTCAAATAACTGTAGCCATTTGTCATTGCTTCATAGAAGCTTCCTCTGCTCATGGTTCCCGGTTGTATATGATGTTTTCTCCCACCACCACCCCAGCACCACCGGTGAGCTCTATTTATGCGCCCCATGGGGGGGGTTATTGTATATCTATCTCCCTGCTCTTTATGTTTTATGTTGTTGCTTAATCGTGCCGAGCAGGAAGAAATCCAGCAGAGCCGAACGCCAAGTCAATCTATTCCTGAGTTGTCTGACTGAACTATGTTTAAACTATCAGACAATAGTCTTGAGGATTGGAATAAGTTAATTAAATATATTGGCCATTTTATTACGGATCAAATGATGATGATATATACAGACCATGTCGGAAGCTGTATGCTCAAGCAAACACTATTGCCCGAAAGTTCTGTCATTGTTACACCAAAGTGAAAGTGTCCTTGTTCAAGTCAAATTGCACACCGCTTTATTCACCTTTTTCCTGGGCTGTGTGTGCTCCAGTTCCTGTCGATTTAATCCAATGAAACTGGTCAGATGACCAATGATATCCAATGAAATCAACAGGAACTGGAGCACACAATTCAATTCAATTAAATTCAAAGGGATTTATTGGCATGAGAAAACATACGTTTACATTTTCCAAAGCACACACAGCCCAGGAAAAAGGTGAATACTGCACACCTGTGGTCATGTTAAAGTCTAGCATGCACAGGTTGCAAGTTGCATAATGATGCCATGAGAATACTCCTTAAACAACCCAGAGGGGGCAGTGCTATAGCCAGATGTTTGTCACTGCTGGAGTGAGGACTTTTAAAGCACTAAGAAATCTAATGTTTGAGTTTATGAAAAGGCTGGATGTGTCAACAAACCGTATCAGTGTAGCGCTTTCAAGCCCCTCAGTGAGCTGTTCACATAATAGAGGACAACACATGGTAATACATCAAATGCATAGAATATATAGTCAGCTAGGATCATAAGTAAACCAAGAACCTATCATCAGTCTAACGGCAGAATATCCAAAGAAAATCAATAAACACATTTACACATTGAAGGATGCCGGGTCAATTAATGATCTGGCATCTGTCTACATAACGTTCAAGATGTGCATTCGTTCCATATGCTCTGCTGGCAGAAGTCCTTGAGGTGCACTTGGCACGTGAGTGGCATGATAATTCACCATGTGATGAATCCGTGCTACACACCACATGCACCTCCAATATAATAACTGTACATTATCTCCACATGGCTTATCTCTATCTGTGCTCTAGAGAGATGTTGTATAAACCGTCGTAAATATTTTGCTACCTTGTGGTGTACAGTAGTAGCAGAGTGGCTCACAGCCTGCAGTCTTAGTGGTTAAGATGTAGGCTCTCCATGCTGCTTCTTCTTTCGTATAACATGGTTATCTCTGGTCCCAGGGTGAAGAGGCTGCATGGCCCTCCGAGGGTGGTCTGTCTTAAGGGTCTGGTGTTGATGATATGGTCAGTGGGCGGCTCTGCATGCGGGAGATCCGTCTTCGGAAATTCAGGTGCCGGAGGCAGCGCAGCATGCAGTCAAGGACCAGGTACAGAAGGATGGAGAGGGAGAGGAATATATGTCATAGGAAGAGTAAACACGTTACACAATAGTCACCATAGGCGGTATTGTGTGCACACAATACCGCGTGCACACACACAGTAATAAGGACATTATACGGTATGTAACTGTCCCAGCCATGCGTATTTTGTATTTTCTAGTTTTTATTCTAATTTATTGCTTACCTTTCTGAAAATGTATATGTGAACTTTATAGGTATGTTATTTGGGTACATATTATGGTAAATGCATGGTGATATAGTGCCATCTACTGTGCTCTGTTTGGGTGGTCTATCTGGTTCCTGGGCAGGTTGAATTAGGCTCATTGAATCGTTGAATTACCTCATTTAAATCACCTGTTGGGTCTTGGGCATGGCAGAGCAGAACAAACAGAGCAGAGCTGCAGAGAGGAGCTCTCATGTCAGAGAGTCTGACAAAGACAAGAGAGAAAATAATATGAAAGAACTTAACTGAACTCCTAAATAATCTGTGCAGAAGGCGCATACGGTACGTTCCCAATTGTTTTGTCTGTAAAAGTAATATTGCCATTGTTTGTTTATTGTTTGTGTACATTTTATTGTGTTTGTTTAGATAAGGACATTCATATTTCATTGTTTCATGGTATTTAAAAGTATATTATGTGATTTCTTTACAGTTTTTCACGGTTGCCACTTGGGACAAATAAAAAGCCCTCAGTGAAATCAGTTGGATCGTTGTCATATTTCTGCCACGGATGAAGAGGGTTTAGGAGCAGTTATACGGTACGTATAGAGGCGGTAGTAAACATGTAAATGGTAAAGATGTAATTTCTCTTGGAAAAGTGTATTGTGCTGAATGATGGACACTCAATGTTCTAAGCTGTATGTGCATGCCCATTAGTCCATACAGCTGATGAGCTACTATAGACATCATGTGGTGTGCGATGTGTGTGCTTGTGAAAGGGAGGGCTTTTCATTTCATTTATGGTTTTACATGATTATATTCATTTTTCCTCAACATTCCGTAAAAGAAAAGGAGCAGGAAGGAGATACATGGTATTAATACCTACCTGCCCCTCTATCATTAAAAATGGAATAGATGCTCTGCTACCAGCCATTATTTTACTTCACCATGATTACATCAAATAATCATATATATTAGGCATACAGTATAGCTTTTTCCAAGGATTTGGAAAGTATAGAGCTGATTACTATAAAGATGCCATTTTTCTTTGTGCTGAAACCTTTAACGTGAATGATTACATGACACTCTTTTAACCTGTATGAGCTGATTATAATGAGCTGCTATATCTAGCTGGTATATCTTTATTCCAGCTCAGTGGCCTTGTGGTTAGACTAGTGTCCACTCTGAGACTGGGAGGTTGGGGTTCGATCCCCAGCTGGGTCATACAGTGTGCAATGTACTGTATGTGCTTATTCTAAACTTTTGTGTTTTGTGTCGTGGTTTTTTTCCCCCGTAAATGAATGTGCGCCACTTGATCGTTCCACAGCGTGTCACAAAAGCTCAAAGTAGCAGCGTCGCTTGTAGATGTACTACTTTTGAATTGGAATCCTGAAAAGTTATAGTTTTGGACATACAGGGTTTCCATCCGACAGAGACGATATTATGCAAGTGCATGGAAAGTCACTTTGTTGCTTTTGTTCCATGTTCTCCCACAGAGAGGATTAGATTGGCAGAAGTCCTTGAAGTCCACTTGGCAAAGAAGTTGTCTGACAATTCACTTGTTTGACGAATCCATGCAATATTGTGCTCAATTTAATGATCTTCCAGTCTGTGCATGGGTCAGTATTATAAAACATTCTGTGAATTAAAGAAAAAGATTGGTGACGCAAACTATGCAATCGCTCCAGGCTGACTGTACATTATCTCCAGTGGTGTACTGTACTCAAGCTGCACAAGTTTACAACTTTGAGGTATTTATTTTTACGTTACTGGAGTATTTTAAATTTTCTGTACTTTTAGTTTTACTCCAATACATCTCAGAGGCAATATTGTACTTTTTTTTTTACTCCACTAGAAGTATTTGAAAACTTTATTCACTAAAGTTTGACATATTATTGCTTATAGCAGCTTTAACTACATTGTGATACCAATACTTTTGTACTTTTACTCAAGTAAACTCTTTATTACAGACATTTATTTGTAACAGAGTATGTGAGTATGGTTTCCACCACTGATTTATCTCCACTTAGCTTATCTCTGTCAGGGTGAGGGAGAAAACTGGCGTCATCTTTCGCTGCGCCTCATGGTCACATTTCTGGGTTCTGTCGACCAATCAGGTTAGAAATGGCCAGAAATCTGAGGAATGCCCTCGTGTGTGTGTGTGTGTGTGTGTGTGTGTGTGTGTGTGTGTGTGTGTGTGTGTGTGTGAGAGAGAGAGAGAATGCGAGGCGGGCAGTGAGGCCGGACGAACTATGATAAAAAACATGTTGATTGTTAATATGGCTTGCGTCAATTATGTTTGTTATCAAGGCCAGACTGGGAACACAAATCAGGCAGAGGAATGTAGGCTAAATGACAATGTCACAAAGTCATACGTGTCTAGCCAAATAAAAAAAGAATTAAAAAATGATAATATTAAAGTAGTTGGAGGCAGTGCAGACAAAGCATAGCAAATATCTGATCAGGCCTGCATCTTTGTACCAAATAAAAATAATAATAAATAATAATAATATTAAAGTAGTTGGAGCAGTCAGACAAAGCATAGCAACCTATCTGATCAGGCCTGCATCTCTGTACCAAATAAAAATAATAATAAAAAATAATAATATTAAAGTAGTTGGACTTGGAGCAGTCAGACAAAGCATAGCAACCTATCTGATCAGGCCTGCATCTCTGTACCAAATAATAATAATAATAATAATATAGTATAGTTGGAGCAGTCAATATGCAATGTGGTCCTATGGAGTGAGTGTGGAAATATAGTGGCTCTCTCTCTCCATTGTCAAAGTTTCCCACCCTGATCTAATACCTGTTAGATAAGACCTGTTATGGTAGCCTACGGGGGTGCCAAAGGGATGCTCACAGGTTCGCACCCTCAGTTGCAAATTCTGCCCCCTCAGCTTAAGTTTTTATATGTACATAATTGTTTTACTAGGCTATATAAAATTAATGTGTGCTCCTCCATTTTCAAACTCAGTAATTTCATCCTGGAGCCGAGTCTGCATCCAGAGGGTTGTCAGCCTTGAGGAGGGAAGAAACGTATGCTTCATGCTTCCAGTCAACAGGTATGTTCTGGGCTGTGCAGAGAGCACTGGGGGGGGGCAGGGGCTCAAACTCCAGAAAATGGCACATGTGTCCTTCCCTTGTGCCATTTCATGTCATTGGACAGTCCAATAAGCAATATGTTCTCATTAGTCTGAAACTAAAACTGACTGATGGCAGATTAAAAGATAATTGATTATGATAAGTGGAATTTATCATTACTTGTCAAATGTTCGTCTTGAAGCGCCAATGGAACTTATTGGCCCCCCACACAAGCCCTTATTGGTCCCCCACACAAGCCCTTATTGGCCCCCACATAAGCCCTTATTGTCCCCCCCACACAAGCCCTTATTGGCCCCCACACAAGCCCTTATTTTCTTTTGGAGAAAGGGCAGGTGCTCAACCCCCTGTAGCCCCCCGCCCCCCCCCCCCCCCCCCCCCCCCCCCCCTCTGCACGTGCCTGGATGGAAATATCAGTTATGGGTTTAGCAACAACTCTCAACAACAATATCTCAGAAGATCAAGGACATCGGGGCCAGTTAGGAGACTTCGAAATTCACACCAGGTTCTGCAGATGAAAAAGCCGCATTTTGTGCCTCAAATATATGTGCCCAGCCCTTTTGAAATGGCCATTAAAAACTTTTGACATTCACTTTTTGACAAGAGATTCCTGCAAATTTGGCGGGGGGGGGGGCAGCAACTGCTTTTCAAAATTTGATTGATTGAATGATTACTGGAAGTATCAGAGGATGACAGATACATACTACTCTGCTTTTTTGTGAGAGCTGAACACTTATTTCTGAGGATACGAAAAAGAAGCCAATCATCACTTCCCCCCCCCCCCCCCTTCCTCCCTCATCTAGACTGAGTGGCAAAACATTGCGCAGCTTTGGAGTTTGAAATCGCTCAATCAATCACTTCTAACCCTAACCCATATGTACCACCTGTTTCTAAATTGCACGTAGCGCAGGAGGCAGCAGGACATTGCGTTATTGAAAAAGAGCACTTCCAAAATAATAAAACAAAATAATCACCTGCACAGATTTTCTTGACAGAAAGTACCGGTGGACATTCTGAATTGAAGCTGTCCGTACAGCTGCAATGTTGGTGAGTTTAACGTTGTTTAATACAATCAGATAGGACTTTTCTGTTTGGATGTATGGTCTGCCAAGGCCAAAAAGTTGTTTTTTGGTACTCAGTAAGTCAGTATAGGTGTGAATGAGAATTATAGGCCTATATTGTTTTTAGTTGCAGGGGCCTCTAAACTGTTGGCCAGAAGGCAAGAATTGATATTCCAGATTTAGGAGGTGAAAGCTGTGAATACTGGACTACTCGCCACGGTGCTTTCCCGTTTTTCCTCCCGGAATTTTCCCCAGTGAGGGGGATAACTTTGTAATATGCTATTGGCTGTTTGTATTCTTTTTGGAAAAATATAAAAAGATACTGCTGTGGAAAGGCTATATTATTACCTATAAACAATTTAGTATTATTTAGTATATGTAAGGTTTTGCCCCCTCAAATGGTACCTCGTCAGATAATCCCCACATATCCTACAACAACTTCTGTGAACAGACTTCACTGTAGTAGCTTTTCATAAATTATATTTGTACTTAGGCTGTTCTGCTGTCATGAAAGTTTATAGATAGAGAAATTCAAAGTCCAGCCGTCTGCTGTCCAGCCTCTCCCACCCCTCACTGGGAAAAATTCTGGGAGGAAAACAGAAACGGGGCGAGTAGTCTTGTTACCAAAGCTGTGTGCTCTAATAGATTACACTTTTTTGAGCACCTGCTCATGACACAGACAGCTGAATCATACCCCAACAACACCATTAAGGGCATTTTTCTGTCTACGCCAAGGTTTCCATACCAACAAATGGACACAGTGCAGAACATACTCTCCCCGGCTTCACAGTAGAATGCCCTGGCCCCTATACAATTCAATTCAATTCAAAGGGCTTTATTGGCATGAGAAAACATACGTTTACATTGCCAAAGCAGCCCCTATACATGTCCCCTGTAAACATGTTCACTTCAGCTATTGTTTATGACCATAACGTATGCAGTGAAGAGGATGATTGCCTGGAAACCAGACGGAGAGATTGAGATTTAGATGGTAAAACCTGCTACTGTACGTACCTCGCTTTCAGAGTATAAAGACATCAATACACTTATCTATGGCAACATTTTTGAACATGAGACGGAATGGTCCGCAGCGGGGAGACATATGGCGCCTCGCCTTGCAGTCTCAGCTCAGTCCAATGTTGCCGTTGGCTTTGCTGTTGTGCCCATAGGAGGCAACCTCTGGCATTAGTCCGTGGAAGCTGGTGCTCCGTTCCACACACAGTCATAGTTGCTCTGACAGAAATACTGGGGTCAGATATAAAGTCCTCTGAGACAGCCTCAGAGTTAGACCCTACACTACAGTATACCCACTCCAAGGTAACTTCAGCCCAGCAGCACATGTGGTTTGAGTCTGGCCAGTCCACGCATGCACACATGCACGCACACAGGGGCAGAACATAATCTCACATACAGTAATACATATAGATCAAAACTATGCCTAACAAATCTAAGAATACAAGAACTGTCCCACTGAGCGGTCGGCAGAAAACCATTAGGGCGAGCGTGTTATAAGGCAGGCCTTCTGTTTACCAACCAAATGGACTCTTGCAGGACTAACTCTGAGAGTGTACAAATGGAACCAAATGGACCCTTACATGACCGTAACTCTGAGAGTGTACAAAAGGAACCAAATGGACCCTTACAGGACTTTAACTCTGCAAGACTGTCACCTTTTATACACTCATGAGTGTAAAAGGATCCAAGTGCTGAGAGTTTACAAAAGGAACCAAGTGGACTGTTACAGGACTGTAACACTGAAAGCACACAAAAGGAACCAAACAGTCCATTTGTAAACGATAACGTCCTTGGGGTTGGGGGGGGGGGGGGGGGGAAAGGTTTGACAACCACTGTTTTATGTGATGCTTTACAAGCGTGCGTGCATGGCCCTGAGGGGGAAAAGAATTCAGAATAGATTGTATAGATTTTCCGCAGGCTCTTATCTTTAAGGACGTCCTTCACACAGGCTTTATAAAGCCCAGCGCTGAGAGGCTGCTGCTGTCGTGTGTGTGTGCCAAGACGGACAATAACTATGCTGCCTGCCGTCGTGAAGCTCTGCTGTGGAATAGCCTACCCACACCTGAGGACCATGACAGGTAAATGAAGAGCACTGTAGAGCCCTGGTTCCAAAACACTGGGTCGGGACTCCATTTGTGTGTCGCGGACACATTTCTATGGGTCCCCTTATACTTTTTTTCCTACATTTGGATTTTTAATTATTGTTATTTCAAAACACCCCCCCCCCCCCCCCCAAAAAAAAAATCTGAAAAAGCTAAACTTTTCATGAATTAAAAACAAAATTCAATAACGTTTTTATTCAGTAACTTCAATAACAATCTAAGAAATTCCATAAATTGGAACAAATATTTAAGAAGTAGCAGATCTACAAGCTCACAACGCGTCGGCTTCGCACCGCGTTGTGAGCTTGCAGATCTGCTATTTTCACTAGTTTGGGTCCCGGGAGAATGTCTAATTTCTGTTTTGGGACACGTACGGTCTAAAAGGTTTGGGAACCATTGCTATAGAGGAGGGAATGGCTCTGTTGTCCCACATTGTGCTGCTATGCACTGCCGGGGTTATTGGAAGCGGTTGAGAGAAACTTTAGTACATTTACTCAGGTACTTTGCAAGTACAATTTAGCGTTTACTGGAGGTATTTTTTTTAGGCAAATATTGCACTTTTTACTCCACTATTATTTGGCAGTTACTTTGCAGATATATGGGTTACTAATACAAAACATGTATTATTATTGTTGTTATTGTTATTTTTAATAATAATAATAATAATAATTCGGGTATTCGGCTTCGGCTATTCGAAAATAGCTGATGTACAAGTTCACAACACGTCACAATGAGACACGCCGTGAACTTTATTTTGAAAGAGCTGGACCAATTATGACTTTTCTATTTTGATGCCAATACTTGTGTCCTTTACTTAAGTCAGACTTTAAATGCAATGTATTATAAATATTGTACTATTTCTACTTTAACTTACGTAACTTTCCTCCTGCGCAAGTACTGTAATTTTTACCGCTGAGTCTCTGCAACCTGGGGGCAATCTCTAATTGTGATGTTAATAGAATGGAATTATCCATAGATAATAGACATGCATTTCTGTTATGACAGCAGTTCTGTTATCATCGCTGTAAAACTGTAATGAAGTAGACCTACTCCACACTTTTAACATGACACTTACATGATACGGTTTACTTTTAATTAAAAACAAAAGTACTTTTTGGTTCTTTACACTACCGATGATTAACCTCTACTTTGGAGGCGGACATGATCTCTCGTCCCATTTTAGATTGCAGTGTAGGAGTTATCTTAGGACATCGTGGCTGTTGGGCTAGAAACCTCAGATCTCCATGTTTCAAATTCTCGTATGTTCTTTTTCATAACCCCACTATTTCATCTTACAAGAGTGTCGTGTTGTGAGCTTGTAGATCGGCTATTTTCACTGTTTTAAAAAAGAAAATCTATTTGGAAAAAGGAATGGTTTTGGACATACAGTACAACAAGGTTTCCACCCGACTGCGACGGCATGTTATCAGGTTTGGTGTAAAGATATGGGGACTCATTAAAAGATGACTCACAGGGCGGATCGTCATTTGAAGTTCTTTGTGTTTCGTTCCCACACACAGGACTGCAGCGCACAGCCGTGGTTGTGATTGGCCAGAAGATATCGTCGCGCCGGAGGCATCACCCCGCATGGTCTCGCATCCAGCTTTCAGCTGAGTGGATACAGAGCTATATGGGACTGGTGCAGCCTGCTTCAAATACTACTGGTAAACTAATATTTTCTATATTCTCACACGGTATTCATTTCAAGGACGGACCCCCAGTTTGGCATGCAAAAAGGCCACGGACGGTGGACCCTCCATAACTCAGAGGTCCCTTTTCTACCAAAATAACTTTGATTCTAGAACTGGTTCTGTTCATGATTCTTGGAACCTTTTGGTGCTTTTCACGGAACCGGCACAGTCTGGCAGCCATGTTTTGGTTACAGTTCCGAACCAAGTTTCAGGGTTCTGAACCAATTCACTCTAGACTGGTTCAGCATTGGCAGGAAAAATAGAACCGAACCGGTTGAAGTTGAACACTGATAGAAAAGGGGCCAGTGAGTGTGCAAATGGACCTCTAAGGGTCCACTGGGAATTACCGGGAACCCCGGGACTTGACTTTGAAAACCACTGTCTTTTAATATACATTTTATTGAGAGTTTGATTACTGAACGATTCATATATAAAATAAATGTGTATGTATAATTGCTGATGCAGAAGCCAGAAAGGAGGATTCAACGGCTGTTCCTCTGGAGGACAAAGACCTGTTCTACGTAAACCAAGGCCAGGAAGCGCTGAGGAGAGCACTGGATATCTTGAGCGACCAAAACGGATGGAAGACTGAAATTGTAGAGGTAACTGTCTTGTGATTAATCACAGCGCTTAAAGTAGTTAGCCTGCATGGCTCCAGCCCCTGAATCGCTATAGAGCGTCGCAGTCCCGCCCCCTTTCAGAACGACGAGTGGCCCAGGAAATGATTCTCCATTCATTTTCTCCATTCTTCTTTTCAAAAATTGTGACAAATCATGACAACAAACACAATATTTTGTGCCGCTCAAATAATTTGAAAGAAGAAAATGAAGGCAGGATACAACACTATTTGTTTTGTTTTTCTTCTTACTAATTATTTGATCGGCCCAAAACATTGTAATTATTGTCATGATTTGTCACGATCCGAGTTGGCTTTGTCCGCGGCGTAACCGTCTTTAAATAAATACTTTTTGAAAAGCCTATGGAGAAAATGAATGGAGAATAATTTCCTGGGCCACTCGTCGTTCTGAAAGGGGGCGGGACTGCGACGCTCTATAGCCACGGCCAGTAAAAAATATGTTACGGGCGGTTCAGGTTCTGGTGACCCTTATGTAGCCTTGGTTGAAAATCTGATACCACAGCTACGGCCAATCAGCGCATTTTCAACTCGTCAAACAACAAACATGGCTGCCCCCACTGTGGTAACCTGCGACCATATTGATCTGTTTAAATTAACAGTGTTTTTTTTTTGCTGCAAGCCCAACCTCTTGTTTTAATTCCATCCTGTCTTCCAGGACAACGGTGACGTGGTCCGTAGCAAAACCATGCCAGGAGGAGGAGGAGGAGGAGGAGGAGGAGGAGGCTCCAAGAAGGTCTTCCGGCTGGAGGGCGTGCTCGATGCCAGTCCGGAGGAGCTCTACGGCGCCCTCTTCCTCAGAGTGGAGGACATGCACACGTGGAACCCCAGCATCCATCGCATCAAAGTAAGACACACATCAGAGTGGTGTAGTGTGTAGGACAGTGGTTCAAAGTAAGACACACATCAGAGTGGTGTAGTGTGTAGGACAGTGGTTCAAAGTAAGACACGCATCAGAGTGGTGTAGTGTGTAGGACAGTGGTTCAAAGTAAGACACGCATCAGAGTGGTGTAGTGTGTAGGACAGTGGTTCAAAGTAAGACACGCATCAGAGTGGTGTAGTGTGTAGGACAGTGGTTCAAAGTAAGACACGCATCAGAGTGGTGTAGTGTGTAGGACAGTGGTTCAAAGTAAGACACGCATCAGAGTGGTGTAGTGTGTAGGACAGTGGCTCCCAAACCTTTTCATGTCAAGGACCCCCACATTGACACTAATTAGCCCCGCGGACCCCCATTTGAAAAGATATGCCAGGGACCTCCATAAGAGAAGATGTGTACGGCTCTAGCAGTTTAATGTCAAGGACCCCCCAGTTTGACATGTATTAGTCTACGGCCCCCCATTTAACGGCATTTCATGGGACCCCCAATTTATATTGTAAAATCAATATTAATTTACCGTAACTGAGAGTGTACAAATGGACCAGTTAGAGTCCATTTGTACACTCTCTGAGTTACAGACAAATAATGGTCCATTTGGTCCCTAACTACCATTTAGCTGGGGACCCCCTGGAACTCCCTCAAGGACCCCTGGGGGTCCCCGGACCCCATTTTGGGAAAAGATCTTTACCAGAATCAGAATCACATTTTATTGTTCGATCACAGTGACAAAGAAGAAAAGTGCAAGAAGCTCCATCTTGCTGCAGGGCACTTGCTGCACATGGTGGATGAACTCCAATGCATTCACACTTTTTGATTGATTTTTATTGATGAAGTTAAGTCAGAAATGTAAACGGCACAGTCAGATATTAATGTAGGCTATAAAAGGATAACACAAAACAAGACCTCAGGACTATTGTTTCCATTGTGGTCCTATGTATTCAATGCATCAACACATAGCATAGCACAAAAATACATACATCATCGACAAATGAGTACTGTAGATCTGCTGCTGTTTTTGAAGAAAATATTAGAATCGGCCTCGCGTCTTATAATGGGCTCATGAGGAGAACATTTCAGGACAATAATGTGAGTGAGTTCAAAGCACTTGAACGCTGCTTGCATTACTTTTACACCCTCGAACAGAGATGAGGAGGCATCTCAAAGGGCTTATCCTTTAAATAAATGTCAAATAAATGTAAATTAGCGCTATGCCTCTTAGGCCTGGACGCTGCTGGTTGGTTGGGCTTTTCCACATCTTGCTATATCAATATTGTCTGTTCAAGTTATTGATCTTGCTCGTTGCAGGCAGCCGTATAATAAGTATAGTACCACTCCAGGGCTTTTGTTTCAGTCCTGCTTTAACCTGGGCTTACCCAGGGTTTATCTCCCAATAATGACCTCCTCACGGTGTGTTATCTATCCCCCATGTGGCATAGCTCCCACACGAGGAGAGCCATGACCAAAACGATGAATTATATATTTTTTTAAACAAATGTGTAAGTGGGCCTGCTCTCTCTAATCCATTAAGACCTGAGGCAGATTCTACAAACATTGAGAACTGCTGTTGGCCTCCGAGTGGAGTCATTTGCGGAACGGAGGATTATGGACAATATTCTCTCTACGTTGTCCTCAGACGAACCCTCCATCGGCGTACCCCTCGCACCCTTTTTATGTTTTACTGCAGGATAGAGTGAGCACCTTCAGTCGAAGGCTGTACCTTCCCTCCCCAGAATGCATACGGAGCGCTACAGACTCTTTTCATGCCACCTGCCATCAGACTCTATAGAGCGCCACAGTCCCGCCCCCGACTAGGGCCCAGGAAATAATTCCCTGTTCATTTTCCCCATAGACTTTTCTAAAAGTATTTATTTACAGATGTGTATGCCACGGACAAAGCCAAATCCTGTTATGACAATATACAGAGAAGGAGAAAAGTCCGCACACAGTCTTTGCTCCAACAGTGTTTATTTTTGTTAAAACGCCGACATTATTCAGGCCGTGAGCGGCCTTTATCAGATGACAGGTGTCACCTGATGAAGGCCGCTCAACTTGGCTTCAATATATTTTTGACCAGCTCCTGTAGATTGTCTGGAGATGTGCGTGCTTCCTGTTGGATCCTATATATAATATATATTATGTAATATCACATACCCGTAACCTGTATCAGAATCCACTCTACAGTACCTGCACAGAATACAACTAACGCTGCAAATCCCAACACGTGCAGATGCATAAACATATTATGCCATATGCGCCAACATTGCTGCAGCTCAAATGATACATGCCTGCAGACTCTCAGCGGCACTAAATGGGACGTTGCCTTTGGTGTTTTCCTCGCAGGTCCTCAAGCACGTCGGGCCAGAAACCGTTGTCACGCACGAGGTGTCCGCGGAGACGGCGGGCAATCTGATTGGCCAGCGGGACTTCTTGAGTGTCCGACACAGCTGCAGGCACGAGTCCTGCATCTACCTCGGAGGAGCGCCGACGCAGCTGGAATCCTTCCCACTTCAGAAAGGCTTTGTTAGGTGAGGAAGGCCCTTCCTGGCTTTCATGATATATGATATGATATGATATGATATGATATGATATAGGGATGCACCAAATGGGAAGTTCTTGGCCGAAACTGAAAATACAGTAGGAAACAGTTGGCCGAAAACCGAATACTGCATAGTCGAATATGATTACTATTACGGTATATAATATATTTATATATATCTTTTTTTTTTTTTTTCAGTTATTGTACCATTGCTGTCATAGCCATACGAAAGGTAACCGAGGTTCTTTGACTATTCCGTTTCAGCTCTAAAATCATCCGAACCGAATACCGGATATGCATTATTTTTGCCACTATTCGGCCAAATTGTTTCGGTGGCCGAATATTCGGTGCATCCCTGATATGATATGATATGACAGTGGTTCTCAACCAGTGGTCCGGGGATCACCAGTGGTCCTTGAGGGGGTTCCAGGTGGTCCCCAGCTGAATGATGGAGAGTTGGTAACCAAACGGACCCTTATTAGATCTTTAGCTCTTGAGAGCGTAAAATGAAACCAAATGAACCCTTATGGTTTCATTTAAAATTACTGTTAAACATCTACATTACAAGAAGTCTACACAATTAGAGAATGTAGAATGATTGTTATTTTGATCAATGTTTGCCTGTCTCTCCTATGGTGCCAACATCAGTACAGCATGGAAATGTGGACAAAAACCAAGAGAGGCTAAATCTCATCATGGTTTCATGGTTTAAATGCTGAATAATGTATGGCCCATTAAGGTATCAAAAGGGTTGAAAACCACCGTGATATATGATATACTGTATGTGCTATGATATGATATAGTACTTTATTGTCAGCTCGCACTGAAATTTGTCTTGCAACCCCCCAGCGGCCTTGTATGCAACACTCACATACTCACATTTGACACAATACAGGACAGAAAAGAGAACAAATTGACACACCGGTGTATATAAAAAATAAAGACAAGAGCAATTGATGGCCACAGCTCAGTCTATAGTCCTGGCCAAAACTCCTGATTGAGCCTCAAAGTCGACGGATGGACAAATAAGTACCTTCAGTCTGACCTTATTGTATGCTGCTGCTGCTGCAACACCACATCTCCTTCCTGAAGGCAGCAACCTATACTCCCATACAAAACATGGCTATAGAGCGTCGCAGTCCCGCCCCCCTCGAGAGTCCCGGAATATAAATCGCTGTTCATTTTCCTCATAGACTTTTCAAAAAGTATTTATTTAAAGACGTTTACGCCGCGGACAAAGCCAACTCTTGTCGTGACAAATCATGACCATAAACACAATGTTTTGGGCCAAACAAAGAATTAGAAAGTAGAAATAAACGGCAGGTTACAACACTTTTGTTGTTGTTTTTCTTGTTTGTAATTATTTGTTTGGTCCAAAATATTGTGTTTGTTGTCATGATTTGTCACGACAAGAGTTGGCTTTGTACGACGCTTATAAGGTCTTTAAATAAATATGTTTCGAAATGTCTATGGGAAAAATGCATTGGGAATTATTTCCTGGGGCTGGCGTCGTCATGAAAGTGGGCGAGACTGCGACGCTCTATAGTGTTTGAGGTGATATTCCTTGTTAACCGTAGGATGCTATTATCATACGTGGATTGTTAGGGTGGTTAAGTGGTTCAGGTGAGGTTAAAAACAATGTAATCTTTGTGGGGTCTTGAGGAATTGACATGCATTTAAACTATCACATTATGACACACGGCGAGTGTGATATCAGTCATACAAAGCACGTCTCTGGATATTATTCTCTTCAGGGAGCTCCACATGAAAGGGCTTATACTGGCCGTCTCCTGAAGCTATCTGATATTCATTCTCTTTTGTGCCATTTGCATGTATATAAACTACACTATAAAATCCTAACTCTTCCATTCGTACGCTCTCAGAGTTACTGCTGCTACTAATGAAGGGTCTGTTCCATTCTGGTCAAACAGAGTCAGGGTGCTGCTATTGTGCATGTTGGCTCACTGGAAATACCCTGCTACACCAGAGGGGCTCAAAGTGTCCTTGACAGTGTTGCCAACTCTCCAGTAACGGAAGTAGCTAGTGGCTCCTCGAAAAGTAGCTAAAAGTCGCTAGGGGTGGCGACTTTTTTGCGTCCCTAGCGACTTTTAGGCGCCCCTAGCAACGAAAATATGTAGCCAGCCCAGAAAAACATTTGTCATTTATGTGCACTTAGTTTGTATCATCTCTTCATTTGATAACACATCGTTTAAACTCATTGTAATATTTAAAAAAAACATACCTCAATTCAACTAATGTTTAGAACGCTATTTTGTTCCGATCCATACAGGAATTAGAAGGTTAATACTTTATGCATCCGAGTGTGTATTTTATTTTTACTAGCAGACTAAACTGAGCTGCCAGTGCTTCCTCCTTTCTTGCTCTGTCGAGCTCGAGGGGCGCGTTCGGAAATACCGCACCGGAGCGCACTCGCCTAGGCAGAGCAAGAAAGGAGGAAACACTGGTAGACAGTCTGTGCAGTGTGCACATAACCGAGCCGAGGAAGCCACTGGGCCTGCTGTAACCTGTGAGCCAGACCAGACGCGCCGACCACTTTTAGTTTTGCCAATTTCGCGGATTTGAGGCTGAGAAAAAAAAAAAAAAAGATTTTATCTCTGGCGCATATCTGGCGCCTGTCAACACGATTTGTCCCCAATTCACCAGGGGAAAAAAGCTAGATTTCTCGCCAGAAGCTTTTCACTAATTCAGTCGCTAGGGGGGTCTGGAAAGAAGCTAAATATGACGACAAATCCGCTAAGTTGGCAACACTGGTCCTTGAGTGGTAAATGGTGCATTTATATAGGGCGCTTTACATTTTTCCGGTGGGCCGCGACCGTATGATTTTTTTTGACAGGCAGGCAGGCCAATAGGCGGCAGGCCACCAGGAAAGGTCCGGGCGTGCTGCCATTCTGCCAGTGCCATCATGATAATTTCACTGTACCTGTATCAGTGCGTGACAAATAAACCCTCTACAAAGGGTTGTGTAGTTGTCTTTTGGTTTGTATCATTTAGGCCTATGTTGTTCTGTAAAAGTGGTGGTATTAGGGCCGTGACGGAGTGGGCGGTAGAGTTTCTGCTATCTGCGCGCTGGTTGTGGTGGGCCGGTCTGGGCCAAATTCACGCGAATTGTAGTAAAAAAAAAAAATGCAAGAAGCTCCATCTTTCTGCAGGGCACTTGCTGCACATGGTGGATGAACTCCAATGCATTCACTGGACCAAAACTGATCTAGAAAGATGGCGACTTCCATTGCAAGGACTGACAGGCTTCATTTTACGTTCATGTTAGACCCGGGGAACGCTTTGTCCATATTTTTTACAGTCTATGGCATCACCACATGGCATACAAATAACACAAAAATACATATCGACAAATGAGTACTGCAGATCTGCTGCTGTTTTTGAAGAAAATATTAGAATCGGCCTTGCGTCTTATAATGGACTCACATGAGGACAATAATGTGAGTGAGTTCAAAGCACTTGAACGCTGCTTGCATTACTTTTAAACCCTCGAACAGAGATGAGGAGGCATCTCAAAGGGCTTATCCTTTAAATAAATGTCAAATAAATGTAAAGTAGCGCTATGCCTCTTAGGCCTGGACGCTGCTGGTTGGTTGGGCTTTTCCACATCTTGCTATATCAATATTGTGTGTTCAAGTTATTGATCTTGCTCGTTGCAGGCAGCCGTATAATAAGTATAGTACCACTCCAGGGCTTTTGTTTCAGTCCTGCTTTAACCTGGGCTTACCCAGGGTTTATCTCCCAATAATGACATCCTCACTGTGTATTGTCTATCCCCCATGTGGCATAGGTCCCACACGAGGAGAGCCATGACCAAAACGATGAATTATATATATTTTTTAAACAAATGTGTAAAAAACTAATAATAAAGTGTTTAGAAAGAAAATCTGCCTAATGATGATACGGTTTTCTGAGGTGTTGAGAGTCAAACTGGCGAGAGTCAAACTGGCGAGAGCTGCCTCCAGGGGTCGACGGCTTGATTGCCGGCCATTGTAGTCGTAGATCTACTATTTTTTGTAAATCGTGAAAATGTGTGCAAATCTTTGAATATATTCTTTCATAGCAAACATTTTTTAACTCTTATCTTTGCTTCTGGGGGTCCCTGCCACAACATATTTCCAGATGGGGGTCGGAGGCCAAATACATATAATATTTCTTGTTAAGCCCTGGGCTCAGGATGCCATGGCTCAGAGCCCAGGTGGAGCAGGCTTTATTACCCTCTCCCCCCTATACTTTTGTAAACCCGTTACGGACGCACACTGATGCCATCCCGTATGTAGGAAGGACCCCACAGCCCTCCTACTACAGACCAAGTAGTTAAAAATAATCTACCATATTATCATCATAATATGCATTAGTGAGGTACCGGACCAGTGCTGTGTTCTGTGTGATTGTCCGTTTTGATCATTTTAAGAACTCCGTTCCACTGTGGTTATTGATTTGACTTGTTGTGTGCATGACGGACAATGTGCTTGTTGTGTGCTTGTTAACAGAGCGGAGGACGGGCCCACGTGCATCGTTATACAGCCAGTCGCAGAGGATTCTGGGAGGAGTCGCATCACGTGGCTTCTCAACATGGATGTGAAGGTAAGATCTTTCTTCACACAGTGTATATTTTTATTTCCTGAACTCAAACAATTTTGAAATTGCTCATAACTTCTTCACAATATTTTCGAAAATAGCATATCACAATGTGTGTTGTGAGCTTGTAGAATGGAGTATAAAAAAGGGCTAAATCTTGTGAAGGTCTTACTTAATACTTAATACTCACTTTTACCTTTTCACGTCGTTTTTTGTAAACCTGAAGAATAAACCCCACTTAAACTGCAGCATCGGTATAGGGCACAGCAGTTGCGGACGTTTTGTGGGGCCACAGATCGAAAGTCCATTCCACAAACATTTGATTTTGTAATTATATTACATACTATATTCAACAAATACCCTTTTTATGCCGTTTTCAAATATGTTTGACACAAAAAACATAAAATGTGTTATGGTCATGATTCACCAGGAGCCTGCCAGCCTAAAATAATGAATAGGCCTATACTGTACATATTTTTCTACATTTCTATGGGGTAAAAATGAATGGACTTTCGGTCTGTGGTACCTGACGACATGGACACCAGCCCACCACTAGGCTCTATAGTGGGGGAATGCTTTCGGTCTATGGTACCAACATGGCCACCACTAGGCTCTATAGTGGGGGAGTGCTTTCGGTCTATGGTACCAACATGGCCACCACTAGGCTCTATAGTGGGGGAATGCTTTCGGTCTATGGTACCAACATGGCCACCACTAGGCTCTATAGTTGGGGAATGCTTTCGGTCCGTGGTACCAACATGGCCACCACTAGGCTCTATAGTGGGGGAATGCTTTCGGTCTATGGTACCAACATGGCCACCACTAGGCTCTATAGTGGGGGAATGCTTTCGGTCTATGGTACCAACATGGCCACCACTAGGCTCTATAGTGGGGGAATGCTTTCGGTCTATGGTACCAACATGGCCACCACTAGGCTCTATAGTTGGGGAATGCTTTCGGTCCGTGGTACCAACATGGCCACCACTAGGCTCTATAGTGGGGGAATGCTTTCGGTCTATGGTACCAACATGGCCACCACTAGGCTCTATAGTGGGGGAATGCTTTCGGTCTATGGTACCAACATGGCCACCACTAGGCTCTATAGTGGGGGAATGCTTTCGGTCTGTGGTACCTGACAACATGGACACCAGCCCACCACTAGGCTCTATATTTGGGGAATGCTTTCGGTCTGTGGTACCTGACAACATGGCCACCACTAGGCTCTATAGTGGGGGAATGCTTTCGGTCCGTGGTACCAACATGGCCACCACTAGGCTCTATAGTGGGGGAATGCTTTCGGTCCGTGGTACCAACATGGCCACCACTAGGCTCTATAGTGGGGGAATGCTTTCGGTCCGTGGTACCAACATGGCCACCACTAGGCTCTATAGTGGGGGAATGCTTTCGGTCCGTGGTACCAACATGGCCACCACTAGGCTCTATAGTGGGGGAATGCTTTCGGTCCGTGGTACCAACATGGCCACCACTAGGCTCTATATAATAGTGGAGGAATGCTTTTGCGGAAAATAGCAGATCGACAAGCTCACAACGTGTCGTGCTGCGAGTTGTCGATTGGCTGTTTTCAGCTAAAGATTTCCACACAATAACTGAAAACAGAAGTCAAACACACAAACTTCATTATTTTTCTGGCCATAGGGTGCAAGTTTCAAATTGTCCTACTGTTATCTACTACAAATACTGTTAACATTGAGTGACTGGAGTTTCTCCCAGTGGTGAAATGTCCCTTTTAATATGGGTTAAACTAGGCTATCACATTATGACAGTATGACACGTACACAGCGAGTAAAGCTGTTGTCAAATTCATACAAAGCACGTCTCTGGATATTATTCTCTTTAGGGTCTACCACATAAAGGGTTTAACTGGGCCTGAAGCCATCACATTTGCATAACATAAATGAAGTTCCCGGTGTTTTCGTTTTCTCCCCCTGCATTTATATTTGATTACATTCCTCTTTGAAGCACAGCTCAGTTAGAATGACATAGACATGCCGGATGCTGACAGTGACAGACAGGCAAGGAAAAGCAAAACACAATTCCATCCATCACAGTAGGAGCTAATGAAGATGATGGACAGAAGTAGTGGTGGAGAATAACAGAAAGCTAGTTGTGGGGAAAAAAGTACTCAATTTCTTAATCGGTATCAATACTGGCTGCGATATAGTAATACTAACGTTAAGTAAAAGTCCGGAATTCATGTACTGTACTTGAGTAAAAGTATTGGCCAAAGTATTGTCATCAAAATATACTTAAAGTAGCAAAAGTAGAAAGTGCTCATTATACAGAAATTGCAGAATGTCCCATTTCAAGTTTTCAAATGCATACAAATATTTTGAAAATAGCAGATATACAATACAAGCTTGCAATGTGACTCATCATGACGCATTATCAATTAGCCGAAATATATATAGGGCTGAAGTGGTCAATGTATGTTTTCGTAAGCAGCAGGGGATCTTGTAGATATGCTATTTAAAAAAAAATCAAATTATTTTTATAGGGCCATTAAATGTAGTGGAGTAAAAAGTACAATATTTGCCTCTGAGATGCAGTATATGTTGCTCTCCTTGCCATGAAAAGGTTACTGATATAGTAACAGAAGTTTAATGGTTTCTGTTTTATTTTTATTTTTATTTTATTTATTTTTTTAGAATTGATCTCAGGTCTTAATGGGTTAAGAAAAACACAGCAAACCACAAATCCAATAAAGAAGGACGAATTTGGTTTTTGCAATAAATAAATGCTTTCTCTTTTCAGGGTTGGCTTCCTAAATCCATCGTGAATCAGGCCTTGCCCCGAGCACAGCTGGAATTCACCAGGCACCTACGAAGACACTTGACGGCACGAGCCGCTCTGGGCCGATAAGAGTCACACACACTCACAAGGGAATACCAGTAGTCAGGGGATATTAATACAATCTGGGAATACATTTCTTACCCATACATTTCTTTACCAATGTAGAGAAAGGTTTGTAAAGGTGTCTAGTAACGCATCTCACATTGGTTGAACTTGTGAGCTGCTGAAAGTTGGGGGGTACCAATAGTTGGGGTACCTACCTATATAAGGCTTTAAGTGAACTTGCCATAGCCACTTAATTGCCCAAATGTGATGACCTCATCACATTTGTTATCACGGCTATGGCTATTTGACCCGTCGCATGTTACTTAAAGCAGAATAAAAATTTGAATTTTTTAAATGTAGTCCCAGATTGCAGAATGAAAATTTGAATTTTTGAAATGTAGTCCCAGATTGGACATTCTTCTGATAATATTCCCTGACTACAGGAGAGACGCTGAGGATTTCCACATGGTTTATACTTTGCTGCGCACCAAAAATAGCCGATATATATATATAGGCTATTTTCGCAGTAAGTACAAATCAGCCTCAAATCTAGCTGGCTGATTCACGACGGTGGCCTTTCAGCGAGAGAGAGTGGACGGTTTAGTGTCGTCCCTGCAGAGAGGACGAGCCGGGGTCAGGGTGCATGGTCAGAGACTACCTCTCCTCTGCCTGTCTAGATACTGTACACACAACCTGCCTCATAATAGGAATTATTATACTACTGAGCCAACCCAAACCTCATTACCAAGCACTGTAAGACCTTGTCCTGTCAGTGGTGTTATTTCAAAAAGCTTTATACAATGTTGTTGCGAACGCAGTGAGCACTTACGAGACCTAGCAGATCATGTCTGTCTGTCTGTCTGTCTGTCTGTCTGTCTGTCTGTCTGTCTGTCTGTCTGTCTGTCTGTCTGTCTGTCTGTCTGTCTGTCTGTCTGTCTGTCTGTCTGTCTGTCTGTCTGTCTGTCTGTCTGTCCGTGTGTCCCCCCTTTGTGCCCATATATGGAGCTGAGTGATTTGTTTGTGATTGATGCAACACACTCCATATTTGGACGTATAGCTGCTTTGGGGACTCCTTATATGGTTATGGCTAAGTTAAAAACTTAACTTAAAAATTACTTAACTTAAAAAAAGAATAACTTAAAAATAAATCTTAAAAAAACCCAAATATGTACGAGCTGCGTTCGCTTCCCGCGTTTGCGCGTCTTACTGGTATATAGAACATATAGATGTAGCTCTGTTTAACAATGCTGTACGTACCCCCTCCAAATATATACTGTACTGTTTTTTTAATTATATTTTGACACTTGCTTTGGTAATGTTTTCTCATGCCAATAAAGCTCCTTTGAATTGAAATTCAATCGGAAAATCGGTATGGCATTGCTTGTTATAGTTGTTTTTTGGAATATTATTAAAGACATGAAGTGTTCAATTTGAAGATTAAAAAAAAACAACAGATACATTGAATTTTGTGTTGCCATCAGTGTTGAAGCCGGAGACTTGAACCTGTGGCCTCCTGATTCCTAGGCAGGCTCTTTTCCCAGTGTGCCACAGTGCTTGCTGAGTACAAAAAGCCAAATAGATAATGATAACTGAAGTAATTAAAGTACTGCACCCGATAGAAGAGCTGGCCAGAGTCTTGTTTCCATTGTGGTTCATAAGCATTCGAACAGCACAGCAAACAAGAGACACAATTCATCAATTTTATTTTTTTGTTTATGTATCAATGTTGTTACTCTAACTCAAAGGAAGACTATGTTGCTGCAGGTGGCAGTTAGCTCAGTGAGTTAGCACACTGGCTCCCTGATCTGGCTGGAGGTTGTGGGTTCGAACCCCACTCAACTCTTTACTTTCAAGACTGATTTCCAGAAGAACAACTATAAAAATAAAAAAGCAGTGTGAATTGGCTCGTACCAATAGCGCAGTGGGCTAGTCATACGGGACACTACACGATACCTTGACAGTTCATACCACGTGTCGACGGTTTCGGGTACTGAAAAATAACCCATCGGTGCGTGAGCAGTGGGTCACCGTGCGATGAACCTAAATAGGTTTCAATGGGGTTTCTAGGTGTAATTATGTAGGACTATAGCATGCCAAAGTTTGTGCTATTGCCATTGAGAACACAAATTTTCATCATTTTTGAGGATTTGAAATTCCTAGTTTTTCATCATTTTGGACCATGGGCTATAGCCCATATCGTACAGCATACTATAGCACGCCGTTTTTCATCATTTTTTAGGATTAAAAAAAAAAAATAAAATAAAAAAAAGATGGGTTATATATCGTTTTTTGAAATTTTGAATTTTTTTTCGGCATACTATAGCACGCCGTTTTTCATCATTTTGGACCATGGGCTATATGATGAAAAACGGCGCGCTATAGTATGCCGTACGATATGGGCTATAGCCCATGGTCCAAAATGATGAGAAAAGAGGCTAACTTTTTTTTTCAAAATTTCAAAAAACATGGGCTATAACCCATCGTTTTTGTCATTTCGTCATTTTTTTCAAATCCTCAAAAATGATGAAAAACGGCGCGCTATAGTATGCCGTACGATATGGGCTATAGCCCATGGTCCAAAATGATGAGAAACGAGGCTAACTTTTTTTTTCAAAATTTCAAAAAACATGGGCTATAACCCATCGTTTTTGTCATTTTTTTCAAATCCTCAAAAATGATGAAAAACGGCGCGCTATAGTATGCCGTACGATATGGGCTATAGCCCATGGTCCAAAATGATGAGAAACGAGGCTAACTTTTTTTTCCAAAATTTCAAAAAACATGGGCTATAACCTTTCGTTTTTGTCATTTCGTCATTTTTTTCAAATCTTCAAAAATGATGAAAAACGGCGCGCTATAGTATGCCGTACGATATGGGCTATAGCCCATGGTCCAAAATGATGAGAAACGAGGCTAACTTTTTTTTTCAAAATTTCAAAAAACATGGGCTATAACCTTTCGTTTTTGTCATTTTGTCATTTTTTTCAAATCTTCAAAAATGATGAAAAACGGCGCGCTATAGTATGCCGTACGATATGGGCTATAGCCCATGGTCCAAAATGATGAGAAACGAGGCTAACTTTTTTTTTCAAATTTTCAAAAAACATGGGCTATAACCTTTCGTTTTTGTCATTTCGTCATTTTTTTCAAATCTTCAAAAATGATGAAAAACGGCGCGCTATAGTATGCCGTACGATATGGGCTATAGCCCATGGTCCAAAATGATGAGAAAAGAGGCTAACTTTTTTTTTCAAAATTTCAAAAAACATGGGCTATAACCTTTCGTTTTTGTCATTTCGTCATTTTTTTCAAATCTTCAAAAATGATGAAAAACGGCGCGCTATAGTATGCCTTACGATATGGGCTATAGCCCATGGTCCAAAATGATGAGAAACGAGGCTAACTTTTTTTTTCAAAATTTCAAAAAACATGGGCTATAACCTTTCGTTTTTGTCATTTCGTAATTTTTTTCAAATCTTTAAAAATGATGAAAAACGGCGCGCTATAGAATGCCGTACGATATGGGCTATAGCCCATGGTCCAAAATGATGAGAAACGAGGCTAACTTTTTTTTTCAAAATTTCAAAAAACATGGGCTATAACCTTTCGTTTTTGTCATTTTGTCATTTTTTTCAAATCTTCAAAAATGATGAAAAACGGTGCGCTATAGTATGCCGTAAGATATGGGCTATAGCCCATGGTCCAAAATGATGAGAAACGAGGCTAACTTTTTTTTTCAAAATTTAAAAAAACATGGGCTATAACCTTTCGTTTTTGTCATTTCGTCATTTTTTTCAAATCTTCAAAAATGATGAAAAACGGCGCGCTATAGTATGCCGTACGATATGGGCTATAGCCCATGGTCCAAAATGATGAGAAACGAGGCTAACTTTTTTTTTCAAAATTTCAAAAAACATGGGCTATAACCTTTCGTTTTTGTCATTTCGTAAAAAAAATTCAAATCTTTAAAAATGATGAAAAACGGCGCGCTATAGAATGCCGTACGATATGGGCTATAGCCCATGGTCCAAAATGATGAGAAACGAGGCTAACTTTTTTTTTCAAAATTTCAAAAAACATGGGCTATAACCTTTCGTTTTTGTCATTTTGTCATTTTTTTCAAATCTTCAAAAATGATGAAAAACGGCGCGCTATAGTATGCCGTACGATATGGGCTATAGCCCATGGTCCAAAATGATGAGAAACGAGGCTAACTTTTTTTTTCAAAATTTCAAAAAACATGGGCTATAACCTTTCGTTTTTGTCATTTCGTCATTTTTTTCAAATCTTCAAAAATGATGAAAAACGGCGCGCTATAGTATGCCGTACGATATGGGCTATAGCCCATGGTCCAAAATGATGAGAAACGAGGCTAACTTTTTTTTTCAAAATGTCAAAAAACATGGGCTATAACCTTTCGTTTTTGTCATTTCGTCATTTTTTTCAAATCTTCAAAAATGATGAAAAACGGCGCGCTATAGTATGCCGTACGATATGGGCTATAGCCCATGGTCCAAAATGATGAGAAACGAGGCTAACTTTTTTTTTCAAAATTTCAAAAAACATGGGCTATAACCTTTCGTTTTTGTCATTTCGTAATTTTTTTCAAATCTTCAAAAATGATGAAAAACGGCGCGCTATAGTATGCCGTACGATATGGGCTATAGCCCATGGTCCAAAATGATGAGAAACGAGGCTAACTTTTTTTTTCAAAATTTCAAAAAACATGGGCTATAACCTTTCGTTTTTGTCATTTCGTAATATTTTCAAATCTTTAAAAATGATGAAAAACGGCGCGCTATAGTATGCCGTACGATATGGGCTATAGCCCATGGTCCAAAATGATGAGAAACGAGGCTAACTTTTTTTTTCAAAATTTCAAAAAACATGGGCTATAACCTTTCGTTTTTGTCATTTTGTCATTTTTTTCAAATCTTCAAAAATGATGAAAAACGGCGCGCTATAGTATGCCGTACGATATGGGCTATAGCCCATGGTCCAAAATGATGAGAAACGAGGCTAACTTTTTTTTTCAAAATTTCAAAAAACATGGGCTATAACCTTTCGTTTTTGTCATTTCGTCATTTTTTTCAAATCTTCAAAAATGATGAAAAACGGCGCGCTATAGTATGCCGTACGATATGGGCTATAGCCCATGGTCCAAAATGATGAGAAACGAGGCTAACTTTTTTTTTCAAAATTTCAAAAAACATGGGCTATAACCTTTTGTTTTTGTCATTTCGTAAAAAAAATTCAAATCTTTAAAAATGATGAAAAACGGCGCGCTATAGAATGCCGTACGATATGGGCTATAGCCCATGGTCAAAAATGATGAGAAACGAGGCTAACTTTTTTTTTCAAAATTTCAAAAAACATGGGCTATAACCTTTCGTTTTTGTCATTTTGTCATTTTTTTCAAATCTTCAAAAATGATGAAAAACGGCGCGCTATAGTATGCCGTACGATATGGGCTATAGCCCATGGTCCAAAATGATGAGAAACGAGGCTAACTTTTTTTTTCAAAATTTCAAAAAACATGGGCTATAACCTTTCGTTTTTGTCATTTCGTCATTTTTTTCAAATCTTCAAAAATGATGAAAAACGGCGCGCTATAGTATGCCGTACGATATGGGCTATAGCCCATGGTCCAAAATGATGAGAAACGAGGCTAACTTTTTTTTTCAAAATTTCAAAAAACATGGGCTATAACCTTTCGTTTTTGTCATTTCGTCATTTTTTTCAAATCTTCAAAAATGATGAAAAACGGCGCGCTATAGTATGCCGTACGATTGGGGTATAGCCCATGGTCCAAAATGATGAGAAACGAGGCTAACTTTTTTTTTCAAAATTTCAAAAAACATGGGCTATAACCTTTCGTTTTTGTCATTTCGTCATTTTTTTCAAATCTTCAAAAATGATGAAAAACGGCGCGCTATAGTATGCCGTACGATATGGGCTATAGCCCATGGTCCAAAATGATGAGAAACGAGGCTAACTTTTTTTTTCAAAATTTCAAAAAACATGGGCTATAACCTTTCGTTTTTGTCATTTCGTAATTTTTTCAAATCTTTAAAAATGATGAAAAACGGCGCGCTATAGTATGCCGTACGATATGGGCTATAGCCCATGGTCCAAAATGATGAGAAACGAGGCCAATTTTTTTTTTCAAAATTTCAAAAAACATGGGCTATAACCTTTCGTTTTTGTCATTTCGTCATTTTTTTCAAATCTTTAAAAATGATGAAAAACGGCGCGCTATAGTATGCCGTACGATATGGGCTATAGCCCATGGTCCAAAATGATGAGAAACGAGGCTAACTTTTTTTTTCAAAATTTCAAAAAACATGGGCTATAACCTTTCGTTTTTGTCATTTCGTCATTTTTTTCAAATCTTTAAAATGATGAAAAACGGCGCGCTATAGAATGCCGTACGATATGGGCTATAGCCCATGGTCCAAAATGATGAGAAACGAGGCTAACTTTTTTTTTCAAATTTTCAAAAAACATGGGCTATAACCTTTCGTTTTTGTCATTTCGTCATTTTTTTCAAATCTTCAAAAATGATGAAAAACGGCGCGCTATAGTATGCCGTACGATATGGGCTATAGCCCATGGTCCAAAATGATGAGAAAAGAGGCTAACTTTTTTTTTCAAAATTTCAAAAAACATGGGCTATAACCTTTCGTTTTTGTCATTTCGTCATTTTTTTCAAATCTTCAAAAATGATGAAAAACGGCGCGCTATAGTATGCCGTACGATATGGGCTATAGCCCATGGTCCAAAATGATGAGAAACGAGGCTAACTTTTTTTTTCAAAATTTCAAAAAACATGGGCTATAACCTTTCGTTTTTGTCATTTCGTAATTTTTTTCAAATCTTTAAAAATGATGTAAAACGGCGCGCTATAGAATGCCGTACGATATGGGCTATAGCCCATGGTCCAAAATGATGAGAAACGAGGCTAACTTTTTTTTTCAAAATTTCAAAAAACATGGGATATAACCTTTCGTTTTTGTCATTTCGTAATTTTTTTCAAATCTTTAAAAATGATGAAAAACGGCGCGCTATAGAATGCCGTACGATATGGGCTATAGCCCATGGTCCAAAATGATGAGAAACGAGGCTAACTTTTTTTTTCAAAATTTCAAAAAACATGGGCTATAACCTTTCGTTTTTGTCATTTTGTCATTTTTTTCAAATCTTCAAAAATGATGAAAAACGGCGCGCTATAGTATGCCGTACGATATGGGCTATAGCCCATGGTCCAAAATGATGAGAAACGAGGCTAACTTTTTTTTTCAAAATTTCAAAAAACATGGGCTATAACCTTTCGTTTTTGTCATTTCGTCATTTTTTTCAAATCTTCAAAAATGATGAAAAACGGCGCGCTATAGTATGCCGTACGATATGGGCTATAGCCCATGGTCCAAAATGATGAGAAACGAGGCTAACTTTTTTTTTCAAAATTTCAAAAAACATGGGCTATAACCTTTCGTTTTTGTCATTTCGTCATTTTTTTCAAATCTTCAAAAATGATGAAAAACGGCGCGCTATAGTATGCCGTACGATATGGGCTATAGCCCATGGTCCAAAATGATGAGAAACGAGGCTAACTTTTTTTTTCAAAATTTCAAAAAACATGGGCTATAACCTTTCGTTTTTGTCATTTCGTCATTTTTTATAAATCTTCAAAAATGATGAAAAACGGCGCGCTATAGTATGCCGTACGATATGGGCTATAGCCCATGGTCCAAAATGATGAGAAACGAGGCTAACTTTCTTTTTCAAAATTTAAAAAAACATGGGCTATAACCTTTCGTTTTTGTCATTTCGTCATTTTTTTCAAATCTTCAAAAATGATGAAAAACGGCGCGCTATAGTATGCCGTACGATATGGGCTATAGCCCATGGTCCAAAATGATGAGAAACGAGGCTAACTTTTTTTTTCAAAATTTCAAAAAACATGGGCTATAACCTTTCGTTTTTGTCATTTCGTCATTTTTTCAAATCTTTAAAAATGATGAAAAACGGCGCGCTATAGTATGCCGTACGATATGGGCTATAGCCCATGGTCCAAAATGATGAGAAACGAGGCTAACTTTTTTTTTCAAAATTTCAAAAAACATGGGCTATAACCTTTCGTTTTTGTCATTTCGTCATTTTTTTCAAATCTTTAAAATGATGAAAAACGGCGCGCTATAGAATGCCGTACGATATGGGCTATAGCCCATGGTCCAAAATGATGAGAAACGAGGCTAACTTTTTTTTTCAAAATTTCAAAAAACATGGGCTATAACCTTTCGTTTTTGTCATTTTGTCATTTTTTTCAAATCTTCAAAAATGACGAAAAACGGCGCGCTATAGTATGCCGTACGATATGGGCTATAGCCCATGGTCCAAAATGATGAGAAACGAGGCTAACTTTTTTTTTCAAATTTTCAAAAAACATGGGCTATAACCTTTCGTTTTTGTCATTTCGTAATATTTTCAAATCTTTAAAAATGATGAAAAACGGCGCGCTATAGTATGCCGTACGATATGGGCTATAGCCCATGGTCCAAAATGATGAGAAACGAGGCTAACTTTTTTTTTCAAAATTTCAAAAAACATGGGCTATAACCTTTCGTTTTTGTCATTTCGTAATATTTTCAAATCTTTAAAAATGATGAAAAACGGCGCGCTATAGTATGCCGTACGATATGGGCTATAGCCCATGGTCCAAAATGATGAGAAACGAGGCTAACTTTTTTTTTCAAAATTTCAAAAAACATGGGCTATAACCTTTCGTTTTTGTCATTTTGTCATTTTTTTCAAATCTTCAAAAATGATGAAAAACGGCGCGCTATAGTATGCCGTACGATATGGGCTATAGCCCATGGTCCAAAATGATGAGAAACGAGGCTAACTTTTTTTTTCAAAATTTCAAAAAACATGGGCTATAACCTTTCGTTTTTGTCATTTCGTAATATTTTCAAATCTTTAAAAATGATGAAAAACGGCGCGCTATAGTATGCCGTACGATATGGGCTATAGCCCATGGTCCAAAATGATGAGAAACGAGGCTAACTTTTTTTTTCAAAATTTCAAAAAACATGGGCTATAACCTTTCGTTTTTGTCATTTTGTCATTTTTTTCAAATCTTCAAAAATGATGAAAAACGGCGCGCTATAGTATGCCGTACGATATGGGCTATAGCCCATGGTCCAAAATGATGAGAAACGAGGCTAACTTTTTTTTTCAAAATTTCAAAAAACATGGGCTATAACCTTTCGTTTTTGTCATTTCGTCATTTTTTTCAAATCTTCAAAAATGATGAAAAACGGCGCGCTATAGTATGCCGTACGATATGGGCTATAGCCCATGGTCCAAAATGATGAGAAACGAGGCTAACTTTTTTTTTCAAAATTTCAAAAAACATGGGCTATAACCTTTTGTTTTTGTCATTTCGTAAAAAAAATTCAAATCTTTAAAAATGATGAAAAACGGCGCGCTATAGAATGCCGTACGATATGGGCTATAGCCCATGGTCAAAAATGATGAGAAACGAGGCTAACTTTTTTTTTCAAAATTTCAAAAAACATGGGCTATAACCTTTCGTTTTTGTCATTTTGTCATTTTTTTCAAATCTTCAAAAATGATGAAAAACGGCGCGCTATAGTATGCCGTACGATATGGGCTATAGCCCATGGTCCAAAATGATGAGAAACGAGGCTAACTTTTTTTTTCAAAATTTCAAAAAACATGGGCTATAACCTTTCGTTTTTGTCATTTCGTCATTTTTTTCAAATCTTCAAAAATGATGAAAAACGGCGCGCTATAGTATGCCGTACGATATGGGCTATAGCCCATGGTCCAAAATGATGAGAAACGAGGCTAACTTTTTTTTTCAAAATTTCAAAAAACATGGGCTATAACCTTTCGTTTTTGTCATTTCGTCATTTTTTTCAAATCTTCAAAAATGATGAAAAACGGCGCGCTATAGTATGCCGTACGATTGGGGTATAGCCCATGGTCCAAAATGATGAGAAACGAGGCTAACTTGTTTTTTCAAAATTTCAAAAAACATGGGCTATAACCTTTCGTTTTTGTCATTTCGTCATTTTTTTCAAATCTTCAAAAATGATGAAAAACGGCGCGCTATAGTATGCCGTACGATATGGGCTATAGCCCATGGTCCAAAATGATGAGAAACGAGGCTAACTTTTTTTTTCAAAATTTCAAAAAACATGGGCTATAACCTTTCGTTTTTGTCATTTCGTAATTTTTTCAAATCTTTAAAAATGATGAAAAACGGCGCGCTATAGTATGCCGTACGATATGGGCTATAGCCCATGGTCCAAAATGATGAGAAACGAGGCCAATTTTTTTTTTCAAAATTTCAAAAAACATGGGCTATAACCTTTCGTTTTTGTCATTTCGTCATTTTTTTCAAATCTTTAAAAATGATGAAAAACGGCGCGCTATAGTATGCCGTACGATATGGGCTATAGCCCATGGTCCAAAATGATGAGAAACGAGGCTAACTTTTTTTTTCAAAATTTCAAAAAACATGGGCTATAACCTTTCGTTTTTGTCATTTCGTCATTTTTTTCAAATCTTTAAAATGATGAAAAACGGCGCGCTATAGAATGCCGTACGATATGGGCTATAGCCCATGGTCCAAAATGATGAGAAACGAGGCTAACTTTTTTTTTCAAATTTTCAAAAAACATGGGCTATAACCTTTCGTTTTTGTCATTTCGTCATTTTTTTCAAATCTTCAAAAATGATGAAAAACGGCGCGCTATAGTATGCCGTACGATATGGGCTATAGCCCATGGTCCAAAATGATGAGAAAAGAGGCTAACTTTTTTTTTCAAAATTTCAAAAAACATGGGCTATAACCTTTCGTTTTTGTCATTTCGTCATTTTTTTCAAATCTTCAAAAATGATGAAAAACGGCGCGCTATAGTATGCCGTACGATATGGGCTATAGCCCATGGTCCAAAATGATGAGAAACGAGGCTAACTTTTTTTTTCAAAATTTCAAAAAACATGGGCTATAACCTTTCGTTTTTGTCATTTCGTAATTTTTTTCAAATCTTTAAAAATGATGTAAAACGGCGCGCTATAGAATGCCGTACGATATGGGCTATAGCCCATGGTCCAAAATGATGAGAAACGAGGCTAACTTTTTTTTTCAAAATTTCAAAAAACATGGGATATAACCTTTCGTTTTTGTCATTTCGTAATTTTTTTCAAATCTTTAAAAATGATGAAAAACGGCGCGCTATAGAATGCCGTACGATATGGGCTATAGCCCATGGTCCAAAATGATGAGAAACGAGGCTAACTTTTTTTTTCAAAATTTCAAAAAACATGGGCTATAACCTTTCGTTTTTGTCATTTTGTCATTTTTTTCAAATCTTCAAAAATGATGAAAAACGGCGCGCTATAGTATGCCGTACGATATGGGCTATAGCCCATGGTCCAAAATGATGAGAAACGAGGCTAATTTTTTTTTTCAAAATTTCAAAAAACATGGGCTATAACCTTTCGTTTTTGTCATTTCGTCATTTTTTTCAAATCTTCAAAAATGATGAAAAACGGCGCGCTATAGTATGCCGTACGATATGGGCTATAGCCCATGGTCCAAAATGATGAGAAACGAGGCTAACTTTTTTTTTCAAAATTTCAAAAAACATGGGCTATAACCTTTCGTTTTTGTCATTTCGTCATTTTTTTCAAATCTTCAAAAATGATGAAAAACGGCGCGCTATAGTATGCCGTACGATATGGGCTATAGCCCATGGTCCAAAATGATGAGAAACGAGGCTAACTTTTTTTTTCAAAATTTCAAAAAACATGGGCTATAACCTTTCGTTTTTGTCATTTCGTCATTTTTTATAAATCTTCAAAAATGATGAAAAACGGCGCGCTATAGTATGCCGTACGATATGGGCTATAGCCCATGGTCCAAAATGATGAGAAACGAGGCTAACTTTCTTTTTCAAAATTTAAAAAAACATGGGCTATAACCTTTCGTTTTTGTCATTTCGTCATTTTTTTCAAATCTTCAAAAATGATGAAAAACGGCGCGCTATAGTATGCCGTACGATATGGGCTATAGCCCATGGTCCAAAATGATGAGAAACGAGGCTAACTTTTTTTTTCAAAATTTCAAAAAACATGGGCTATAACCTTTCGTTTTTGTCATTTCGTCATTTTTTCAAATCTTTAAAAATGATGAAAAACGGCGCGCTATAGTATGCCGTACGATATGGGCTATAGCCCATGGTCCAAAATGATGAGAAACGAGGCTAACTTTTTTTTTCAAAATTTCAAAAAACATGGGCTATAACCTTTCGTTTTTGTCATTTCGTCATTTTTTTCAAATCTTTAAAATGATGAAAAACGGCGCGCTATAGAATGCCGTACGATATGGGCTATAGCCCATGGTCCAAAATGATGAGAAACGAGGCTAACTTTTTTTTTCAAAATTTCAAAAAACATGGGCTATAACCTTTCGTTTTTGTCATTTTGTCATTTTTTTCAAATCTTCAAAAATGACGAAAAACGGCGCGCTATAGTATGCCGTACGATATGGGCTATAGCCCATGGTCCAAAATGATGAGAAACGAGGCTAACTTTTTTTTTCAAATTTTCAAAAAACATGGGCTATAACCTTTCGTTTTTGTCATTTCGTCATTTTTTTCAAATCTTCAAAAATGATGAAAAACGGCGCGCTATAGTATGCCGTACGATATGGGCTATAGCCCATGGTCCAAAATGATGAGAAAAGAGGCTAACTTTTTTTTTCAAAATTTCAAAAAACATGGGCTATAACCTTTCGTTTTTGTCATTTCGTCATTTTTTTCAAATCTTCAAAAATGATGAAAAACGGCGCGCTATAGTATGCCGTACGATATGGGCTATAGCCCATGGTCCAAAATGATGAGAAACGAGGCTAACTTTTTTTTTCAAAATTTCAAAAAACATGGGCTATAACCTTTCGTTTTTGTCATTTCGTCATTTTTTTCAAATCTTCAAAAATGATGAAAAACGGCGCGCTATAGTATGCCGTACGATATGGGCTATAGCCCATGGTCCAAAATGATGAGAAACGAGGCTAACTTTTTTTTTCAAAATTTCAAAAAACATGGGCTATAACCTTTCGTTTTTGTCATTTCGTAATTTTTTTCAAATCTTTAAAAATGGTGAAAAACGGCGCGCTATAGAATGCCGTACGATATGGGCTATAGCCCATGGTCCAAAATGATGAGAAACGAGGCTAACTTTTTTTTTCAAAATTTCAAAAAACATGGGCTATAACCTTTCGTTTTTGTCATTTCGTAATTTTTTTCAAATCTTTAAAAATGATGAAAAACGGCGCGCTATAGAATGCCGTACGATATGGGCTATAGCCCATGGTCCAAAATGATGAGAAACGAGGCTAACTTTTTTTTTCAAAATTTCAAAAAACATGGGCTATAACCTTTCGTTTTTGTCATTTCGTCATTTTTTTCAAATCTTCAAAAATGATGAAAAACGGCGCGCTATAGTATGCCGTACGATATGGGCTATAGCCCATGGTCCAAAAGTGATGAGAAACGAGGCTAACTTTTTTTTTCAAATTTTCAAAAAACATGGGCTATAACCTTTCGTTTTTGTCATTTCGTCATTTTTTTCAAATCTTTAAAATGATGAAAAACGGCGCGCTATAGAATGCCGTACGATATGGGCTATAGCCCATGGTCCAAAATGATGAGAAACGAGGCTAACTTTTTTTTTCAAAATTTCAAAAAACATGGGCTATAACCTTTCGTTTTTGTCATTTTGTCATTTTTTTCAAATTTTTAAAAATGATGAAAAACGGCGCGCTATAGAATGCCGTACGATATGGGCTATAGCCCATGGTCCAAAATGATGAGAAACGAGGCTAACTTTTTTTTTCAAAATTTCAAAAAACATGGGCTATAACCTTTCGTTTTTGTCATTTCGTAATTTTTTTCAAATCTTTAAAAATGATGAAAAACGGCGCGCTATAGAATGCCGTACGATATGGGCTATAGCCCATGGTCCAAAATGATGAGAAACGAGGCTAACTTTTTTTTTCAAAATTTCAAAAAACATGGGCTATAACCTTTCGTTTTTGTCATTTCGTAATTTTTTTCAAATCTTTGAAAATGATGAAAAACGGCGCGCTATAGAATGCCGTACGATATGGGCTATAGCCCATGGTCCAAAATGATGAGAAACGAGGCTAACTTTTTTTTTCAAAATTTAAAAAAACATGGGCTATAACCTTTCGTTTTTGTCATTTCGTAATTTTTTTCAAATCTTTAAAAATGATGAAAAACGGCGCGCTATAGAATGCCGTACGATATGGGCTATAGCCCATGGTCCAAAATGATGAGAAACGAGGCTAACTTTTTTTTTCAAAATTTCAAAAAACATGGGCTATAACCTTTCGTTTTTGTCATTTTGTCATTTTTTTCAAATCTTCAAAAATGATGAAAAACGGCGCGCTATAGTATGCCGTACGATATGGGCTATAGCCCATGGTCCAAAATGATGAGAAACGAGGCTAACTTTTTTTTTCAAAATTTCAAAAAACATGGGCTATAACCTTTCGTTTTTGTCATTTCGTCATTTTTTTCAAATCTTCAAAAATGATGAAAAACGGCGCGCTATAGTATGCCGTACGATATGGGCTATAGCCCATGGTCCAAAATGATGAGAAACGAGGCTAACTTTTTTTTTCAAATTTTCAAAAAACATGGGCTATAACCTTTCGTTTTTGTCATTTCGTCATTTTTTTCAAATCTTCAAAAATGATGAAAAACGGCGCGCTATAGTATGCCGTACGATATGGGCTATAGCCCATGGTCCAAAATGATGAGAAAAGAGGCTAACTTTTTTTTTCAAAATTTCAAAAAACATGGGCTATAACCTTTCGTTTTTGTCATTTCGTAATTTTTTTCAAATCTTCAAAAATGATGAAAAACGGCGCGCTATAGTATGCCTTACGATATGGGCTATAGCCCATGGTCCAAAATGATGAGAAACGAGGCTAACTTTTTTTTTCAAAATTTCAAAAAACATGGGCTATAACCTTTCGTTTTTGTCATTTCGTAATTTTTTTCAAATCTTTAAAAATGATGAAAAACGGCGCGCTATAGAATGCCGTACGATATGGGCTATAGCCCATGGTCCAAAATGATGAGAAACGAGGCTAACTTTTTTTTTCAAAATTTCAAAAAACATGGGCTATAACCTTTCGTTTTTGTCATTTTGTCATTTTTTTCAAATCTTAAAAAATGATGAAAAACGGCGCGCTATAGTATGCCGTACGATATGGGCTATAGCCCATGGTCCAAAATGATGAGAAACGAGGCTAACTTTTTTTTTCAAAATTTCAAAAAACATGGGCTATAACCTTTCGTTTTTGTCATTTCGTCATTTTTTTCAAATCTTCAAAAATGATGAAAAACGGCGCGCTATAGTATGCCGTACGATATGGGCTATAGCCCATGGTCCAAAATGATGAGAAACGAGGCTAACTTTTTTTTTCAAAATTTCAAAAAACATGGGCTATAACCTTTCGTTTTTGTCATTTCGTAATTTTTTTCAAATCTTTAAAAATGATGAAAAACGGCGCGCTATAAAATGCCGTACGATATGGGCTATAGCCCATGGTCCAAAATGATGAGAAACGAGGTTAACTTTTTTTTTCAAAATTTCAAAGAACATGGGCTATAACCTTTCGTTTTTGTCATTTTGTCATTTTTTTCAAATCTTCAAAAATGATGAAAAACGGCGCGCTATAGTATGCCGTACGATATGGGCTATAGCCCATGGTCCAAAATGATGAGAAACGAGGGTAACTTTTTTTTTCAAAATTTCAAAAAACATGGGCTATAACCTTTCGTTTTTGTCATTTCGTCATTTTTTTCAAATCTTCAAAAATGATGAAAAACGGCGCGCTATAGTATGCCGTACGATATGGGCTATAGCCCATGGTCCAAAATGATGAGAAACGAGGCTAACTTTTTTTTTCAAAATTTCAAAAAACATGGGCTATAACCTTTCGTTTTTGTCATTTCGTAATTTTTTTCAAATTTTTAAAAATGATGAAAAACGGCGCGCTATAGAATGCCGTACGATATGGGCTATAGCCCATGGTCCAAAATGATGAGAAACGAGGCTAACTTTTTTTTTCAAAATTTCAAAAAACATGGGCTATAACCTTTCGTTTTTGTCATTTCGTAATTTTTTTCAAATCTTTAAAAATGATGAAAAACGGCGCGCTATAGAATGCCGTACGATATGGGCTATAGCCCATGGTCCAAAATGATGAGAAACGAGGCTAACTTTTTTTTTCAAAATTTCAAAAAACATGGGCTATAACCTTTCGTTTTTGTCATTTCGTAATTTTTTTCAAATCTTTGAAAATGATGAAAAACGGCGCGCTATAGAATGCCGTACGATATGGGCTATAGCCCATGGTCCAAAATGATGAGAAACGAGGCTAACTTTTTTTTTCAAAATTTAAAAAAACATGGGCTATAACCTTTCGTTTTTGTCATTTCGTAATTTTTTTCAAATCTTTAAAAATGATGAAAAACGGCGCGCTATAGAATGCCGTACGATATGGGCTATAGCCCATGGTCCAAAATGATGAGAAACGAGGCTAACTTTTTTTTTCAAAATTTAGAAAAAACATGGGCTATAACCTTTCGTTTTTGTCATTTTGTCATTTTTTTCAAATCTTCAAAAATGATGAAAAACGGCGCGCTATAGTATGCCGTACGATATGGGCTATAGCCCATGGTCCAAAATGATGAGAAACGAGGCTAACTTTTTTTTTCAAAATTTCAAAAAACATGGGCTATAACCTTTCGTTTTTGTCATTTCGTCATTTTTTTCAAATCTTCAAAAATGATGAAAAACGGCGCGCTATAGTATGCCGTACGATATGGGCTATAGCCCATGGTCCAAAATGATGAGAAACGAGGCTAACTTTTTTTTTCAAATTTTCAAAAAACATGGGCTATAACCTTTCGTTTTTGTCATTTCGTCATTTTTTTCAAATCTTCAAAAATGATGAAAAACGGCGCGCTATAGTATGCCGTACGATATGGGCTATAGCCCATGGTCCAAAATGATGAGAAAAGAGGCTAACTTTTTTTTTCAAAATTTCAAAAAACATGGGCTATAACCTTTCGTTTTTGTCATTTCGTAATTTTTTTCAAATCTTCAAAAATGATGAAAAACGGCGCGCTATAGTATGCCTTACGATATGGGCTATAGCCCATGGTCCAAAATGATGAGAAACGAGGCTAACTTTTTTTTTCAAAATTTCAAAAAACATGGGCTATAACCTTTCGTTTTTGTCATTTCGTAATTTTTTTCAAATCTTTAAAAATGATGAAAAACGGCGCGCTATAGAATGCCGTACGATATGGGCTATAGCCCATGGTCCAAAATGATGAGAAACGAGGCTAACTTTTTTTTTCAAAATTTCAAAAAACATGGGCTATAACCTTTCGTTTTTGTCATTTTGTCATTTTTTTCAAATCTTAAAAAATGATGAAAAACGGCGCGCTATAGTATGCCGTACGATATGGGCTATAGCCCATGGTCCAAAATGATGAGAAACGAGGCTAACTTTTTTTTTCAAAATTTCAAAAAACATGGGCTATAACCTTTCGTTTTTGTCATTTCGTCATTTTTTTCAAATCTTCAAAAATGATGAAAAACGGCGCGCTATAGTATGCCGTACGATATGGGCTATAGCCCATGGTCCAAAATGATGAGAAACGAGGCTAACTTTTTTTTTCAAAATTTCAAAAAACATGGGCTATAACCTTTCGTTTTTGTCATTTCGTAATTTTTTTCAAATCTTTAAAAATGATGAAAAACGGCGCGCTATAAAATGCCGTACGATATGGGCTATAGCCCATGGTCCAAAATGATGAGAAACGAGGTTAACTTTTTTTTTCAAAATTTCAAAGAACATGGGCTATAACCTTTCGTTTTTGTCATTTTGTCATTTTTTTCAAATCTTCAAAAATGATGAAAAACGGCGCGCTATAGTATGCCGTACGATATGGGCTATAGCCCATGGTCCAAAATGATGAGAAACGAGGGTAACTTTTTTTTTCAAAATTTCAAAAAACATGGGCTATAACCTTTCGTTTTTGTCATTTCGTCATTTTTTTCAAATCTTCAAAAATGATGAAAAACGGCGCGCTATAGTATGCCGTACGATATGGGCTATAGCCCATGGTCCAAAATGATGAGAAACGAGGCTAACTTTTTTTTTCAAAATTTCAAAAAACATGGGCTATAACCTTTCGTTTTTGTCATTTCGTAAAAAAAATTCAAATCTTTAAAAATGATGAAAAACGGCGCGCTATAGAATGCTGTACGATATGGGCTATAGCCCATGGTCCAAAATGATGAGAAACGAGGCTAACTTTTTTTTTCAAAATTTCAAAAAACATGGGCTATAACCTTTCGTTTTTGTCATTTTGTCATTTTTTTCAAATCTTCAAAAATGATGAAAAACGGCGCGCTATAGTATGCCGTACGATATGGGCTATAGCCCATGGTCCAAAATGATGAGAAACGAGGGTAACTTTTTTTTTCAAAATTTCAAAAAACATGGGCTATAACCTTTCGTTTTTGTCATTTCGTCATTTTTTTCAAATCTTCAAAAATGATGAAAAACGGCGCGCTATAGTATGCCGTACGATATGGGCTATAGCCCATGGTCCAAAATGATGAGAAACGAGGCTAACTTTTTTTTTCAAAATTTCAAAAAACATGGGCTATAACCTTTCGTTTTTGTCATTTCGTCATTTTTTTCAAATCTTCAAAAATGATGAAAAACGGCGCGCTATAGAATGCCGTACGATATGGGCTATAGCCCATGGTCCAAAATGATGAGAAACGAGGCTAACTTTTTTTTTCAAAATTTCAAAAAACATGGGCTATAACCTTTCGTTTTTGTCATTTTGTCATTTTTTTCAAATCTTCAAAAATGATGAAAAACGGCGCGCTATAGTATGCCGTACGATATGGGCTATAGCCCATGGTCCAAAATGATGAGAAACGAGGCTAACTTTTTTTTTCAAAATTTCAAAAAACATGGGCTATAACCTTTCGTTTTTGTCATTTCGTCATTTTTTTCAAATCTTCAAAAATGATGAAAAACGGCGCGCTATAGTATGCCGTACGATATGGGCTATAGCCCATGGTCCAAAATGATGAGAAACGAGGCTAACTTTTTTTTTCAAAATTTCAAAAAACATGGGCTATAACCTTTCGTTTTTGTCATTTCGTAATTTTTTTCAAATCTTTAAAAATGATGAAAAACGGCGCGCTATAAAATGCCGTACGATATGGGCTATAGCCCATGGTCCAAAATGATGAGAAACGAGGTTAACTTTTTTTTTCAAAATTTCAAAGAACATGGGCTATAACCTTTCGTTTTTGTCATTTTGTCATTTTTTTCAAATCTTCAAAAATGATGAAAAACGGCGCGCTATAGTATGCCGTACGATATGGGCTATAGCCCATGGTCCAAAATGATGAGAAACGAGGCTAACTTTTTTTTTCAAAATTTCAAAAAACATGGGCTATAACCTTTCGTTTTTGTCATTTCGTCATTTTTTTCAAATCTTCAAAAATGATGAAAAACGGCGCGCTATAGTATGCCGTACGATATGGGCTATAGCCCATGGTCCAAAATGATGAGAAACGAGGCTAACTTTTTTTTTCAAAATTTCAAAAAACATGGGCTATAACCTTTCGTTTTTGTCATTTCGTAAAAAAAATTCAAATCTTTAAAAATGATGAAAAACGGCGCGCTATAGAATGCTGTACGATATGGGCTATAGCCCATGGTCCAAAATGATGAGAAACGAGGCTAACTTTTTTTTTCAAAATTTCAAAAAACATGGGCTATAACCTTTCGTTTTTGTCATTTTGTCATTTTTTTCAAATCTTCAAAAATGATGAAAAACGGCGCGCTATAGTATGCCGTACGATATGGGCTATAGCCCATGGTCCAAAATGATGAGAAACGAGGCTAACTTTTTTTTTCAAAATTTCAAAAAACATGGGCTATAACCTTTCGTTTTTGTCATTTCGTCATTTTTTTCAAATCTTCAAAAATGATGAAAAACGGCGCGCTATAGTATGCCGTACGATATGGGCTATAGCCCATGGTCCAAAATGATGAGAAACGAGGCTAACTTTTTTTTTCAAAATTTCAAAAAACATGGGCTATAACCTTTCGTTTTTGTCATTTCGTCATTTTTTTCAAATCTTCAAAAATGATGAAAAACGGCGCGCTATAGTATGCCGTACGATATGGGCTATAGCCCATGGTCCAAAATGATGAGAAACGAGGCTAACTTTTTTTTTCAAAATTTCAAAAAACATGGGCTATAACCTTTCGTTTTTGTCATTTCGTCATTTTTTTCAAATCTTCAAAAATGATGAAAAACGGCGCGCTATAGTATGCCGTACGATATGGGCTATAGCCCATGGTCCAAAATGATGAGAAACGAGGCTAACTTTTTTTTTCAAAATTTCAAAAAACATGGGCTATAACCTTTCGTTTTTGTCATTTCGTCATTTTTTTAAATCTTAAAAAATGATGAAAAACGGTGCGCTATAGTATGCCGTACGATATGGGCTATAGCCCATGGTCCAAAATGATGAGAATCGAGGCTAACTTTTTTTTTCAAAATTTCAAAAAACATGGGCTATAACCTTTCGTTTTTGTCATTTCGTCATTTTTTTCAAATCTTCAAAAATGATGAAAAACGGCGCGCTATAGTATGCCGTACGATATGGGCTATAGCCCATGGTCCAAAATGATGAGAAACGAGGCTAACTTTTTTTTTCAAAATATCAAAAAACATGGGCTATAACCTTTCGTTTTTGTCATTTCGTCATTTTTTCAAATCTTTAAAAATGATGAAAAACGGCGCGCTATAGAATGCCGTACGATATGGGCTATAGCCCATGGTCCAAAATGATGAGAAACGAGGCTAACTTTTTTTTTCAAAATTTCAAAAAACATGGGCTATAACCTTTCGTTTTTGTCATTTTGTCATTTTTTTCAAATCTTCAAAAATGATGAAAAACGGCGCGCTATAGTATGCCGTACGATATGGGCTATAGCCCATGGTCCAAAATGATGAGAAACGAGGCTAACTTTTTTTTTCAAATTTTCAAAAAACATGGGCTATAACCTTTCGTTTTTGTCATTTCGTCATTTTTTCAAATCTTCAAAAATGATGAAAAACGGCGCGCTATAGTATGCCGTACGATATGGGCTATAGCCCATGGTCCAAAATGATGAGAAAAGAGGCTAACTTTTTTTTTCAAAATTTCAAAAAACATGGGCTATAACCTTTCGTTTTTGTCATTTCGTCATTTTTTTCAAATCTTCAAAAATGATGAAAAACGGCGCGCTATAGTATGCCGTACGATATGGGCTATAGCCCATGGTCCAAAATGATGAGAAACGAGGCTAACTTTTTTTTTCAAAATTTCAAAAAACATGGGCTATAACCTTTCGTTTTTGTCATTTCGTAATTTTTTTCAAATCTTCAAAAATGATGAAAAACGGCGCGCTATAGTATGCCGTACGATATGGGCTATAGCCCATGGTCCAAAATGATGAGAAACGAGGCTAACTTTTTTTTTCAAAATTTCAAAAAACATGGGCTATAACCTTTCGTTTTTGTCATTTCGTAATTTTTTTCAAATCTTTAAAAATGATGAAAAACGGCGCGCTATAGAATGCCGTACGATATGGGCTATAGCCCATGGTCCAAAATGATGAGAAACGAGGCTAACTTTTTTTTTCAAAATTTCAAAAAACATGGGCTATAACCTTTCGTTTTTGTCATTTCGTAATTTTTTTCAAATCTTTAAAAATGATGAAAAACGGCGCGCTATAGAATGCCGTACGATATGGGCTATAGCCCATGGTCCAAAATGATGAGAAACGAGGCTAACTTTTTTATTCAAAATTTCAAAAAACATGGGCTATAACCTTTCGTTTTTGTCATTTTGTCATTTTTTTCAAATCTTCAAAAATGATGAAAAACGGCGCGCTATAGAATGCCGTACGATATGGGCTATAGCCCATGGTCCAAAATGATGAGAAACGAGGCTAACTTTTTTTTTCAAAATTTCAAAAAACATGGGCTATAACCTTTCGTTTTTGTCATTTTGTCATTTTTTTCAAATCTTCAAAAATGATGAAAAACGGCGCGCTATAGTATGCCGTACGATATGGGCTATAGCCCATGGTCCAAAATGATGAGAAACGAGGCTAACTTTTTTTTTCAAAATTTCAAAAAACATGGGCTATAACCTTTCGTTTTTGTCATTTCGTCATTTTTTTCAAATCTTAAAAAATGATGAAAAACGGCGCGCTATAGTATGCCGTACGATATGGGCTATAGCCCATGGTCCAAAATGATGAGAAACGAGGCTAACTTTTTTTTTCAAAATTTCAAAAAACATGGGCTATAACCTTTCGTTTTTGTCATTTCGTCATTTTTTTCAAATCTTCAAAAATGATGAAAAACGGCGCGCTATAGTATGCCGTACGATATGGGCTATGGTCCAAAATGATGAGAAACGAGGCTAACTTTTTTTTTCAAAATTTCAAAAAACATGGGCTATAACCTTTCGTTTTTGTCATTTCGTCATTTTTTTCAAATCTTCAAAAATGATGAAAAACGGCGCGCTATAGTATGCCGTACGATATGGGCTATAGCCCATGGTCCAAAATGATGAGAAACGAGGCTAACTTTTTTTTTCAAAATTTCAAAAAACATGGGCTATAACCTTTCGTTTTTGTCATTTCGTAATTTTTTCAAATCTTAAAAAATGATGAAAAACGGTGCGCTATAGTATGCCGTACGATATGGGCTATAGCCCATGGTCCAAAATGATGAGAATCGAGGCTAACTTTTTTTTTCAAAATTTCAAAAAACATGGGCTATAACCTTTCGTTTTTGTCATTTCGTCATTTTTTTCAAATCTTCAAAAATGATGAAAAACGGCGCGCTATAGTATGCCGTACGATATGGGCTATAGCCCATGGTCCAAAATGATGAGAAACGAGGCTAACTTTTTTTTTCAAAATATCAAAAAACATGGGCTATAACCTTTCGTTTTTGTCATTTTGTCATTTTTTCAAATTTTAAAAATGATGAAAAACGGCGCGCTATAGAATGCCGTACGATATGGGCTATAGCCCATGGTCCAAAATGATGAGAAACGAGGCTAACTTTTTTTTTCAAAATTTCAAAAAACATGGGCTATAACCTTTCGTTTTTGTCATTTTGTCATTTTTTTCAAATCTTCAAAAATGATGAAAAACGGCGCGCTATAGTATGCCGTACGATATGGGCTATAGCCCATGGTCCAAAATGATGAGAAACGAGGCTAACTTTTTTTTTCAAATTTTCAAAAAACATGGGCTATAACCTTTCGTTTTTGTCATTTCGTCATTTTTTCAAATCTTCAAAAATTATGAAAAACGGCGCGCTATAGTATGCCGTACGATATGGGCTATAGCCCATGGTCCAAAATGATGAGAAAAGAGGCTAACTTTTTTTTTCAAAATTTCAAAAAACATGGGCTATAACCTTTCGTTTTTGTCATTTCGTCATTTTTTTCAAATCTTCAAAAATGATGAAAAACGGCGCGCTATAGTATGCCGTACGATATGGGCTATAGCCCATGGTCCAAAATGATGAGAAACGAGGCTAACTTATTTTTTCAAAATTTCAAAAAACATGGGCTATAACCTTTCGTTTTTGTCATTTCGTCATTTTTTTCAAATCTTCAAAAATGATGAAAAACGGCGCGCTATAGTATGCCGTACGATATGGGCTATAGCCCATGGTCCAAAATGATGAGAAACGAGGCTAACTTTTTTTTTCAAAATTTCAAAAAACATGGGCTATAACCTTTCGTTTTTGTCATTTCGTAATTTTTTTCAAATCTTTAAAAATGATGAAAAACGGCGCGCTATAGAATGCCGTACGATATGGGCTATAGCCCATGGTCCAAAATGATGAGAAACGAGGCTAACTTTTTTTTTCAAAATTTCAAAAAACATGGGCTATAACCTTTCGTTTTTGTCATTTTGTCATTTTTTTCAAATCTTCAAAAATGATGAAAAACGGCGCGCTATAGTATGCCGTACGATATGGGCTATAGCCCATGGTCCAAAATGATGAGAAACGAGGCTAACTTTTTTTTTCAAAATTTCAAAAAACATGGGCTATAACCTTTCGTTTTTGTCATTTCGTAATTTTTTTCAAATCTTTAAAAATGATGAAAAACGGCGCGCTATAGAATGCCGTACGATATGGGCTATAGCCCATGGTCCAAAATGATGAGAAACGAGGCTAACTTTTTTTTTCAAAATTTCAAAAAACATGGGCTATAACCTTTCGTTTTTGTCATTTCGTAATTTTTTTTTCAAATCTTTAAAAATGATGAAAAACGGCGCGCTATAGAATGCCGTACGATATGGGCTATAGCCCATGGTCCAAAATGATGAGAAACGAGGCTAACTTTTTTTTTCAAAATTTCAAAAAACATGGGCTATAACCTTTCGTTTTTGTCATTTTGTCATTTTTTTCAAATCTTCAAAAATGATGAAAAACGGCGCGCTATAGTATGCCGTACGATATGGGCTATAGCCCATGGTCCAAAATGATGAGAAACGAGGCTAACTTTTTTTTTCAAAATTTCAAAAAACATGGGCTATAACCTTTCGTTTTTGTCATTTCGTCATTTTTTTCAAATCTTCAAAAATGATGAAAAACGGCGCGCTATAGTATGCCGTACGATATGGGCTATAGCCCATGGTCCAAAAGTGATGACTAACGAGGCTAACTTTTTTTTTCAAATTTTCAAAAAACATGGGCTATAACCTTTCGTTTTTGTCATTTCGTCATTTTTTTCAAATCTTTAAAATGATGAAAAACGGCGCGCTATAGAATGCCGTACGATATGGGCTATAGCCCATGGTCCAAAATGATGAGAAACGAGGCTAACTTTTTTTTTCAAAATTTCAAAAAACATGGGCTATAACCTTTCGTTTTTGTCATTTTGTCATTTTTTTCAAATCTTCAAAAATGATGAAAAACGGCGCGCTATAGTATGCCGTACGATATGGGCTATAGCCCATGGTCCAAAATGATGAGAAACGAGGCTAACTTTTTTTTTCACATTTTCAAAAAACATGGGCTATAACCTTTCGTTTTTGTCATTTCGTCATTTTTTTCAAATCTTCAAAAATGATGAAAAACGGCGCGCTATAGTATGCCGTACGATATGGGCTATAGCCCATGGTCCAAAATGATGAGAAAAGAGGCTAACTTTTTTTTTCAAAATTTCAAAAAACATGGGCTATAACCTTTCGTTTTTGTCATTTCGTCATTTTTTTCAAATCTTCAAAAATGATGAAAAACGGCGCGCTATAGTATGCCGTACGATATGGGCTATAGCCCATGGTCCAAAATGATGAGAAACGAGGCTAACTTTTTTTTTCAAAATTTCAAAAAACATGGGCTATAACCTTTCGTTTTTGTCATTTCGTCATTTTTTTCAAATCTTCAAAAATGATGAAAAACGGCGCGCTATAGTATGCCGTACGATATGGGCTATAGCCCATGGTCCAAAATGATGAGAAACGAGGCTAACTTTTTTTTTCAAAATTTCAAAAAACATGGGCTATAACCTTTCGTTTTTGTCATTTCGTAATTTTTTTCAAATCTTTAAAAATTGTGAAAAACGGCGCGCTATAGAATGCCGTACGATATGGGCTATAGCCCATGGTCCAAAATGATGAGAAACGAGGCTAACTTTTTTTTTCAAAATTTCAAAAAACATGGGCTATAACCTTTCGTTTTTGTCATTTCGTAATTTTTTTCAAATCTTTAAAAATGATGAAAAACGGCGCGCTATAGAATGCCGTACGATATGGGCTATAGCCCATGGTCCAAAATGATGAGAAACGAGGCTAACTTTTTTATTCAAAATTTCAAAAAACATGGGCTATAACCTTTCGTTTTTGTCATTTTGTCATTTTTTTCAAATCTTCAAAAATGATGAAAAACGGCGCGCTATAGAATGCCGTACGATATGGGCTATAGCCCATGGTCCAAAATGATGAGAAACGAGGCTAACTTTTTTTTTCAAAATTTCAAAAAACATGGGCTATAACCTTTCGTTTTTGTCATTTTGTCATTTTTTTCAAATCTTCAAAAATGATGAAAAACGGCGCGCTATAGTATGCCGTACGATATGGGCTATAGCCCATGGTCCAAAATGATGAGAAACGAGGCTAACTTTTTTTTTCAAAATTTCAAAAAACATGGGCTATAACCTTTCGTTTTTGTCATTTTGTCATTTTTTTCAAATCTTCAAAAATGATGAAAAACGGCGCGCTATAGTATGCCGTACGATATGGGCTATAGCCCATGGTCCAAAATGATGAGAAACGAGGCTAACTTTTTTTTTCACATTTTCAAAAAACATGGGCTATAACCTTTCGTTTTTGTCATTTCGTCATTTTTTTCAAATCTTCAAAAATGATGAAAAACGGCGCGCTATAGTATGCCGTACGATATGGGCTATAGCCCATGGTCCAAAATGATGAGAAAAGAGGCTAACTTTTTTTTTCAAAATTTCAAAAAACATGGGCTATAACCTTTCGTTTTTGTCATTTCGTCATTTTTTTCAAATCTTCAAAAATGATGAAAAACGGCGCGCTATAGTATGCCGTACGATATGGGCTATAGCCCATGGTCCAAAATGATGAGAAACGAGGCTAACTTTTTTTTTCAAAATTTCAAAAAACATGGGCTATAACCTTTCGTTTTTGTCATTTCGTCATTTTTTTCAAATCTTCAAAAATGATGAAAAACGGCGCGCTATAGTATGCCGTACGATATGGGCTATAGCCCATGGTCCAAAATGATGAGAAACGAGGCTAACTTTTTTTTTCAAAATTTCAAAAAACATGGGCTATAACCTTTCGTTTTTGTCATTTCGTAATTTTTTTCAAATCTTTAAAAATTGTGAAAAACGGCGCGCTATAGAATGCCGTACGATATGGGCTATAGCCCATGGTCCAAAATGATGAGAAACGAGGCTAACTTTTTTTTTCAAAATTTCAAAAAACATGGGCTATAACCTTTCGTTTTTGTCATTTCGTAATTTTTTTCAAATCTTTAAAAATGATGAAAAACGGCGCGCTATAGAATGCCGTACGATATGGGCTATAGCCCATGGTCCAAAATGATGAGAAACGAGGCTAACTTTTTTATTCAAAATTTCAAAAAACATGGGCTATAACCTTTCGTTTTTGTCATTTTGTCATTTTTTTCAAATCTTCAAAAATGATGAAAAACGGCGCGCTATAGAATGCCGTACGATATGGGCTATAGCCCATGGTCCAAAATGATGAGAAACGAGGCTAACTTTTTTTTTCAAAATTTCAAAAAACATGGGCTATAACCTTTCGTTTTTGTCATTTTGTCATTTTTTTCAAATCTTCAAAAATGATGAAAAACGGCGCGCTATAGTATGCCGTACGATATGGGCTATAGCCCATGGTCCAAAATGATGAGAAACGAGGCTAACTTTTTTTTTCAAAATTTCAAAAAACATGGGCTATAACCTTTCGTTTTTGTCATTTCGTCATTTTTTTCAAATCTTAAAAAATGATGAAAAACGGCGCGCTATAGTATGCCGTACGATATGGGCTATAGCCCATGGTCCAAAATGATGAGAAACGAGGCTAACTTTTTTTTTCAAAATTTCAAAAAACATGGGCTATAACCTTTCGTTTTTGTCATTTCGTCATTTTTTTCAAATCTTCAAAAATGATGAAAAACGGCGCGCTATAGTATGCCGTACGATATGGGCTATGGTCCAAAATGATGAGAAACGAGGCTAACTTTTTTTTTCAAAATTTCAAAAAACATGGGCTATAACCTTTCGTTTTTGTCATTTCGTCATTTTTTTCAAATCTTCAAAAATGATGAAAAACGGCGCGCTATAGTATGCCGTACGATATGGGCTATAGCCCATGGTCCAAAATGATGAGAAACGAGGCTAACTTTTTTTTTCAAAATTTCAAAAAACATGGGCTATAACCTTTCGTTTTTGTCATTTCGTAATTTTTTCAAATCTTAAAAAATGATGAAAAACGGTGCGCTATAGTATGCCGTACGATATGGGCTATAGCCCATGGTCCAAAATGATGAGAATCGAGGCTAACTTTTTTTTTCAAAATTTCAAAAAACATGGGCTATAACCTTTCGTTTTTGTCATTTCGTCATTTTTTTCAAATCTTCAAAAATGATGAAAAACGGCGCGCTATAGTATGCCGTACGATATGGGCTATAGCCCATGGTCCAAAATGATGAGAAACGAGGCTAACTTTTTTTTTCAAAATATCAAAAAACATGGGCTATAACCTTTCGTTTTTGTCATTTTGTCATTTTTTCAAATCTTTAAAAATGATGAAAAACGGCGCGCTATAGAATGCCGTACGATATGGGCTATAGCCCATGGTCCAAAATGATGAGAAACGAGGCTAACTTTTTTTTTCAAAATTTCAAAAAACATGGGCTATAACCTTTCGTTTTTGTCATTTTGTCATTTTTTTCAAATCTTCAAAAATGATGAAAAACGGCGCGCTATAGTATGCCGTACGATATGGGCTATAGCCCATGGTCCAAAATGATGAGAAACGAGGCTAACTTTTTTTTTCAAATTTTCAAAAAACATGGGCTATAACCTTTCGTTTTTGTCATTTCGTCATTTTTTCAAATCTTCAAAAATTATGAAAAACGGCGCGCTATAGTATGCCGTACGATATGGGCTATAGCCCATGGTCCAAAATGATGAGAAAAGAGGCTAACTTTTTTTTTCAAAATTTCAAAAAACATGGGCTATAACCTTTCGTTTTTGTCATTTCGTCATTTATTTCAAATCTTCAAAAATGATGAAAAACGGCGCGCTATAGTATGCCGTACGATATGGGCTATAGCCCATGGTCCAAAATGATGAGAAACGAGGCTAACTTATTTTTTCAAAATTTCAAAAAACATGGGCTATAACCTTTCGTTTTTGTCATTTCGTCATTTTTTTCAAATCTTCAAAAATGATGAAAAACGGCGCGCTATAGTATGCCGTACGATATGGGCTATAGCCCATGGTCCAAAATGATGAGAAACGAGGCTAACTTTTTTTTTCAAAATTTCAAAAAACATGGGCTATAACCTTTCGTTTTTGTCATTTCGTAATTTTTTTCAAATCTTTAAAAATGATGAAAAACGGCGCGCTATAGAATGCCGTACGATATGGGCTATAGCCCATGGTCCAAAATGATGAGAAACGAGGCTAACTTTTTTTTTCAAAATTTCAAAAAACATGGGCTATAACCTTTCGTTTTTGTCATTTTGTCATTTTTTTCAAATCTTCAAAAATGATGAAAAACGGCGCGCTATAGTATGCCGTACGATATGGGCTATAGCCCATGGTCCAAAATGATGAGAAACGAGGCTAACTTTTTTTTTCAAAATTTCAAAAAACATGGGCTATAACCTTTCGTTTTTGTCATTTCGTCATTTTTTTCAAATCTTCAAAAATGATGAAAAACGGCGCGCTATAGTATGCCGTACGATATGGGCTATAGCCCATGGTCCAAAATGATGAGAAACGAGGCTAACTTTTTTTTTCAAAATTTCAAAAAACATGGGCTATAACCTTTCGTTTTTGTCATTTCGTAATTTTTTTCAAATCTTTAAAAATGATGAAAAACGGCGCGCTATAGAATGCCGTACGATATGGGCTATAGCCCATGGTCCAAAATGATGAGAAACGAGGCTAACTTTTTTTTTCAAAATTTCAAAAAACATGGGCTATAACCTTTCGTTTTTGTCATTTCGTAAAAAAAAATTCAAATCTTTAAAAATGATGAAAAACGGCGCGCTATAGAATGCCGTACGATATGGGCTATAGCCCATGGTCCAAAATGATGAGAAACGAGGCTAACTTTTTTTTTCAAAATTTCAAAAAACATGGGCTATAACCTTTCGTTTTTGTCATTTTGTCATTTTTTTAAAATCTTCAAAAATGATGAAAAACGGCGCGCTATAGTATGCCGTACGATATGGGCTATAGCCCATGGTCCAAAATGATGAGAAACGAGGCTAACTTTTTTTTTCAAAATTTCAAAAAACATGGGCTATAACCTTTCGTTTTTGTCATTTCGTCATTTTTTTCAAATCTTCAAAAATTGTGAAAAACGGCGCGCTATAGAATGCCGTACGATATGGGCTATAGCCCATGGTCCAAAATGATGAGAAACGAGGCTAACTTTTTTTTTCAAAATTTCAAAAAACATGGGCTATAACCTTTCGTTTTTGTCATTTTGTCATTTTTTTAAAATCTTCAAAAATGATGAAAAACGGCGCGCTATAGTATGCCGTACGATATGGGCTATAGCCCATGGTCCAAAAGTGATGAGAAACGAGGCTAACTTTTTTTTTCAAATTTTCAAAAAACATGGGCTATAACCTTTCGTTTTTGTCATTTCGTCATTTTTTTCAAATCTTTAAAATGATGAAAAACGGCGCGCTATAGAATGCCGTACGATATGGGCTATAGCCCATGGTCCAAAATGATGAGAAACGAGGCTAACTTTTTTTTTCAAAATTTCAAAAAACATGGGCTATAACCTTTCGTTTTTGTCATTTTGTCATTTTTTTCAAATCTTCAAAAATGATGAAAAACGGCGCGCTATAGTATGCCGTACGATATGGGCTATAGCCCATGGTCCAAAATGATGAGAAACGAGGCTAACTTTTTTTTTCACATTTTCAAAAAACATGGGCTATAACCTTTCGTTTTTGTCATTTCGTCATTTTTTTCAAATCTTCAAAAATGATGAAAAACGGCGCGCTATAGTATGCCGTACGATATGGGCTATAGCCCATGGTCCAAAATGATGAGAAAAGAGGCTAACTTTTTTTTTCAAAATTTCAAAAAACATGGGCTATAACCTTTCGTTTTTGTCATTTCGTCATTTTTTTCAAATCTTCAAAAATGATGAAAAACGGCGCGCTATAGTATGCCGTACGATATGGGCTATAGCCCATGGTCCAAAATGATGAGAAACGAGGCTAACTTTTTTTTTCAAAATTTCAAAAAACATGGGCTATAACCTTTCGTTTTTGTCATTTCGTCATTTTTTTCAAATCTTCAAAAATGATGAAAAACGGCGCGCTATAGTATGCCGTACGATATGGGCTATAGCCCATGGTCCAAAATGATGAGAAACGAGGCTAACTTTTTTTTTCAAAATTTCAAAAAACATGGGCTATAACCTTTCGTTTTTGTCATTTCGTAATTTTTTTCAAATCTTTAAAAATTGTGAAAAACGGCGCGCTATAGAATGCCGTACGATATGGGCTATAGCCCATGGTCCAAAATGATGAGAAACGAGGCTAACTTTTTTTTTCAAAATTTCAAAAAACATGGGCTATAACCTTTCGTTTTTGTCATTTCGTAATTTTTTTCAAATCTTTAAAAATGATGAAAAACGGCGCGCTATAGAATGCCGTACGATATGGGCTATAGCCCATGGTCCAAAATGATGAGAAACGAGGCTAACTTTTTTTTTCAAAATTTCAAAAAACATGGGCTATAACCTTTCGTTTTTGTCATTTCGTAATTTTTTTCAAATTTTTAAAAATGATGAAAAACGGCGCGCTATAGAATGCCGTACGATATGGGCTATAGCCCATGGTCCAAAATGATGAGAAACGAGGCTAACTTTTTTTTTTCAAAATTTCAAAAAACATGGGCTATAACCTTTCGTTTTTGTCATTTCGTAATTTTTTTCAAATCTTTAAAAATGATGAAAAACGGCGCGCTATAGAATGCCGTACGATATGGGCTATAGCCCATGGTCCAAAATGATGAGAAACGAGGCTAACTTTTTTTTTCAAAATTTCAAAAAACATGGGCTATAACCTTTCGTTTTTGTCATTTTGTCATTTTTTTCAAATCTTCAAAAATGATGAAAAACGGCGCGCTATAGTATGCCGTACGATATGGGCTATAGCCCATGGTCCAAAATGATGAGAAACGAGGCTAACTGTTTTTTTCAAAATTTCAAAAAACATGCGCTATAACCTTTCGTTTTTGTCATTTCGTCATTTTTTTCAAATCTTCAAAAATGATGAAAAACGGCGCGCTATAGTATGCCGTACGATATGGGCTATAGCCCATGGTCCAAAATGATGAGAAACGAGGCTAACTTTTTTTTTCAAAATTTCAAAAAACATGGGCTATAACCTTTCGTTTTTGTCATTTCGTAATTTTTTTCAAATCTTTAAAAATGATGAAAAACGGCGCGCTATAGAATGCCGTACGATATGGGCTATAGCCCATGGTCCAAAATGATGAGAAACGAGGCTAACTTTTTTTTTCAAAATTTCAAAAAACATGGGCTATAACCTTTCGTTTTTGTCATTTCGTCATTTTTTTCAAATCTTCAAAAATGATGAAAAACGGCGCGCTATAGTATGCCGTACGATATGGGCTATAGCCCATGGTCCAAAATGATGAGAAACGAGGCTAACTTTTTTTTTCAAAATTTCAAAAAACATGGGCTATAACCTTTCGTTTTTGTCATTTCGTCATTTTTTTCAAATCTTCAAAAATGATGAAAAACGGCGCGCTATAGTATGCCGTACGATATGGGCTATAGCCCATGGTCCAAAATGATGAGAAACGAGGCTAACTTTTTTTTTCAAATTTTCAAAAAACATGGGCTATAACCTTTCGTTTTTGTCATTTCGTCATTTTTTTCAAATCTTCAAAAATGATGAAAAACGGCGCGCTATAGTATGCCGTACGATATGGGCTATAGCCCATGGTCCAAAATGATGAGAAAAGAGGCTAACTTTTTTTTTCAAAATTTCAAAAAACATGGGCTATAACCTTTCGTTTTTGTCATTTCGTCATTTTTTTCAAATCTTCAAAAATGATGAAAAACGGCGCGCTATAGTATGCCTTACGATATGGGCTATAGCCCATGGTCCAAAATGATGAGAAACGAGGCTAACTTTTTTTTTCAAAATTTCAAAAAACATGGGCTATAACCTTTCGTTTTTGTCATTTCGTAATTTTTTTCAAATCTTTAAAAATGATGAAAAACGGCGCGCTATAGAATGCCGTACGATATGGGCTATAGCCCATGGTCCAAAATGATGAGAAACGAGGCTAACTTTTTTTTTCAAAATTTCAAAAAACATGGGCTATAACCTTTAATTTTTGTCATTTTGTCATTTTTTTCAAATCTTCAAAAATGATGAAAAACGGCGCGCTATAGTATGCCGTACGATATGGGCTATAGCCCATGGTCCAAAATGATGAGAAACGAGGCTAACTTTTTTTTTCAAAATTTCAAAAAACATGGGCTATAAGTTCCTATAACCTTTCGTTTTTGTCATTTCGTCATTTTTTTCAAATCTTCAAAAATGATGAAAAACGGCGCGCTATAGTATGCCGTACGATATGGGCTATAGCCCATGGTCCAAAATGATGAGAAACGAGGCTAACTTTTTTTTTCAAAATTTCAAAAAACATGGGCTATAACCTTTCGTTTTTGTCATTTCGTAATTTTTTTCAAATCTTTAAAAATGATGAAAAACGGCGCGCTATAAAATGCCGTACGATATGGGCTATAGCCCATGGTCCAAAATGATGAGAAACGAGGTTAACTTTTTTTTTCAAAATTTCAAAGAACATGGGCTATAACCTTTCGTTTTTGTCATTTCGTCATTTTTTTCAAATCTTCAAAAATGATGAAAAACGGCGCGCTATAGTATGCCGTACGATATGGGCTATGGTCCAAAATGATGAGAAACGAGGCTAACTTTTTTTTTCAAAATTTCAAAAAACATGGGCTATAACCTTTCGTTTTTGTCATTTCGTAATTTTTTTCAAATCTTCAAAAATGATGAAAAACGGCGCGCTATAGTATGCCGTACGATATGGGCTATAGCCCATGGTCCAAAATGATGAGAAACGAGGCTAACTTTTTTTTTCAAAATTTCAAAAAACATGGGCTATAACCTTTCGTTTTTGTCATTTCGTAATTTTTTCAAATCTTAAAAAATGATGAAAAACGGTGCGCTATAGTATGCCGTACGATATGGGCTATAGCCCATGGTCCAAAATGATGAGAATCGAGGCTAACTTTTTTTTTCAAAATTTCAAAAAACATGGGCTATAACCTTTCGTTTTTGTCATTTCGTCATTTTTTTCAAATCTTCAAAAATGATGAAAAACGGCGCGCTATAGTATGCCGTACGATATGGGCTATAGCCCATGGTCCAAAATGATGAGAAACGAGGCTAACTTTTTTTTTCAAAATATCAAAAAACATGGGCTATAACCTTTCGTTTTTGTCATTTTGTCATTTTTTCAAATCTTTAAAAATGATGAAAAACGGCGCGCTATAGAATGCCGTACGATATGGGCTATAGCCCATGGTCCAAAATGATGAGAAACGAGGCTAACTTTTTTTCAAAATTTCAAAAAACATGGGCTATAACCTTTCGTTTTTGTCATTTTGTCATTTTTTTCAAATCTTCAAAAATGATGAAAAACGGCGCGCTATAGTATGCCGTACGATATGGGCTATAGCCCATGGTCCAAAATGATGAGAAACGAGGCTAACTTTTTTTTTCAAAATTTAAAAAAACATGGGCTATAACCTTTCGTTTTTGTCATTTCGTAATTTTTTTCAAATCTTTAAAAATGATGAAAAACGGCGCGCTATAGAATGCCGTACGATATGGGCTATAGCCCATGGTCCAAAATGATGAGAAACGAGGCTAACTTTTTTTTTCAAAATTTCAAAAAACATGGGCTATAACCTTTCGTTTTTGTCATTTTGTCATTTTTTTCAAATCTTCAAAAATGATGAAAAACGGCGCGCTATAGTATGCCGTACGATATGGGCTATAGCCCATGGTCCAAAATGATGAGAAACGAGGCTAACTTTTTTTTTCAAAATTTCAAAAAACATGGGCTATAACCTTTCGTTTTTGTCATTTCGTCATTTTTTTCAAATCTTCAAAAATGATGAAAAACGGCGCGCTATAGTATGCCGTACGATATGGGCTATAGCCCATGGTCCAAAATGATGAGAAACGAGGCTAACTTTTTTTTTCAAATTTTCAAAAAACATGGGCTATAACCTTTCGTTTTTGTCATTTCGTCATTTTTTTCAAATCTTCAAAAATGATGAAAAACGGCGCGCTATAGTATGCCGTACGATATGGGCTATAGCCCATGGTCCAAAATGATGAGAAAAGAGGCTAACTTTTTTTTTCAAAATTTCAAAAAACATGGGCTATAACCTTTCGTTTTTGTCATTTCGTCATTTTTTTCAAATCTTCAAAAATGATGAAAAACGGCGCGCTATAGTATGCCTTACGATATGGGCTATAGCCCATGGTCCAAAATGATGAGAAACGAGGCAATTTTTTTTTTCAAAATTTCAAAAAACATGGGCTATAACCTTTCGTTTTTGTCATTTCGTAATTTTTTTCAAATCTTTAAAAATGATGAAAAACGGCGCGCTATAGAATGCCGTACGATATGGGCTATAGCCCATGGTCCAAAATGATGAGAAACGAGGCTAACTTTTTTTTTCAAAATTTCAAAAAACATGGGCTATAACCTTTCGTTTTTGTCATTTCGTAATTTTTTCAAATCTTAAAAAATGATGAAAAACGGTGCGCTATAGTATGCCGTACGATATGGGCTATAGCCCATGGTCCAAAATGATGAGAATCGAGGCTAACTTTTTTTTTCAAAATTTCAAAAAACATGGGCTATAACCTTTCGTTTTTGTCATTTCGTCATTTTTTTCAAATCTTCAAAAATGATGAAAAACGGCGCGCTATAGTATGCCGTACGATATGGGCTATAGCCCATGGTCCAAAATGATGAGAAACGAGGCTAACTTTTTTTTTCAAAATATCAAAAAACATGGGCTATAACCTTTCGTTTTTGTCATTTTGTCATTTTTTCAAATCTTTAAAAATGATGAAAAACGGCGCGCTATAGAATGCCGTACGATATGGGCTATAGCCCATGGTCCAAAATGATGAGAAACGAGGCTAACTTTTTTTCAAAATTTCAAAAAACATGGGCTATAACCTTTCGTTTTTGTCATTTTGTCATTTTTTTCAAATCTTCAAAAATGATGAAAAACGGCGCGCTATAGTATGCCGTACGATATGGGCTATAGCCCATGGTCCAAAATGATGAGAAACGAGGCTAACTTTTTTTTTCAAAATTTAAAAAAACATGGGCTATAACCTTTCGTTTTTGTCATTTCGTAATTTTTTTCAAATCTTTAAAAATGATGAAAAACGGCGCGCTATAGAATGCCGTACGATATGGGCTATAGCCCATGGTCCAAAATGATGAGAAACGAGGCTAACTTTTTTTTTCAAAATTTCAAAAAACATGGGCTATAACCTTTCGTTTTTGTCATTTTGTCATTTTTTTCAAATCTTCAAAAATGATGAAAAACGGCGCGCTATAGTATGCCGTACGATATGGGCTATAGCCCATGGTCCAAAATGATGAGAAACGAGGCTAACTTTTTTTTTCAAAATTTCAAAAAACATGGGCTATAACCTTTCGTTTTTGTCATTTCGTCATTTTTTTCAAATCTTCAAAAATGATGAAAAACGGCGCGCTATAGTATGCCGTACGATATGGGCTATAGCCCATGGTCCAAAATGATGAGAAACGAGGCTAACTTTTTTTTTCAAATTTTCAAAAAACATGGGCTATAACCTTTCGTTTTTGTCATTTCGTCATTTTTTTCAAATCTTCAAAAATGATGAAAAACGGCGCGCTATAGTATGCCGTACGATATGGGCTATAGCCCATGGTCCAAAATGATGAGAAAAGAGGCTAACTTTTTTTTTCAAAATTTCAAAAAACATGGGCTATAACCTTTCGTTTTTGTCATTTCGTCATTTTTTTCAAATCTTCAAAAATGATGAAAAACGGCGCGCTATAGTATGCCTTACGATATGGGCTATAGCCCATGGTCCAAAATGATGAGAAACGAGGCAATTTTTTTTTTCAAAATTTCAAAAAACATGGGCTATAACCTTTCGTTTTTGTCATTTCGTAATTTTTTTCAAATCTTTAAAAATGATGAAAAACGGCGCGCTATAGAATGCCGTACGATATGGGCTATAGCCCATGGTCCAAAATGATGAGAAACGAGGCTAACTTTTTTTTTCAAAATTTCAAAAAACATGGGCTATAACCTTTCGTTTTTGTCATTTTGTCATTTTTTTCAAATCTTCAAAAATGATGAAAAACGGCGCGCTATAGTATGCCGTACGATATGGGCTATAGCCCATGGTCCAAAATGATGAGAAACGAGGCTAACTTTTTTTTTCAAAATTTCAAAAAACATGGGCTATAACCTTTCGTTTTTGTCATTTCGTCATTTTTTTCAAATCTTCAAAAATGATGAAAAACGGCGCGCTATAGTATGCCGTACGATATGGGCTATAGCCCATGGTCCAAAATGATGAGAAACGAGGCTAACTTTTTTTTTCAAAATTTCAAAAAACATGGGCTATAACCTTTCGTTTTTGTCATTTCGTAATTTTTTTCAAATCTTTAAAAATGATGAAAAACGGCGCGCTATAAAATGCCGTACGATATGGGCTATAGCCCATGGTCCAAAATGATGAGAAACGAGGTTAACTTTTTTTTTCAAAATTTCAAAGAACATGGGCTATAACCTTTCGTTTTTGTCATTTTGTCATTTTTTTCAAATCTTCAAAAATGATGAAAAACGGCGCGCTATAGTATGCCGTACGATATGGGCTATAGCCCATGGTCCAAAATGATGAGAAACGAGGGTAACTTTTTTTTTCAAAATTTCAAAAAACATGGGCTATAACCTTTCGTTTTTGTCATTTCGTCATTTTTTTCAAATCTTCAAAAATGATGAAAAACGGCGCGCTATAGTATGCCGTACGATATGGGCTATAGCCCATGGTCCAAAATGATGAGAAACGAGGCTAACTTTTTTTTTCAAAATTTCAAAAAACATGGGCTATAACCTTTCGTTTTTGTCATTTCGTAAAATGTTTTCAAATCTTTAAAAATGATGAAAAACGGCGCGCTATAGAATGCCGTACGATATGGGCTATAGCCCATGGTCCAAAATGATGAGAAACGAGGCTAACTTTTTTTTTCAAAATTTCAAAAAACATGGGCTATAACCTTTCGTTTTTGTCATTTTGTCATTTTTTTCAAATCTTCAAAAATGATGAAAAACGGCGCGCTATAGTATGCCGTACGATATGGGCTATAGCCCATGGTCCAAAATGATGAGAAACGAGGGTAACTTTTTTTTTCAAATTTTCAAAAAACATGGGCTATAACCTTTCGTTTTTGTCATTTTGTCATTTTTTTCAAATCTTCAAAAATGATGAAAAACGGCGCGCTATAGTATGCCGTACGATATGGGCTATAGCCCATGGTCCAAAATGATGAGAAACGAGGCTAACTTTTTTTTTCAAAATTTCAAAAAACATGGGCTATAACCTTTCGTTTTTGTCATTTCGTAATTTTTTTCAAATCTTTAAAAATGATGAAAAACGGCGCGCTATAGAATGCCGTACGATATGGGCTATAGCCCATGGTCCAAAATGATGAGAAACGAGGCTAACTTTTTTTTTCAAAATTTCAAAAAACATGGGCTATAACCTTTCGTTTTTGTCATTTTGTCATTTTTTTCAAATCTTCAAAAATGATGAAAAACGGCGCGCTATAGTATGCCGTACGATATGGGCTATAGCCCATGGTCCAAAATGATGAGAAACGAGGCTAACTTTTTTTTTCAAAATTTCAAAAAACATGGGCTATAACCTTTCGTTTTTGTCATTTCGTCATTTTTTTCAAATCTTCAAAAATGATGAAAAACGGCGCGCTATAGAATGCCGTACGATATGGGCTATAGCCCATGGTCCAAAATGATGAGAAACGAGGCTAACTTTTTTTTTCAAAATTTCAAAAAACATGGGCTATAACCTTTCGTTTTTGTCATTTCGTCATTTTTTTCAAATCTTCAAAAATGATGAAAAATGGCGCGCTATAGTATGCCGTACGATATGGGCTATAGCCCATGGTCCAAAATGATGAGAAACGAGGCTAACTTTTTTTTTCAAAATTTCAAAAAACATGGGCTATAACCTTTCGTTTTTGTCATTTCGTCATTTTTTTAAATCTTCAAAAATGATGAAAAACGGCGCGCTATAGTATGCCGTACGATATGGGCTATAGCCCATGGTCCAAAATGATGAGAAACGAGGCTAACTTTTTTTTCCAAAATTTCAAAAAACATGGGCTATAACCTTTCGTTTTTGTCATTTCGTAATTTTTTCAAATCTTTAAAAATGATGAAAAACGGCGCGCTATAGAATGCCGTACGATATGGGCTATAGCCCATGGTCCAAAATGATGAGAAACGAGGCTAACTTTTTTTTTCAAAATTTCAAAAAACATGGGCTATAACCTTTCGTTTTTGTCATTTTGTCATTTTTTTCAAATCTTCAAAAATGATGAAAAACGGTGCGCTATAGTATGCCGTACGATATGGGCTATAGCCCATGGTCCAAAATGATGAGAAACGAGGCTAACTTTTTTTTTCAAAATTTCAAAAAACATGGGCTATAACCTTTCGTTTTTGTCATTTCGTCATTTTTTTCAAATCTTCAAAAATGATGAAAAACGGCGCGCTATAGTATGCCGTACGATATGGGCTATAGCCCATGGTCCAAAATGATGAGAAACGAGGCTAACTTTTTTTTTCAAATTTTCAAAAAACATGGGCTATAACCTTTCGTTTTTGTCATTTCGTCATTTTTTTCAAATCTTCAAAAATGATGAAAAACGGCGCGCTATAGTATGCCGTACGATATGGGCTATAGCCCATGGTCCAAAATGATGAGAAAAGAGGCTAACTTTTTTTTTCAAAATTTCAAAAAACATGGGCTATAACCTTTCGTTTTTGTCATTTCGTCATTTTTTTCAAATCTTCAAAAATGATGAAAAACGGCGCGCTATAGTATGCCTTACGATATGGGCTATAGCCCATGGTCCAAAATGATGAGAAACGAGGCTAACTTTTTTTTTCAAAATTTCAAAAAACATGGGCTATAACCTTTCGTTTTTGTCATTTCGTAATTTTTTTCAAATCTTTAAAAATGATGAAAAACGGCGCGCTATAGAATGCCGTACGATATGGGCTATAGCCCATGGTCCAAAATGATGAGAAACGAGGCTAACTTTTTTTTTCAAAATTTCAAAAAACATGGGCTATAACCTTTCGTTTTTGTCATTTTGTCATTTTTTTCAAATCTTCAAAAATGATGAAAAACGGCGCGCTATAGTATGCCGTACGATATGGGCTATAGCCCATGGTCCAAAATGATGAGAAACGAGGCTAACTTTTTTTTTCAAAATTTCAAAAAACATGGGCTATAACCTTTCGTTTTTGTCATTTCGTCATTTTTTTAAAATCTTCAAAAATGATGAAAAACGGCGCGCTATAGTATGCCGTACGATATGGGCTATAGCCCATGGTCCAAAATGATGAGAAACGAGGCTAACTTTTTTTTTCAAAATTTCAAAAAACATGGGCTATAACCTTTCGTTTTTGTCATTTCGTAATTTTTTTCAAATCTTTAAAAATGATGAAAAACGGCGCGCTATAAAATGCCGTACGATATGGGCTATAGCCCATGGTCCAAAATGATGAGAAACGAGGTTAACTTTTTTTTTCAAAATTTCAAAGAACATGGGCTATAACCTTTCGTTTTTGTCATTTTGTCATTTTTTTCAAATCTTCAAAAATGATGAAAAACGGCGCGCTATAGTATGCCGTACGATATGGGCTATAGCCCATGGTCCAAAATGATGAGAAACGAGGGTAACTTTTTTTTTCAAAATTTCAAAAAACATGGGCTATAACCTTTCGTTTTTGTCATTTCGTCATTTTTTTCAAATCTTCAAAAATGATGAAAAACGGCGCGCTATAGTATGCCGTACGATATGGGCTATAGCCCATGGTCCAAAATGATGAGAAACGAGGCTAACTTTTTTTTTCAAAATTTCAAAAAACATGGGCTATAACCTTTCGTTTTTGTCATTTCGTAAAATGTTTTCAAATCTTTAAAAATGATGAAAAACGGCGCGCTATAGAATGCCGTACGATATGGGCTATAGCCCATGGTCCAAAATGATGAGAAACGAGGCTAACTTTTTTTTTCAAAATTTCAAAAAACATGGGCTATAACCTTTCGTTTTTGTCATTTTGTCATTTTTTTCAAATCTTCAAAAATGATGAAAAACGGCGCGCTATAGTATGCCGTACGATATGGGCTATAGCCCATGGTCCAAAATGATGAGAAACGAGGCTAACTTTTTTTTTCAAAATTTCAAAAAACATGGGCTATAACCTTTCGTTTTTGTCATTTCGTCATTTTTTTCAAATCTTCAAAAATTATGAAAAACGGCGCGCTATAGTATGCCGTACGATATGGGCTATAGCCCATGGTCCAAAATGATGAGAAACGAGGTTAACTTTTTTTTTCAAAATTTCAAAGAACATGGGCTATAACCTTTCGTTTTTGTCATTTCGTAATTTTTTTCAAATCTTTAAAAATGATGAAAAACGGCGCGCTATAAAATGCCGTACGATATGGGCTATAGCCCATGGTCCAAAATGATGAGAAACGAGGTTAACTTTTTTTTCCAAAATTTCAAAGAACATGGGCTATAACCTTTCGTTTTTGTCATTTTGTCATTTTTTTCAAATCTTCAAAAATGATGAAAAACGGCGCGCTATAGTATGCCGTACGATATGGGCTATAGCCCATGGTCCAAAATGATGAGAAACGAGGGTAACTTTTTTTTTCAAAATTTCAAAAAACATGGGCTATAACCTTTCGTTTTTGTCATTTCGTCATTTTTTTCAAATCTTCAAAAATGATGAAAAACGGCGCGCTATAGTATGCCGTACGATATGGGCTATAGCCCATGGTCCAAAATGATGAGAAACGAGGCTAACTTTTTTTTTCAAAATTTCAAAAAACATGCGCTATAACCTTTCGTTTTTGTCATTTCGTCATTTTTTTCAAATCTTCAAAAATGATGAAAAACGGCGCGCTATAGTATGCCGTACGATATGGGCTATAGCCCATGGTCCAAAATGATGAGAAACGAGGCTAACTTTTTTTTTCAAAATTTCAAAAAACATGGGCTATAACCTTTCGTTTTTGTCATTTCGTAATTTTTTTCAAATCTTTAAAAATGATGAAAAACGGCGCGCTATAGAATGCCGTACGATATGGGCTATAGCCCATGGTCCAAAATGATGAGAAACGAGGCTAACTTTTTTTTTCAAAATTTCAAAAAACATGGGCTATAACCTTTCGTTTTTGTCATTTCGTCATTTTTTTCAAATCTTCAAAAATGATGAAAAACGGCGCGCTATAGTATGCCGTACGATATGGGCTATAGCCCATGGTCCAAAATGATGAGAAACGAGGCTAACTTTTTTTTTCAAAATTTCAAAAAACATGGGCTATAACCTTTCGTTTTTGTCATTTCGTCATTTTTTTCAAATCTTCAAAAATGATGAAAAACGGCGCGCTATAGTATGCCGTACGATATGGGCTATAGCCCATGGTCCAAAATGATGAGAAACGAGGCTAACTTTTTTTTTCAAATTTTCAAAAAACATGGGCTATAACCTTTCGTTTTTGTCATTTCGTCATTTTTTTCAAATCTTCAAAAATGATGAAAAACGGCGCGCTATAGTATGCCGTACGATATGGGCTATAGCCCATGGTCCAAAATGATGAGAAAAGAGGCTAACTTTTTTTTTCAAAATTTCAAAAAACATGGGCTATAACCTTTCGTTTTTGTCATTTCGTCATTTTTTTCAAATCTTCAAAAATGATGAAAAACGGCGCGCTATAGTATGCCTTACGATATGGGCTATAGCCCATGGTCCAAAATGATGAGAAACGAGGCTAACTTTTTTTTTCAAAATTTCAAAAAACATGGGCTATAACCTTTCGTTTTTGTCATTTCGTAATTTTTTTCAAATCTTTAAAAATGATGAAAAACGGCGCGCTATAGAATGCCGTACGATATGGGCTATAGCCCATGGTCCAAAATGATGAGAAACGAGGCTAACTTTTTTTTTCAAAATTTCAAAAAACATGGGCTATAACCTTTCGTTTTTGTCATTTTGTCATTTTTTTCAAATCTTCAAAAATGATGAAAAACGGCGCGCTATAGTATGCCGTACGATATGGGCTATAGCCCATGGTCCAAAATGATGAGAAACGAGGCTAACTTTTTTTTTCAAAATTTCAAAAAACATGGGCTATAAGTTCCTATAACCTTTCGTTTTTGTCATTTCGTCATTTTTTTCAAATCTTCAAAAATGATGAAAAACGGCGCGCTATAGTATGCCGTACGATATGGGCTATAGCCCATGGTCCAAAATGATGAGAAACGAGGCTAACTTTTTTTTTCAAAATTTCAAAAAACATGGGCTATAACCTTTCGTTTTTGTCATTTCGTAATTTTTTTCAAATCTTTAAAAATGATGAAAAACGGCGCGCTATAAAATGCCGTACGATATGGGCTATAGCCCATGGTCCAAAATGATGAGAAACGAGGTTAACTTTTTTTTTCAAAATTTCAAAGAACATGGGCTATAACCTTTCGTTTTTGTCATTTCGTCATTTTTTTCAAATCTTCAAAAATGATGAAAAACGGCGCGCTATAGTATGCCGTACGATATGGGCTATGGTCCAAAATGATGAGAAACGAGGCTAACTTTTTTTTTCAAAATTTCAAAAAACATGGGCTATAACCTTTCGTTTTTGTCATTTCGTAATTTTTTTCAAATCTTCAAAAATGATGAAAAACGGCGCGCTATAGTATGCCGTACGATATGGGCTATAGCCCATGGTCCAAAATGATGAGAAACGAGGCTAACTTTTTTTTTCAAAATTTCAAAAAACATGGGCTATAACCTTTCGTTTTTGTCATTTCGTAATTTTTTCAAATCTTAAAAAATGATGAAAAACGGTGCGCTATAGTATGCCGTACGATATGGGCTATAGCCCATGGTCCAAAATGATGAGAATCGAGGCTAACTTTTTTTTTCAAAATTTCAAAAAACATGGGCTATAACCTTTCGTTTTTGTCATTTCGTCATTTTTTTCAAATCTTCAAAAATGATGAAAAACGGCGCGCTATAGTATGCCGTACGATATGGGCTATAGCCCATGGTCCAAAATGATGAGAAACGAGGCTAACTTTTTTTTTCAAAATATCAAAAAACATGGGCTATAACCTTTCGTTTTTGTCATTTTGTCATTTTTTCAAATCTTTAAAAATGATGAAAAACGGCGCGCTATAGAATGCCGTACGATATGGGCTATAGCCCATGGTCCAAAATGATGAGAAACGAGGCTAACTTTTTTTCAAAATTTCAAAAAACATGGGCTATAACCTTTCGTTTTTGTCATTTTGTCATTTTTTTCAAATCTTCAAAAATGATGAAAAACGGCGCGCTATAGTATGCCGTACGATATGGGCTATAGCCCATGGTCCAAAATGATGAGAAACGAGGCTAACTTTTTTTTTCAAAATTTAAAAAAACATGGGCTATAACCTTTCGTTTTTGTCATTTCGTAATTTTTTTCAAATCTTTAAAAATGATGAAAAACGGCGCGCTATAGAATGCCGTACGATATGGGCTATAGCCCATGGTCCAAAATGATGAGAAACGAGGCTAACTTTTTTTTTCAAAATTTCAAAAAACATGGGCTATAACCTTTCGTTTTTGTCATTTTGTCATTTTTTTCAAATCTTCAAAAATGATGAAAAACGGCGCGCTATAGTATGCCGTACGATATGGGCTATAGCCCATGGTCCAAAATGATGAGAAACGAGGCTAACTTTTTTTTTCAAAATTTCAAAAAACATGGGCTATAACCTTTCGTTTTTGTCATTTCGTCATTTTTTTCAAATCTTCAAAAATGATGAAAAACGGCGCGCTATAGTATGCCGTACGATATGGGCTATAGCCCATGGTCCAAAATGATGAGAAACGAGGCTAACTTTTTTTTTCAAATTTTCAAAAAACATGGGCTATAACCTTTCGTTTTTGTCATTTCGTCATTTTTTTCAAATCTTCAAAAATGATGAAAAACGGCGCGCTATAGTATGCCGTACGATATGGGCTATAGCCCATGGTCCAAAATGATGAGAAAAGAGGCTAACTTTTTTTTTCAAAATTTCAAAAAACATGGGCTATAACCTTTCGTTTTTGTCATTTCGTCATTTTTTTCAAATCTTCAAAAATGATGAAAAACGGCGCGCTATAGTATGCCTTACGATATGGGCTATAGCCCATGGTCCAAAATGATGAGAAACGAGGCAATTTTTTTTTTCAAAATTTCAAAAAACATGGGCTATAACCTTTCGTTTTTGTCATTTCGTAATTTTTTTCAAATCTTTAAAAATGATGAAAAACGGCGCGCTATAGAATGCCGTACGATATGGGCTATAGCCCATGGTCCAAAATGATGAGAAACGAGGCTAACTTTTTTTTTCAAAATTTCAAAAAACATGGGCTATAACCTTTCGTTTTTGTCATTTCGTAATTTTTTCAAATCTTAAAAAATGATGAAAAACGGTGCGCTATAGTATGCCGTACGATATGGGCTATAGCCCATGGTCCAAAATGATGAGAATCGAGGCTAACTTTTTTTTTCAAAATTTCAAAAAACATGGGCTATAACCTTTCGTTTTTGTCATTTCGTCATTTTTTTCAAATCTTCAAAAATGATGAAAAACGGCGCGCTATAGTATGCCGTACGATATGGGCTATAGCCCATGGTCCAAAATGATGAGAAACGAGGCTAACTTTTTTTTTCAAAATATCAAAAAACATGGGCTATAACCTTTCGTTTTTGTCATTTTGTCATTTTTTCAAATCTTTAAAAATGATGAAAAACGGCGCGCTATAGAATGCCGTACGATATGGGCTATAGCCCATGGTCCAAAATGATGAGAAACGAGGCTAACTTTTTTTCAAAATTTCAAAAAACATGGGCTATAACCTTTCGTTTTTGTCATTTTGTCATTTTTTTCAAATCTTCAAAAATGATGAAAAACGGCGCGCTATAGTATGCCGTACGATATGGGCTATAGCCCATGGTCCAAAATGATGAGAAACGAGGCTAACTTTTTTTTTCAAAATTTCAAAAAACATGGGCTATAACCTTTCGTTTTTGTCATTTCGTCATTTTTTTCAAATCTTCAAAAATGATGAAAAACGGCGCGCTATAGTATGCCGTACGATATGGGCTATAGCCCATGGTCCAAAATGATGAGAAACGAGGCTAACTTTTTTTTTCAAAATTTCAAAAAACATGGGCTATAACCTTTCGTTTTTGTCATTTCGTAATTTTTTTCAAATCTTTAAAAATGATGAAAAACGGCGCGCTATAAAATGCCGTACGATATGGGCTATAGCCCATGGTCCAAAATGATGAGAAACGAGGTTAACTTTTTTTTTCAAAATTTCAAAGAACATGGGCTATAACCTTTCGTTTTTGTCATTTTGTCATTTTTTTCAAATCTTCAAAAATGATGAAAAACGGCGCGCTATAGTATGCCGTACGATATGGGCTATAGCCCATGGTCCAAAATGATGAGAAACGAGGGTAACTTTTTTTTTCAAAATTTCAAAAAACATGGGCTATAACCTTTCGTTTTTGTCATTTCGTCATTTTTTTCAAATCTTCAAAAATGATGAAAAACGGCGCGCTATAGTATGCCGTACGATATGGGCTATAGCCCATGGTCCAAAATGATGAGAAACGAGGCTAACTTTTTTTTTCAAAATTTCAAAAAACATGGGCTATAACCTTTCGTTTTTGTCATTTCGTAAAATGTTTTCAAATCTTTAAAAATGATGAAAAACGGCGCGCTATAGAATGCCGTACGATATGGGCTATAGCCCATGGTCCAAAATGATGAGAAACGAGGCTAACTTTTTTTTTCAAAATTTCAAAAAACATGGGCTATAACCTTTCGTTTTTGTCATTTTGTCATTTTTTTCAAATCTTCAAAAATGATGAAAAACGGCGCGCTATAGTATGCCGTACGATATGGGCTATAGCCCATGGTCCAAAATGATGAGAAACGAGGGTAACTTTTTTTTTCAAATTTTCAAAAAACATGGGCTATAACCTTTCGTTTTTGTCATTTTGTCATTTTTTTCAAATCTTCAAAAATGATGAAAAACGGCGCGCTATAGTATGCCGTACGATATGGGCTATAGCCCATGGTCCAAAATGATGAGAAACGAGGCTAACTTTTTTTTTCAAAATTTCAAAAAACATGGGCTATAACCTTTCGTTTTTGTCATTTCGTAATTTTTTTCAAATCTTTAAAAATGATGAAAAACGGCGCGCTATAGAATGCCGTACGATATGGGCTATAGCCCATGGTCCAAAATGATGAGAAACGAGGCTAACTTTTTTTTTCAAAATTTCAAAAAACATGGGCTATAACCTTTCGTTTTTGTCATTTTGTCATTTTTTTCAAATCTTCAAAAATGATGAAAAACGGCGCGCTATAGTATGCCGTACGATATGGGCTATAGCCCATGGTCCAAAATGATGAGAAACGAGGCTAACTTTTTTTTTCAAAATTTCAAAAAACATGGGCTATAACCTTTCGTTTTTGTCATTTCGTCATTTTTTTCAAATCTTCAAAAATGATGAAAAACGGCGCGCTATAGAATGCCGTACGATATGGGCTATAGCCCATGGTCCAAAATGATGAGAAACGAGGCTAACTTTTTTTTTCAAAATTTCAAAAAACATGGGCTATAACCTTTCGTTTTTGTCATTTCGTCATTTTTTTCAAATCTTCAAAAATGATGAAAAATGGCGCGCTATAGTATGCCGTACGATATGGGCTATAGCCCATGGTCCAAAATGATGAGAAACGAGGCTAACTTTTTTTTTCAAAATTTCAAAAAACATGGGCTATAACCTTTCGTTTTTGTCATTTCGTCATTTTTTTAAATCTTCAAAAATGATGAAAAACGGCGCGCTATAGTATGCCGTACGATATGGGCTATAGCCCATGGTCCAAAATGATGAGAAACGAGGCTAACTTTTTTTTCCAAAATTTCAAAAAACATGGGCTATAACCTTTCGTTTTTGTCATTTCGTAATTTTTTCAAATCTTTAAAAATGATGAAAAACGGCGCGCTATAGAATGCCGTACGATATGGGCTATAGCCCATGGTCCAAAATGATGAGAAACGAGGCTAACTTTTTTTTTCAAAATTTCAAAAAACATGGGCTATAACCTTTCGTTTTTGTCATTTTGTCATTTTTTTCAAATCTTCAAAAATGATGAAAAACGGTGCGCTATAGTATGCCGTACGATATGGGCTATAGCCCATGGTCCAAAATGATGAGAAACGAGGCTAACTTTTTTTTTCAAAATTTCAAAAAACATGGGCTATAACCTTTCGTTTTTGTCATTTCGTCATTTTTTTCAAATCTTCAAAAATGATGAAAAACGGCGCGCTATAGTATGCCGTACGATATGGGCTATAGCCCATGGTCCAAAATGATGAGAAACGAGGCTAACTTTTTTTTTCAAATTTTCAAAAAACATGGGCTATAACCTTTCGTTTTTGTCATTTCGTCATTTTTTTCAAATCTTCAAAAATGATGAAAAACGGCGCGCTATAGTATGCCGTACGATATGGGCTATAGCCCATGGTCCAAAATGATGAGAAAAGAGGCTAACTTTTTTTTTCAAAATTTCAAAAAACATGGGCTATAACCTTTCGTTTTTGTCATTTCGTCATTTTTTTCAAATCTTCAAAAATGATGAAAAACGGCGCGCTATAGTATGCCTTACGATATGGGCTATAGCCCATGGTCCAAAATGATGAGAAACGAGGCTAACTTTTTTTTTCAAAATTTCAAAAAACATGGGCTATAACCTTTCGTTTTTGTCATTTCGTAATTTTTTTCAAATCTTTAAAAATGATGAAAAACGGCGCGCTATAGAATGCCGTACGATATGGGCTATAGCCCATGGTCCAAAATGATGAGAAACGAGGCTAACTTTTTTTTTCAAAATTTCAAAAAACATGGGCTATAACCTTTCGTTTTTGTCATTTTGTCATTTTTTTCAAATCTTCAAAAATGATGAAAAACGGCGCGCTATAGTATGCCGTACGATATGGGCTATAGCCCATGGTCCAAAATGATGAGAAACGAGGCTAACTTTTTTTTTCAAAATTTCAAAAAACATGGGCTATAACCTTTCGTTTTTGTCATTTCGTCATTTTTTTAAAATCTTCAAAAATGATGAAAAACGGCGCGCTATAGTATGCCGTACGATATGGGCTATAGCCCATGGTCCAAAATGATGAGAAACGAGGCTAACTTTTTTTTTCAAAATTTCAAAAAACATGGGCTATAACCTTTCGTTTTTGTCATTTCGTAATTTTTTTCAAATCTTTAAAAATGATGAAAAACGGCGCGCTATAAAATGCCGTACGATATGGGCTATAGCCCATGGTCCAAAATGATGAGAAACGAGGTTAACTTTTTTTTTCAAAATTTCAAAGAACATGGGCTATAACCTTTCGTTTTTGTCATTTTGTCATTTTTTTCAAATCTTCAAAAATGATGAAAAACGGCGCGCTATAGTATGCCGTACGATATGGGCTATAGCCCATGGTCCAAAATGATGAGAAACGAGGGTAACTTTTTTTTTCAAAATTTCAAAAAACATGGGCTATAACCTTTCGTTTTTGTCATTTCGTCATTTTTTTCAAATCTTCAAAAATGATGAAAAACGGCGCGCTATAGTATGCCGTACGATATGGGCTATAGCCCATGGTCCAAAATGATGAGAAACGAGGCTAACTTTTTTTTTCAAAATTTCAAAAAACATGGGCTATAACCTTTCGTTTTTGTCATTTCGTAAAATGTTTTCAAATCTTTAAAAATGATGAAAAACGGCGCGCTATAGAATGCCGTACGATATGGGCTATAGCCCATGGTCCAAAATGATGAGAAACGAGGCTAACTTTTTTTTTCAAAATTTCAAAAAACATGGGCTATAACCTTTCGTTTTTGTCATTTTGTCATTTTTTTCAAATCTTCAAAAATGATGAAAAACGGCGCGCTATAGTATGCCGTACGATATGGGCTATAGCCCATGGTCCAAAATGATGAGAAACGAGGCTAACTTTTTTTTTCAAAATTTCAAAAAACATGGGCTATAACCTTTCGTTTTTGTCATTTCGTCATTTTTTTCAAATCTTCAAAAATTATGAAAAACGGCGCGCTATAGTATGCCGTACGATATGGGCTATAGCCCATGGTCCAAAATGATGAGAAACGAGGTTAACTTTTTTTTTCAAAATTTCAAAGAACATGGGCTATAACCTTTCGTTTTTGTCATTTCGTAATTTTTTTCAAATCTTTAAAAATGATGAAAAACGGCGCGCTATAAAATGCCGTACGATATGGGCTATAGCCCATGGTCCAAAATGATGAGAAACGAGGTTAACTTTTTTTTCCAAAATTTCAAAGAACATGGGCTATAACCTTTCGTTTTTGTCATTTTGTCATTTTTTTCAAATCTTCAAAAATGATGAAAAACGGCGCGCTATAGTATGCCGTACGATATGGGCTATAGCCCATGGTCCAAAATGATGAGAAACGAGGGTAACTTTTTTTTTCAAAATTTCAAAAAACATGGGCTATAACCTTTCGTTTTTGTCATTTCGTCATTTTTTTCAAATCTTCAAAAATGATGAAAAACGGCGCGCTATAGTATGCCGTACGATATGGGCTATAGCCCATGGTCCAAAATGATGAGAAACGAGGCTAACTTTTTTTTTCAAAATTTCAAAAAACATGGGCTATAACCTTTCGTTTTTGTCATTTCGTAAAATGTTTTCAAATCTTTAAAAATGATGAAAAACGGCGCGCTATAGAATGCCGTACGATATGGGCTATAGCCCATGGTCCAAAATGATGAGAAACGAGGCTAACTTTTTTTTTCAAAATTTCAAAAAACATGGGCTATAACCTTTCGTTTTTGTCATTTTGTCATTTTTTTCAAATCTTCAAAAATGATGAAAAACGGCGCGCTATAGTATGCCGTACGATATGGGCTATAGCCCATGGTCCAAAATGATGAGACACGAGGCTAACTTTTTTTTTCAAATTTTCAAAAAACATGGGCTATAACCTTTCGTTTTTGTCATTTCGTCATTTTTTTCAAATCTTCAAAAATGATGAAAAACGGCGCGCTATAGTATGCCGTACGATATGGGCTATAGCCCATGGTCCAAAATGATGAGAAACGAGGCTAACTTTTTTTTTCAAAATTTCAAAAAACATGGGCTATAACCTTTCGTTTTTGTCATTTCGTCATTTTTTTCAAATCTTCAAAAATTATGAAAAACGGCGCGCTATAGTATGCCGTACGATATGGGCTATAGCCCATGGTCCAAAATGATGAGAAACGAGGTTAACTTTTTTTTTCAAAATTTCAAAGAACATGGGCTATAACCTTTCGTTTTTGTCATTTCGTAATTTTTTTCAAATCTTTAAAAATGATGAAAAACGGCGCGCTATAAAATGCCGTACGATATGGGCTATAGCCCATGGTCCAAAATGATGAGAAACGAGGTTAACTTTTTTTTCCAAAATTTCAAAGAACATGGGCTATAACCTTTCGTTTTTGTCATTTTGTCATTTTTTTCAAATCTTCAAAAATGATGAAAAACGGCGCGCTATAGTATGCCGTACGATATGGGCTATAGCCCATGGTCCAAAATGATGAGAAACGAGGGTAACTTTTTTTTTCAAAATTTCAAAAAACATGGGCTATAACCTTTCGTTTTTGTCATTTCGTCATTTTTTTCAAATCTTCAAAAATGATGAAAAACGGCGCGCTATAGTATGCCGTACGATATGGGCTATAGCCCATGGTCCAAAATGATGAGAAACGAGGCTAACTTTTTTTTTCAAAATTTCAAAAAACATGGGCTATAACCTTTCGTTTTTGTCATTTCGTAAAATGTTTTCAAATCTTTAAAAATGATGAAAAACGGCGCGCTATAGAATGCCGTACGATATGGGCTATAGCCCATGGTCCAAAATGATGAGAAACGAGGCTAACTTTTTTTTTCAAAATTTCAAAAAACATGGGCTATAACCTTTCGTTTTTGTCATTTTGTCATTTTTTTCAAATCTTCAAAAATGATGAAAAACGGCGCGCTATAGTATGCCGTACGATATGGGCTATAGCCCATGGTCCAAAATGATGAGACACGAGGCTAACTTTTTTTTTCAAATTTTCAAAAAACATGGGCTATAACCTTTCGTTTTTGTCATTTCGTCATTTTTTTCAAATCTTCAAAAATGATGAAAAACGGCGCGCTATAGTATGCCGTACGATATGGGCTATAGCCCATGGTCCAAAATGATGAGAAACGAGGCTAACTTTTTTTTTCAAAATTTCAAAAAACATGGGCTATAACCTTTCGTTTTTGTCATTTCGTCATTTTTTTCAAATCTTCAAAAATGATGAAAAACGGCGCGCTATAGTATGCCGTACGATATGGGCTATAGCCCATGGTCCAAAATGATGAGAAACGAGGCTAACTTTTTTTTTCAAAATTTCAAAAAACATGGGCTATAACCTTTCGTTTTTGTCATTTCGTAATTTTTTCAAATCTTAAAAAATGATGAAAAACGGCGCGCTATAGTATGCCGTACGATATGGGCTATAGCCCATGGTCCAAAATGATGAGAAACGAGGCTAACTTTTTTTTTCAAAATTTCAAAAAACATGGGCTATAACCTTTCGTTTTTGTCATTTCGTAAAATGTTTTCAAATCTTTAAAAATGATGAAAAACGGCGCGCTATAGAATGCCGTACGATATGGGCTATAGCCCATGGTCCAAAATGATGAGAAACGAGGCTAACTTTTTTTTTCAAAATTTCAAAAAACATGGGCTATAACCTTTCGTTTTTGTCATTTCGTAATTTTTTCAAATCTTCAAAAATGATGAAAAACGGCGCGCTATAGTATGCCGTACGATATGGGCTATAGCCCATGGTCCAAAATGATGAGAAACGAGGCTAACTTTTTTTTTCAAAATTTCAAAAAACATGGGCTATAACCTTTCGTTTTTGTCATTTCGTCATTTTTTTAAAATCTTCAAAAATGATGAAAAACGGCGCGCTATAGTATGCCGTACGATATGGGCTATAGCCCATGGTCCAAAATGATGAGAAACGAGGCTAACTTTTTTTTTCAAAATTTCAAAAAACATGGGCTATAACCTTTCGTTTTTGTCATTTCGTAATTTTTTTCAAATCTTTAAAAATGATGAAAAACGGCGCGCTATAAAATGCCGTACGATATGGGCTATAGCCCATGGTCCAAAATGATGAGAAACGAGGTTAACTTTTTTTTTCAAAATTTCAAAGAACATGGGCTATAACCTTTCGTTTTTGTCATTTTGTCATTTTTTTCAAATCTTCAAAAATGATGAAAAACGGCGCGCTATAGTATGCCGTACGATATGGGCTATAGCCCATGGTCCAAAATGATGAGAAACGAGGGTAACTTTTTTTTTCAAAATTTCAAAAAACATGGGCTATAACCTTTCGTTTTTGTCATTTCGTCATTTTTTTCAAATCTTCAAAAATGATGAAAAACGGCGCGCTATAGTATGCCGTACGATATGGGCTATAGCCCATGGTCCAAAATGATGAGAAACGAGGCTAACTTTTTTTTTCAAAATTTCAAAAAACATGGGCTATAACCTTTCGTTTTTGTCATTTCGTAAAATGTTTTCAAATCTTTAAAAATGATGAAAAACGGCGCGCTATAGAATGCCGTACGATATGGGCTATAGCCCATGGTCCAAAATGATGAGAAACGAGGCTAACTTTTTTTTTCAAAATTTCAAAAAACATGGGCTATAACCTTTCGTTTTTGTCATTTTGTCATTTTTTTCAAATCTTCAAAAATGATGAAAAACGGCGCGCTATAGTATGCCGTACGATATGGGCTATAGCCCATGGTCCAAAATGATGAGAAACGAGGCTAACTTTTTTTTTCAAATTTTCAAAAAACATGGGCTATAACCTTTCGTTTTTGTCATTTCGTCATTTTTTTCAAATCTTCAAAAATGATGAAAAACGGCGCGCTATAGTATGCCGTACGATATGGGCTATAGCCCATGGTCCAAAATGATGAGAAACGAGGCTAACTTTTTTTTTCAAAATTTCAAAAAACATGGGCTATAACCTTTCGTTTTTGTCATTTCGTAAAATGTTTTCAAATCTTTAAAAATGATGAAAAACGGCGCGCTATAGAATGCCGTACGATATGGGCTATAGCCCATGGTCCAAAATGATGAGAAACGAGGCTAACTTTTTTTTTCAAAATTTCAAAAAACATGGGCTATAACCTTTCGTTTTTGTCATTTTGTCATTTTTTTCAAATCTTCAAAAATGATGAAAAACGGCGCGCTATAGTATGCCGTACGATATGGGCTATAGCCCATGGTCCAAAATGATGAGAAACGAGGCTAACTTTTTTTTTCAAAATTTCAAAAAACATGGGCTATAACCTTTCGTTTTTGTCATTTCGTCATTTTTTTCAAATCTTCAAAAATTATGAAAAACGGCGCGCTATAGTATGCCGTACGATATGGGCTATAGCCCATGGTCCAAAATGATGAGAAACGAGGTTAACTTTTTTTTTCAAAATTTCAAAGAACATGGGCTATAACCTTTCGTTTTTGTCATTTCGTAATTTTTTTCAAATCTTTAAAAATGATGAAAAACGGCGCGCTATAAAATGCCGTACGATATGGGCTATAGCCCATGGTCCAAAATGATGAGAAACGAGGTTAACTGTTTTTTCCAAAATTTCAAAGAACATGGGCTATAACCTTTCGTTTTTGTCATTTTGTCATTTTTTTCAAATCTTCAAAAATGATGAAAAACGGCGCGCTATAGTATGCCGTACGATATGGGCTATAGCCCATGGTCCAAAATGATGAGAAACGAGGGTAACTTTTTTTTTCAAAATTTCAAAAAACATGGGCTATAACCTTTCGTTTTTGTCATTTCGTCATTTTTTTCAAATCTTCAAAAATGATGAAAAACGGCGCGCTATAGTATGCCGTACGATATGGGCTATAGCCCATGGTCCAAAATGATGAGAAACGAGGCTAACTTTTTTTTTCAAAATTTCAAAAAACATGGGCTATAACCTTTCGTTTTTGTCATTTCGTAAAATGTTTTCAAATCTTTAAAAATGATGAAAAACGGCGCGCTATAGAATGCCGTACGATATGGGCTATAGCCCATGGTCCAAAATGATGAGAAACGAGGCTAACTTTTTTTTTCAAAATTTCAAAAAACATGGGCTATAACCTTTCGTTTTTGTCATTTTGTCATTTTTTTCAAATCTTCAAAAATGATGAAAAACGGCGCGCTATAGTATGCCGTACGATATGGGCTATAGCCCATGGTCCAAAATGATGAGAAACGAGGCTAACTTTTTTTTTCAAATTTTCAAAAAACATGGGCTATAACCTTTCGTTTTTGTCATTTCGTCATTTTTTTCAAATCTTCAAAAATGATGAAAAACGGCGCGCTATAGTATGCCGTACGATATGGGCTATAGCCCATGGTCCAAAATGATGAGAAACGAGGCTAACTTTTTTTTTCAAAATTTCAAAAAACATGGGCTATAACCTTTCGTTTTTGTCATTTCGTCATTTTTTTCAAATCTTCAAAAATGATGAAAAACGGCGCGCTATAGTATGCCGTACGATATGGGCTATAGCCCATGGTCCAAAATGATGAGAAACGAGGCTAACTTTTTTTTTCAAAATTTCAAAAAACATGGGCTATAACCTTTCGTTTTTGTCATTTCGTAATTTTTTCAAATCTTAAAAAATGATGAAAAACGGCGCGCTATAGTATGCCGTACGATATGGGCTATAGCCCATGGTCCAAAATGATGAGAAACGAGGCTAACTTTTTTTTTTCAAAATTTCAAAAAACATGGGCTATAACCTTTCGTTTTTGTCATTTTGTCATTTTTTTCAAATCTTCAAAAATGATGAAAAACGGCGCGCTATAGTATGCCGTACGATATGGGCTATAGCCCATGGTCCAAAATGATGAGAAACGAGGCTAACTTTTTTTTTCAAAATTTCAAAAAACATGGGCTATAACCTTTCGTTTTTGTCATTTCGTCATTTTTTTCAAATCTTCAAAAATGATGAAAAACGGCGCGCTATAGTATGCCGTACGATATGGGCTATAGCCCATGGTCCAAAATGATGAGAAACGAGGCTAACTTTTTTTTTCAAAATTTCAAAAAACATGGGCTATAACCTTTCGTTTTTGTCATTTCGTCATTTTTTTCAAATCTTCAAAAATGATGAAAAACGGCGCGCTATAGTATGCCGTACGATATGGGCTATAGCCCATGGTCCAAAATGATGAGAAACGAGGCTAACTTTTTTTTTCAAAATTTCAAAAAACATGGGCTATAACCTTTCGTTTTTGTCATTTCGTCATTTTTTTCAAATCTTCAAAAATGATGAAAAACGGCGCGCTATAGTATGCCGTACGATATGGGCTATAGCCCATGGTCCAAAATGATGAGAAACGAGGCTAACTTTTTTTTTCAAAATTTCAAAAAACATGGGCTATAACCTTTCGTTTTTGTCATTTCGTAATTTTTTCAAATCTTAAAAAATGATGAAAAACGGCGCGCTATAGTATGCCGTACGATATGGGCTATAGCCCATGGTCCAAAATGATGAGAAACAAGGCTAACTTTTTTTTTCAAAATTTCAAAAAACATGGGCTATAACCTTTCGTTTTTGTCATTTCGTAATTTTTTCAAATCTTAAAAAATGATGAAAAACGGCGCGCTATAGTATGCCGTACGATATGGGCTATAGCCCATGGTCCAAAATGATGAGAAACGAGGCTAACTTTTTTTTTTCAAAATTTCAAAAAACATGGGCTATAACCTTTCGTTTTTGTCATTTTGTCATTTTTTTCAAATCTTCAAAAATGATGAAAAACGGCGCGCTATAGTATGCCGTACGATATGGGCTATAGCCCATGGTCCAAAATGATGAGAAACGAGGCTAACTTTTTTTTTCAAAATTTCAAAAAACATGGGCTATAACCTTTCGTTTTTGTCATTTCGTCATTTTTTTCAAATCTTCAAAAATGATGAAAAACGGCGCGCTATAGTATGCCGTACGATATGGGCTATAGCCCATGGTCCAAAATGATGAGAAACGAGGCTAACTTTTTTTTTCAAAATTTCAAAAAACATGGGCTATAACCTTTCGTTTTTGTCATTTCGTCATTTTTTTCAAATCTTCAAAAATGATGAAAAACGGCGCGCTATAGTATGCCGTACGATATGGGCTATAGCCCATGGTCCAAAATGATGAGAAACGAGGCTAACTTTTTTTTTCAAAATTTCAAAAAACATGGGCTATAACCTTTCGTTTTTGTCATTTCGTCATTTTTTTCAAATCTTCAAAAATGATGAAAAACGGCGCGCTATAGTATGCCGTACGATATGGGCTATAGCCCATGGTCCAAAATGATGAGAAACGAGGCTAACTTTTTTTTTCAAAATTTCAAAAAACATGGGCTATAACCTTTCGTTTTTGTCATTTCGTAATTTTTTCAAATCTTAAAAAATGATGAAAAACGGCGCGCTATAGTATGCCGTACGATATGGGCTATAGCCCATGGTCCAAAATGATGAGAAACAAGGCTAACTTTTTTTTTCAAAATTTCAAAAAACATGGGCTATAACCTTTCGTTTTTGTCATTTCGTCATTTTTTTCAAATCTTCAAAAAAGTGTGTAAAGCAAAGTGTCACAGTTTTGACCAGGATTTGAACCCTGGACCTGTGGCTCTCAATGACAGCCTCTCATCACAGTGAGCTAACTGCTGGATACTAATACAAAGCTTTTTTGTTTGTTTTCTTCTTCTGAAATCGGTCTTGAACGTAAAGATATGAGTCAGGTTCGAACCGGCACACTTCTACTAGGTATACTTTTGGTATACATTTGACTTATCCACTGGGCCATTGAGGCACACAAACATGGTGAATTTCTGGGCTGCTTTAAAGTTGTCCTTCTGGAAATCAGTGTGTAAAGCAAAGTGTCACAGTTTTGACCAGGATTTGAACCCTGGACCTGTGGCTCTCAATGACAGCCTCTCATCACAGTGAGCTAACTGCTGGATACTAATACAAAGCTTTTTTGTTTGTTTTCTTCTTCTGAAATCGGTCTTGAACGTAAAGATATGAGTCAGGTTCGAACCGGCACACTTCTACTAGGTATACTTTTGGTATACATTTGACTTATCCACTGGGCCATTGAGGCACACAAACATGGTGAATTTCTGGGCTGCTTTAAAGTTGTCCTTCTGGAAATCAGTGTGTAAAGCAAAGTGTCACAGTTTTGACCAGGATTTGAACCCTGGACCTGTGGATCACAAGCACTGCGACTCATCACACTGAGCTAACTGCTGGTTACTACAACACAGCTTTTCTGTGCTAGTTGATGTTAGTGTGGAATGCAAAGTGTCAGTAAAGAATGGGGTGGGATTGGCCCCTTTATTTTTTTGTTTGAACCTGAGTGGGCTTTGAACCCACCATCTCCCGATCATGTGGCAGCATTCTAACACACTGAGCCACTGGCTCCAGACAATTCACACTAATTTTTTGTTTCTTTTGTTCTTCTGTAAACTCATAAAGTTTTTCACTCCGTGAGATCAGCCAAATAGTCGAAGGGTTTTCTGTACCTCATTTGAACTGCCTAAATCCAGGATTGAAACAGGGACCGACCTTTAAATCTTCAGCAGGTTCGAACTTGATGCAGTTGAGAATGTCTGACTTAACCCACCTTTCAGAATATAGAGGTTCTTTAGGAGGTTAAAAAACAATGCACACTTTCGACACAGTAAAATGTGGGTGTTATGGCAAAATAAATTGGAACTGCACCCTATCGAGTGCCTACTTGCTTGTTGCACACAAGTAGGCCTACTAGTACGGACATTTATACAATATTTAGCTCACTCTTACATCAAGGATGTTTTTCCAAGTTTGTATGTGTATTACAAAGAGCAGGGCCTTTAGTTATTATTTTTTCATTTTGCATCTTTGCAAGGTTGTACCTTTGTAGGTTTGTCTCTAATGTATAAGCAAAGTTGTAGCAGCGGTTAAGACACAGGCTTCGCAAACAGAAGGTTCTAGGTTCAAGCCCAGCAAGGGGCTTTTTACAACCGTTATCTTAGTCTTACCCAATATGTCACTCCTAATGAAGAGTGTGATTTGTTGTTTCAGTTTTTATATTGACTCATTTTTGAACCTACAACATTCGGTTTATACATCCTTGTCTTTATGTTTATGCCACAAAGGCATGTGAGATGCATGGTGCAGAGTTCTGTCTCCATGCGACGATGGGTTATAGCCCATGTTTTTTGATTTTTTTTAGTTATCCTCGTTTCTCATCATTTTGGACCATGGGCTATAGCCCATATCGTACGGCATACTATAGCACGCCGCTTTTCATCATTTTGGAGGATTTGAAAAAAATGAAAAAATAAAAAAACGATGGGTTATAGCCCATGTTTTTTTGAAATTTTGAAAAAAAAGTTAGCCTCGTTTCTCATCATTTTGGACCATGGGCTATAGCCCCTATCGTACGGCATACTATAGCACGCCGTTTTTCATCATTTTGGAGGATTTGAAAAAAATGAAAAAATAAAAAAAACGATGGGTTATAGCCCATGTTTTTTTTTAATTTTGAAAAAAAAGTTAGCCTCGTTTCTCATCATTTTGGACCATGGGCTATAGCCCATATCGTAAAATTGCGTAAAAAACGATGGGTTATAGCACATGGTTTTTTGAAATTTTAAAAAAATTGCGGAAATTGCGGAATTTTGAATTTTGAATTTTTTAAAAAAATTGCGAAATTGCGGAAAAAAACGATGGGTTGAAATTTTGGAAAAAAAGGTTAGCCTCGTTTCTCATCATTTTGGACCATGGGCTATAGCCCCTATCGTACGGCATACTATAGCACGCCGTTTTTCATCATTTTGGAGGATTTGAAAAAAATGAAAAAATAAAAAAACGATGGGTTATAGCCCATGTTTTTTTGAAATTTTGAAAAAAAAGTTAGCCTCGTTTCTCATCATTTTGGACCATGGGCTATAGCCCATATCGTAAAATTGCGTAAAAAACGATGGGTTATAGCACATGGTTTTTTGAATTTTTTAAAAAATTGCGGAATTTTGAATTTTGAATTTTTTAAAAAAATTGCGAAATTGCGGAAATTGCGGAAAAAACGATGGGTTATAGCCCATGTTTTTTGAAATTTTGGAAAAAAAAGTTAGCCTCGTTTCTCATAATTTTGGACCATGGGCTATAGCCCCTATCGTACGGCATACTATAGCACGCCGTTTTTCATCATTTTGGAGGATTTAAAAAAAAATAAAAAATAAAAAAAAACGATGGGTTATATCCCATGTTTTTTGAAATTTTGGAAAAAAAAGTTAGCCTCGTTTCTCATCATTTTGGACCATGGGCTATAGCCCCTATCGTACGGCATACTATAGCACGCCGTTTTTCATCATTTTGGAGGATTTAAAAAAAATGAAAAAATAAAAAAAGAACGATGGGTTATAGCCCATGTTTTTTGAAATTTTTGAAAAAAAGTTAGCCTCGTTTCTCATCATTTTGGACCATGGGCTATAGCCCCTATCGTACGGCATACTATAGCACGCCGTTTTTCATCATTTTTGATGATTTGACAAAAATGACAAAATGAAAAAACGATGGGTTATAGGCTATAACCCATCATTTTTTTATTTTTTCATTTTTTTCAAATCCTCCAAAAAAAGTGGATGAAGGCACTACATAAATGCACCATTTTACATTTATGGAGCTCACTTGTTTTCTATGGTGGCGCTTACCTAGTATTTACCATAGTGTTTTTTCTTGTCTGGAGGATCATGAAGATTCATTCCTTTATAGACTACAGATTAAATATATACATGTGTACAATATCTGCACGGTACAGTTCCTGTTATTTGTGTCCAAATGCACTTGCACTTTTATTGTACCTTGCGCTTGTTAAATGTCATTTAACATCTATTAAGTGCGCCAAAATCAAAATGCAAAGAAGCAACTTGAAAAAGATTCAAATAAAAACGTGACAGTTCAATGTCTCTCCATACCATTTAAAAATTCAATAAATATTAACATTTAAAGCTTTCATTCATGTACGTATATACAAGAACTATACAATACACAATGATGTTATGAATGTCAGGAATGGTGTAATACCAACTCGCACAGCATGACACGGGTCCAACCATATTCTGTAGACTTACAACATTGTCTGATTTTCTCAATTGCAAAATACTTTCCATTATGTTGTTGGTTCTCAATTTCTTTATCATAACTTGGCAGAAATTTACATTATATACAATATTATTTGAAAAATATATCAGTAACAAAAAAAATACTATAATGAGTTTTTCTTTTCTTTTCTTTTTCCTTTTTTTGTATTATTTATTTTTAAAGCATATCTGACTGACTTCTTTCCACACAGGCAAAAGGGCATACCACACAGTAAAATCCTCAGTGTACATGTATCCATTTGTAACTCGTGTACAAATGTACAAAAGCGCACAAAATGTATCAAAATGGTCCATTTGGATATAAGATGTACACTTTCAGAGTTCAAATAACACTATGGGGATTGTAGTTGAGTGGCGGTTGGCTCGCAAACAGACTTGGGAAGTTCAAAATTACTAACAGCACTGACAAACTTGTGTATTGTCTGCTCGGAGCAATATTTAACGACCCACACTGTAATATATATATATATATAATATTCTTACACTGTCAGAGTTAAATGAACACTCTGGATGTTGCCGTTTTGGCTCCCCTAAAATGTGTTTACCGCAGCGGTTTCCAACCTTTCCTGGGTCAGTGCCCACTCCAAACATCGTGAAAAGTGTTGCTCGTGGCCCACCCATCTGACCTGAAGTGGTCAGATGATGGTTGCCCCTTTAACCCATTTAGACCTGAGGCCGATTCTAAAAAACGGCTTCTGAATCCTAAATGTTTTCTGAAAAACCTATGTTTCTATGTCATGTCTATGATGTCTTCCCCTGAAAATATGTAATTCCAGAAGTTCAAAACGTTCGCTCTGAAAGAATATATATTCCAAATTTGTGACACATTTCGCTATGAGCTTGTAGATCTGCTATTTTTCAATAGCTAAAGTATAACATAATGCTTAAAACACCAAAAGGGGTTCCCGTCCTGAATGGGTTAAGGTCAGATGGCGGGCCACTTGCATTTTCAGAGCATGTTTATTTCAATGATCAATCAATCAATTGTGTTTCGACTTTAAATTTATATATATATATATATATATATATATAAATAAACTTAGTCGAATATATATATATTGATGTTAATATACATTATATTATTGATGTTATATTATCATTAAAATCATAGTGCTATGCCAATTATTTGGGGGCCCACTTGGAATGCCCCACAGGTTGGGAATCGCTGGGTTTTTAATGTCGCCACAAAGGTTCACAATACAAACATCAATAGTAGTTCTAATGCACTTGGAACAAACAGGCTTACACACACACACAACTGTACACACATCGAAACATACATGGTAGAAATGCAGTCGTCACATTTATTTTGAACACGTCTTGTAGTCATTTTAGTTTTCTTTTTTTACAGCACCTTTTTGTTGTCGTTTTGTTGTTTTTCTTCCATTTGGTGTGTGAAGCAGAAAGGAGCAGAGCAACGCAGTGCACAGAGCTGCACTCTGCAGTTTTTGCTGAGGTAAACCATCGCTGGTCTAAGTCCACTGGCATCATGGGGCAAAAAATTAAATTAAAATAAAAAGATCTTCAAACCTTTTGTTGTTCTCGCAGCAATAGTGTACTAGTGTAGTCCATCGGATGCTGCGAGGACGATGAGCTGACGCACACGGAGCTCCAGGGTTCCATGAAAAAAAGCTGAGGGGGAGAGATTTTCTTAACCACGTAAGTAAGCCCTGTATACGAATAATTCCTCCTCGTACAACAAAATAGTTCAATAGCAGATCTACAAGCCTCAAGCTTGTGGATCAGCCATTTTCAAATTAATTGGAAAGGAGAAAATAAAGGTGTAATTGTCAAATTGTGATATTATCAAACATAAATATCAAACGTACCAGACGGTCAACATTTCCCTAAAAGGAAATGCATGCATTTATTTCAGTCTGACCAAAGAGCAGGGATAAAACATATCCCCACTGGACAAATAAAAAAGAATGGAGCTCCTCCCCCACAGCAAATTGAACCCTGTGGAAGCAGCACGTTCACAGGATGAAATCAGCGTTCATGTCGGGACAGACGTGCTTCTGTGAGACGAGTCCCTCTCGGATCCTAAAGCGTCCCTTTTTGACCTGACAGCGGCTGCAGGGCCTAAAGTGCTGTTCGGACTGTGCTCTCTAGAGGAGGCACCTCCGCTGGAGTCTGCCGTGGGCCGCGGGGGCCCTGGAGGAGGTAGGAGGAGAGTCCCCGGGTCCGAGTGCCCCTTCCCGGCCGCCACGGAGAGGGGGGAGGAGGAGGAGTCACCGGCGGCGGCGCCCGTGGATGGCGAAGCTTCGGCAGAGCCCTGGCGTTGGGTGACAGCGCCGGCGCTGGCTGCGCCGGCGGTGGTCAGCCCCTGGGCGGTGGAGCGAAGCCGCCTGCCCGCGGCCTTAGTGGTTTGTGGCGGGCTCTGGGTGGTGGAGGGCAGCAGGGGGGCCGCAGGCGAGGCGGTGGGGCTGTGCGGCGTGGAGGTGTCGGGTTCCGCCAAGGCCAGCGCAGGCCCGTGGAGGTCGGGGGGGTCGAGCGTGGTGAGGCCCTCCTTCTTGCTGCAAGACTCGCAGCACAGCTTGTTGTATCCCGGGATGGAACAGTAGCGAGCAAGGACCTCCATTTGACAGAAAATTGATTTGTCCCCAAGACATGGCTCATCTGGAGACAACGCGACAAAGCATTACAAACTCTTAAAAATACCTTTCTTATTGTCTCTACCCATATTGTACATTTAAGCACTATAACCGAGCAACACACTTTTACTTTTACAGTGCCATAACTTTTTTCCACCCTAGCCTAAATCATGATCATCAGGTATGAATTTATTATTAAAAAAGTGTACAGTATTTGTTAAAATGACATTATGTGGACACACCCACCAGTATGCCTATTTTGCCTGGTGGGTGGTGATGGGTGCAGGTGATCCACCTGAACTGAAGCCGCACCCACAGCTGTTGTATGATAAAGGGGGAGGGGATGATATTGTCATTGTCATTGCACATAACTACCACACTTGTGGTGTGTTAGTTATGTGCAATGATGTCTTCCCTTTGTATGTAGGGTTGATAATGAAGTACTGTCACCTCATAAAACTGGAAAAAATACAAACATCTTAAAAAGAAAAAGCCCTAGGACTATTGCTTTGGAAAGCAATCATGTCACCGTCCCCAAATGAAGAACGCTCTAAAGACTTTGGATTGGTTCTGCAATGCAGGTTATTTTTTACCGTTAGTGTTACCACTCAGTTTTAACAATGAAAGCTAAGAGATTGTCCTCAATCTGCAGGTGAGTGACGCATTCAGAGACTGACTTGTGAATCCCCACAATTTGGTGAACACTATTTTCAAAACGAGGTTAGACTTCGACACCTGTCACATTTTCTCACATCACATAGCCTACTGTAGAATTGCGTGTTGACTTACTGGAAGAGAGTTTATGGACAGGGTTTTCTACTCTCTGGTGTACACTGTCGTCCTTCAATGTGGAATTCTCTGCCATTTCATTGGTGAGGGGAGACGCCGACGACTGGCCTGAAGCATGCAGACAGAGGGCCAGATGTCAAACTTTAGGATAACAAAAGTGTGCCTAAGATTTTCTACACTATCAGAGCTACAGACCTGTAAGGGAACCCCCTCAAGGAACTGTGAGGGTCCTTGGACCCCACTTTGAGAACCACTGCCGGCCACAAGCGGGACTTTTAACATTTACCTAATTCTTTAACGTTCCCTGCTGCCGGCTTCCCTGATTCTCTGATCCCTGTCATTTATGTAAGTGTGTGTGTGTGTGTGTGTGTGTGTGTGTGTGTGTGTACGTGTGTGTAAGTGTGTGTGTGTGTGTGTGTGTGTGTGTGTGTGTGCGTGCGTGCGTGCGTGCGTGCGTGCGTGCATAATGAGGCACAATGCCTCAAATTATAAATTGTCAGAAAACAGGAATCAGCATCAGCAGATTCAAAACTATTTAGCTTGCACCCGCTGTAAACCATTAGCACACGCAAAGGCAGGACGTGCACCATTTATGTCCTGAATGGTCTTTTGATTGACACGGTTAACGCAATTACAGCCCTGTGCAAATAAGGCGGTATTTCACGCCTGAGAAGACACAATGATGGACAGGTTAAGAGTCCAGCTCCTGTAACTCCGGGAGAGTTTCGGAAACTTGGCGCTGCGCTCAATACAATCCCATGACGGGTCCATTTAGCTCCATCTGTACACTCTTCTGGGTTAAAGTAGGATTTGACTGTGTACAATACGTTAAGTGGTTCGTGTGAGGAACGCAACGCAACGGCCATGGACAGTTGGCAACATTCAGATGCCTGTATTCGTTACAAGGCTGCAGGTAGCTCGAGTGCTTGTTGGTTTGAGTTATATAATGTGCCTTGTGCACCACTGTGGACCTGTGAATGATGCAGTAAATGGCATTGGACTGAAAAACGCTGTCAAAATGGACGCTTACAAATGGAACTGTCGGTGGCCTCAAACCGAGGGTGCTTGCAATTAATTAAATTAGTTTAGTTTGCCAATAACTGGATTAAAAGATAATTATTGCTGGAGGAGACCATTTACTGCTGCGGTTGTCTCCATCGGGGCCAAGGCACACTCTTACGAAGAGAGAATGAGTACAATAAATAAGTAAAAGAAAAGTTGTTTGTGTTCCAGCCATGTGGCCTTCGTCTCGAGTACTTCCAATTTGCAATAATAAATAATAAGATATGCACCGATGTATGGGCCACATATTGGTATCTGTCGAGTTTTATATCCATAAAAACACCCAACGTTTTTTATAAAGACATCTGTGGACGTATTTTGCAGCCAACTTAAGAGTTAGTTTTATTACAGTTTTATTAGAGTTTTATCCTAGAGTTTTATTAGAGTTTTATCCTATAGTTTTATCCTATAGTTTTATTAGTTTTATCCTATAGTTTTATTAGAGTTTTATCCTATAGTTTTATTAGAGTTTTATTACAGTTTTATCCTATAGTTGTATTAGTTTTATTAGAGTTTTATCCTATAGTTTTATTAGAGTTTTATTAGAGTTTTATCCTATAGTTGTATTAGTTTTATTAGAGTTTTATCCTATAGTTTTATTAGAGTTTTATTACAGTTTTATCCTATAGTTGTATTAGTTTTATTAGAGTTTTATCCTATAGTTTTAGAGTTTTATTACAGTTTTATCCTATAGTTGTATTAGTTTTATTAGAGTTTTATCCTATAGTTTTATCCTTATTAGAGTTTTATCCTTATTATAGTTTTATCCTGTAGTTTTATCCTTATTAGAGTTTTATCCTAAAGTTTTAGAGTTTTATTAGAGTTTTATTGGTATCTGCCGAGTTTTGAATTTTATTAGTTTTTAGTTTTATTAGAGTTTTATCCTATAGTTTTATTAGAGTTTTAACTAAGTTACACCACTGCTCTTTCCAGCCAAGTGGCCTCAGCAGAGACTCTTTACTTAGTCTCTCTTCATAAACATGGCAGAGTGTGTGTGTGTGTGTGTGTGTGTGTGTGTGTGTGTGTGTGTGTGTGTGTGCGTGCGCCGGAGACCACCACAGAGTGAGCCCCCATGCATCCTTAGAGCGTTCTACAGCAGCGCCATTGAGAGTGTTCTGACGAGCAGCAACAACGCCTGGTTTGGGAACTGCACCACCCCACCCCCGCTCCAGGAGATACACAAGAGACGTTGTGTGGCTAAGGCTATAAGTATCATCAGAGACATTCACCACCCCAGCCCAGAGCCATCTAATGTTGCGATATTGAGGGGGCAGAAAACAGCCTGGTCACGTGGTTCATGTACTCGCGCGAGCCCATAGACTCCAATGCATTCCGTAAACTTCCGGTTGTCCCTATGTGGAGCCTTCAATTAGGGACAAACCAATAGAAGTCTATGTAGAAGAGCCGCCATTGGACTGGCCCAATGAAGTGAATAGAGTTTGCGTAACTCTGTCTATACTCTATGGCTCTGCCCCAGCCATGGCCTGTTCAATTAAGAGCCAAGTCCAGTGACACTGCACAGACCTTTTTATATTTATACATGTGCAGTCATCACCTATTTATTTATTATGCACTCATATTGAACCAATCAATCCGTTCTGTTATGTTCTGGACCCCAGACCAGAACACTCCGTTATTCTCTGTCATTCAGGACTTCAATTAAACGTTTACAGTGTGTGCCATTCAGGACTTACCCGGACATGGACTCAGTTTGCAGATGAGCACGGTTTCAGGTCTGTCGCCCTCACACTGGCCTATGCTGTTGTCGCTGCTCCTGCACACCACCTGCCTCTGCTGGATGCCCTCACCACAGCTCACTGAGCACTGAGCACACACATTTAACATCTTTATTTGCTTTCACATTTAACAATAATTTCTCAAACAAAAAGAAACAATAGTAGATGCACAAACTTGGGAAACTACATTTAGGCATCACACACACACACACACACACACACACACACACACACACACACACACACACAGTGTGACTGACCTGGGACCAGGCCCCTGTCCTCCACTGGGCGGGGCAGGCGGTGTGGTTACAGGTGCGTCTCATTTCGGGCCGCTGCTCGGTGCAGTGCTTGGTGTGCACGGGCCTGTTGGTTCCGTTGTGGAGGCTCTGCATGCACTGCACGGCCCGGGACTGGTAGCCCAGCTTCCCACACGTCTTACTGCACGGCCCCCACTGCTCCAGCACCCAGCTGCCAGGAAATACAATCATTCAGTCAGATACGACAAAGCCTATGGCCAGACTTGTCTCTGGGTCTAGCTGGATACCATAGTCGTACATTGTTGTGTGGGTTTGTCTCCCAGCAGTACTTGTAATATACACTATAGGCTCCAGTAAGGCCTACCACTAATCCAACATCCGGGGAATCTTTCCCCGGAGTCTCTTTTCGTCCTCCCCGTCGCAGTTCTGTGGACCTCTAATATTAACCCCCAACTGACTGCCAAGTGTGACCGTGGATCAGGCCTCTTCATGGAGCCCACCAGAAGTGTGACCTGGACCCGGCCTCACAGAGCTCGACCTGGACCAGATGTGGACCAGACCCCCCCCACCTGCCTATTCTCTGTCTTTTCTCTCTATGTCTATCTCTCTCTCTCTCCCTCTACCCCCCCCCCCCCCCATAATTTTTGACCATGGGCTATAGCCCATATCGTACGGCATACTATAGCACGCCGTTTTTCATCATTTTGGAGGATTTGAAAAAAATAAAAAAACGATGGGTTATAGCCCGTGTTTTTTGAAATTTTGAAAAAAAAAGTTAGCCTCGTTTCTCATCATTTTGGACCATGGGCTATAGCCCATATCGTACGGCATACTATAGCGCGCCGTTTTTCATCATTTTTAAGGATTTGAAAAAAATGAAAAAATAAAAAAACGATGGGTTATAGCCCATGTTTTTTGAAATTTTGAAAAAAAAAGTTAGCCTCGTTTCTCATCATTTTGGACCATGGGCTATAGCCCATATCGTACGGCATACTATAGCACGCCGTTTTTCATCATTTTGGAGGATTTAAAAAAATTAAAAAGATAAAAAAAACGATGGGTTATAGCCCATGTTTTTTGAAATTTTGAAAAAAAAAGTTAGCCTCGTTTCTCATCATTTTGGACCATGGGCTATAGCCCATATCGTACGGCATACTATAGCACGCCGTTTTTCATCATTTTTGAGGATTTGAAAAAAATGAAAAAATGAAAAAAACGATGGGTTATATCCCATGTTTTTTGAAATTTTGAAAAAAAAAGTTAGCCTCGTTTCTCATCATTTTGGACCATGGGCTATAGCCCATATCGTACGGCATACTATAGCACGCCGTTTTTCATCATTTTTGAGGATTTGAAAAAAATGAAAAAAACGATGGGTTATAGCCCATGTTTTTTGAAATTTTGAAAAAAAAAGTTAGCCTCGTTTCTCATCATTTTGGACCATGGGCTATAGCCCATATCGTACGGCATACTATAGCACGCCGTTTTTCATCATTTTGGAGGATTTGAAAAAAATGAAAAAATAAAAAAACGATGGGTTATAGCCCATGTTTTTTGAAATTTTGAAAAAAAAAGTTAGCCTCGTTTCTCATCATTTTGGACCATGGGCTATAGCCCATATCGTACGGCATACTATAGCACGCCGTTTTTCATCATTTTGGAGGATTTGAAAAAAATAAAAAAATAAAAAAACGATGGGTTATAGCCCATGTTTTTTGAAATTTTGAAAAAAAAAGTTAGCCTCGTTTCTCATCATTTTGGACCATGGGCTATAGCCCATATCGTACGGCATACTATAGCACGCCGTTTTTCATCATTTTGGAGGATTTAAAAAAATTAAAAAGATAAAAAAAACGATGGGTTATATCCCATGTTTTTTGAAATTTTGAAAAAAAAAGTTAGCCTCGTTTCTCATCATTTTGGACCATGGGCTATAGCCCATATCGTACGGCATACTATAGCACGCCGTTTTTCATCATTTTTAAAGGATTTGAAAAAAATGAAAAAATGAAAAAAACGATGGGTTATATCCCATGTTTTTTGAAATTTTGAAAAAAAAAGTTAGCCTCGTTTCTCATCATTTTGGACCATGGGCTATAGCCCATATCGTACGGCATACTATAGCACGCCGTTTTTCATCATTTTTGAGGATTTGAAAAAAATGAAAAAAACGATGGGTTATAGCCCATGTTTTATGAAATTTTGAAAAAAAAAGTTAGCCTCGTTTCTCATCATTTTGGACCATGGGCTATAGCCCATATCGTACGGCATACTATAGCACGCCGTTTTTCATCATTTTGGAGGATTTGAAAAAAATGAAAAAATAAAAAAACGATGGGTTATATAGCCCATGTTTTTTTAAATTTTGAAAAAAAAAGTTAGCCTCGTTTCTCATCATTTTGGACCATGGGCTATAGCCCATATCGTACGGCATACTATAGCACGCCGTTTTTCATCATTTTTGAGGATTTGAAAAAAATGAAAAAATGAAAAAAACGATGGGTTATAGCCCATATTTTTTGAAATTTTGAAAAAAAAAGTTAGCCTCGTTTCTCATCATTTTGGACCATGGGCTATAGCCCATATCGTACGGCATACTATAGCACGCCGTTTTTCATCATTTTGGAGGATTTGAAAAAAATGAAAAAATTAAAAAACGATGGGTTATAGCCCATGTTTTTTGAAATTTTGGAAAAAAAAGTTAGCCTCGTTTCTCATCATTTTGGACCATGGGCTATAGCCCCTATCGTACGGCATACTATAGCACGCCGTTTTTCATCATTTTGGAGGATTTGAAAAAAATGAAAAAATAAAAAAACGATGGGTTATAGCCCGTGTTTTTTGAAATTTTGAAAAATAAAGTTAGCCTCGTTTCTCATCATTTTGGACCATGGGCTATAGCCCATATCGTACGGCATACTATAGCACGCCATTTTTCATCATTTTTGAGGATTTGAAAAAAATGAAAAAAACGATGGGTTATAGCCCATGTTTTTTGAAATTTTGAAAAAAAAAGTTAGCCTCGTTTCTCATCATTTTGGACCATGGGCTATAGCCCATATCGTACGGCATACTATAGCACGCCGTTTTTCATCATTTTTGAGGATTTGAAAAAAATGAAAAAATGAAAAAAAACGATGGGTTATATCCCATGTTTTTTGAAATTTTGAAAAAAAAAGTTAGCCTCGTTTCTCATCATTTTGGACCATGGGCTATAGCCCATATCGTACGGCATACTATAGCACGCCATTTTTCATCATTTTTGAGGATTTGAAAAAAATGAAAAAAACGATGGGTTATAGCCCATGTTTTTTGAAATTTTGAAAAAAAGGTTAGCCTCGTTTCTCATCATTTTGGACCATGGGCTATAGCCCATATCGTACGGCATACTATAGCACGCCGTTTTTCATCATTTTGGAGGATTTGAAAAAAATGAAAAAATAAAAAAAACGATGGGTTATAGCCCATGTTTTTTTAAATTTTGAAAAAGAAAGTTAGCCTCGTTTCTCATCATTTTGGACCATGGGCTATAGCCCATATCGTACGGCATACTATAGCACGCCGCTTTTCATCATTTTTGAGGATTTGAAAAAAATGAAAAAATAAAAAAACGATGGGTTATAGCCCATGTTTTTTGAAATTTTGAAAAAAAAAGTTAGCCTCGTTTCTCATCATTTTGGACCATGGGCTATAGCCCATATCGTACGGCATACTATAGCACGCCGTTTTTCATCATTTTTGAGGATTTGAAAAAAATGAAAAAAACGATGGGTTATAGCCCATGTTTTTTGAAATTTTGAAAAAAAAAGTTAGCCTCGTTTCTCATCATTTTGGACCATGGGCTATAGCCCATATCGTACGGCATACTATAGCACGCCGTTTTTCATCATTTTGGAGGATTTGAAAAAAATGAAAAAATGAAAAAAACGATGGGTTATAGCCCATGTTTTTTGAAATTTTGAAAAAAAAAGTTAGCCTCGTTTCTCATCATTTTGGACCATGGGCTATAGCCCATATCGTACGGCATACTATAGCACGCCGCTTTTCATCATTTTTGAGGATTTGAAAAAAATGAAAAAATAAAAAAACGATGGGTTATAGCCCATGTTTTTTGAAATTTTGAAAAAAAAAGTTAGCCTCGTTTCTCATCATTTTGGACCATGGGCTATAGCCCATATCGTACGGCATACTATAGCACACCGTTTTTCATCATTTTTGAGGATTTGAAAAAAATGAAAAAAACGATGGGTTATAGCCCATGTTTTTTGAAATTTTGAAAAAAAAGGTTAGCCTCGTTTCTCATCATTTTGGACCATGGGCTATAGCCCATATCGTACGGCATACTATAGCACGCCGTTTTTCATCATTTTGGAGGATTTGAAAAAAATGAAAAAAAAAAAAAAACGATGGGTTATAGCCCATGTTTTTTGAAATTTTGAAAAAAAATGTTAGCCTCGTTTCTCATCATTTTGGACCATGGGCTATAGCCCATATCGTACGGCATACTATAGCACGCCGTTTTTCATCATTTTGGAGGATTTGAAAAAAATGAAAAAATAAAAAAACGATGGGTTATAGCCCATGTTTTTTGAAATTTTGAAAAAAAAAGTTAGCCTCGTTTCTCATCATTTTGGACCATGGGCTATAGCCCATATCGTACGGCATACTATAGCACGCCGTTTTTCATCATTTTTGAGGATTTGAAAAAAATGAAAAAATGAAAAAAAACGATGGGTTATATCCCATGTTTTTTGAAATTTTGAAAAAAAAAGTTAGCCTCGTTTCTCATCATTTTGGACCATGGGCTATAGCCCATATCGTACGGCATACTATAGCACGCCATTTTTCATCATTTTTGAGGATTTGAAAAAAATGAAAAAAACGATGGGTTATAGCCCATGTTTTTTGAAATTTTGAAAAAAAGGTTAGCCTCGTTTCTCATCATTTTGGACCATGGGCTATAGCCCATATCGTACGGCATACTATAGCACGCCGTTTTTCATCATTTTGGAGGATTTGAAAAAAATGAAAAAATAAAAAAAACGATGGGTTATAGCCCATGTTTTTTTTAAATTTTGAAAAAAAAAGTTAGCCTCGTTTCTCATCATTTTGGACCATGGGCTATAGCCCATATCGTACGGCATACTATAGCACGCCGCTTTTCATCATTTTTGAGGATTTGAAAAAAATGAAAAAATAAAAAAACGATGGGTTATAGCCCATGTTTTTTGAAATTTTGAAAAAAAAAGTTAGCCTCGTTTCTCATCATTTTGGACCATGGGCTATAGCCCATATCGTACGGCATACTATAGCACGCCGTTTTTCATCATTTTTGAGGATTTGAAAAAAATGAAAAAAACGATGGGTTATAGCCCATGTTTTTTGAAATTTTGAAAAAAAAAGTTAGCCTCGTTTCTCATCATTTTGGACCATGGGCTATAGCCCATATCGTACGGCATACTATAGCACGCCGTTTTTCATCATTTTGGAGGATTTGAAAAAAATGAAAAAATGAAAAAAACGATGGGTTATAGCCCATGTTTTTTGAAATTTTGAAAAAAAAAGTTAGCCTCGTTTCTCATCATTTTGGACCATGGGCTATAGCCCATATCGTACGGCATACTATAGCACGCCGCTTTTCATCATTTTTGAGGATTTGAAAAAAATGAAAAAATAAAAAAACGATGGGTTATAGCCCATGTTTTTTGAAATTTTGAAAAAAAAAGTTAGCCTCGTTTCTCATCATTTTGGACCATGGGCTATAGCCCATATCGTACGGCATACTATAGCACGCCGTTTTTCATCATTTTTGAGGATTTGAAAAAAATGAAAAAAACGATGGGTTATAGCCCATGTTTTTTGAAATTTTGAAAAAAAAGGTTAGCCTCGTTTCTCATCATTTTGGACCATGGGCTATAGCCCATATCGTACGGCATACTATAGCACGCCGTTTTTCATCATTTTGGAGGATTTGAAAAAAATGAAAAAAAAAAAAAAACGATGGGTTATAGCCCATGTTTTTTGAAATTTTGAAAAAAAATGTTAGCCTCGTTTCTCATCATTTTGGACCATGGGCTATAGCCCATATTGTACGGCATACTATAGCACGCCGTTTTTCATCATTTTGGAGGATTTGAAAAAAATGAAAAATAAAAAAACGATGGGTTATAGCCCATGTTTTTTGAAATTTTGAAAAAGAAAGTTAGCCTCGTTTCTCATCATTTTGGACCATGGGCTATAGCCCATATCGTACGGCATACTATAGCACGCCGTTTTTCATCATTTTTGAGGATTTGAAAAAAATAAAAAAATAAAAAAACGATGGGTTATAGCCCGTGTTTTTTGAAATTTTGAAAAAAAAAAGTTATCCTCGTTTCTCATCATTTTGGACCATGGGCTATAGCCCATATCGTACGGCATACTATAGCATGCCGTTTTTCATCATTGGGGGGATGTTTTGAAATCCCCCCCAACACGGTCGAGGCAGATGGCCGCCCACCCTAGAGTCGGGTTCTGCCTGACGTTCCTTCCTAAAGGGGAGTTTTTCGTTACCATTGTCGCAATATTGCTTGCTCTGGGTGGATCTTTGTTGGTGTCTTGAGACAACTTGTTGTGATTTGACACTATAATAAAATTGAATTGAAAATTGAATTGAGATAACGCATGAATAGATTGAACAAAAGTCCATACACTTGGCTGCCACATGACGTCATGTCTAAAGCCTGACATTGGAGGCCCTCACAAATCGAATAAAAGCAAGAGTGAAGAAATTGGTCTTGGGCCGCATGTACTTTAAAGCTATCTACAGAGGCTGCCTGTCTAAGGCATTTTATTCCAAGCCGTCTGGCTGTAGAAGCAGAATGCTGCTTCACCATGTTTTTATTATATGCCATTGTAGGCACGTTGAGCAGGTCAGCACTAGAAGATCTGAGGGGGGGGGGGCGGTTTGGAACATGGCAGGCAGTATAGGAAGGTGACAGATCATTGAGGTATAGGGCATACAACCTTTGATTCTGTGAAAAATAAATGGAATATTTATTATTTAAGTATATAATATGCTATAATAAATACCCTCAATAGCTGTTTTAATTTTTTCACAGAATCAAAGGTTTTATGGTCACGATTCACCAGGATTCTGGATGGCTTGGTATTTTTGTAAATCTCTATGGGAATACTGAACAGCCGATGTTTCAGTGGAACCAGAAAACCCACGGCCACTGCAGTCATGGGTTCTCAAACACAGCTGGGTTTGAGAACCAACGCGTCACATGTTGTGAGCTTGTCGATCGGCCATTTCCCGCCATGGCTTTCCTCATAATATGCATGCTGGCGTTTCAAGAGGTTAAAGCAAAACATCCAGTAGAGGGAGACAAACACACTCACACATGCTGGCTGCACTCGTTCACGTTGCAGCGCTTGCGGATGGGCTTGGGCTTCTTGCTGGTCTCGCAGAAGTTGCGATGCACCAAGCGGCCGTCGCTCTTCCTCCGACAGCCGTACTTGGTGTACTGAATACCTGTGTGATCAATGTGGAACAATTCGCTGTTAATGTACTGAATACCTGTGTGATCATGGAACAATTAGCCCTTCGCTAAGTCCCTCCCCAACCCGTCCTTGTCCAATAGGCACGTTAGCAAGAGAGGAGACTTGGCAAGCTGTGCCTTCTCACTCATTGAGATGCATGGTAAACAGTGCCGGGTATCGTTACTTTCAAAAGGAACTTCGTTAGGTTACTGGATTACTGCCATTAAAAATAATCCTGTTACGTTAGAAGATTGCCCACTGAGAAAAGTAATTTATTAGATTATTATTATTATAATTTTGGATTTCTTTTACGACAATTAAAACCCGAATGCCTGCGCAAGTTGGTAACATTGTATTACTGGCTTACTGCCTATGTGCCGTCATTGCGCCGCCTTATCACGGCCCATATTAATTAACTCTATTGTTAAAAAAACACTTCAAGAATGATATACACCATAGACAATATCCCGTACAGCTTAACGAATCCCTGGAACTACATATTTTCAAATACAGATAATTCTGGGTGTCGTTGACATGAAAAAGGTTGAGCACCACTAACATAGAAACAGGTTTTTCAGAAAACTGTTAGGATTTAGAAGCCTTTTATTTTTTTGAATCGGGCCACAGGTCAAAATTGGTTAATGTACTTAGACACTGACCTCCTCCACAGGGCTTGGAGCAGTGGGTTAATGTACTTAGAGACTGACCTCCTCCACAGGGCTTGGAGCAGTGGGTTAATGTACTTAGACACTGACCTCCTCCACAGGGCTTGGAGCAGTGGGTTAATGTACTTAGAGACTGACCTCCTCCACAGGGCTTGGAGCAGTGGGTTAATGTACTTAGACACTGACCTCCTCCACAGGGCTTGGAGCAGTGGGTTAATGTACTTAGAGACTGACCTCCTCCACAGGGCTTGGAGCAGTGGGTTAATGTACTTAGACACTGACCTCCTCCACAGGGCTTGGAGCAGTGGGTTAATGTACTTAGAGACTGACCTCCTCCACAGGGCTTGGAGCAGTGGGTTAATGTACTTAGACACTGACCTCCTCCACAGGGCTTGGAGCAGTGCGACCAGCTCTTCAGAGCCCACTCGTACGTGTCCAGTTCTGCCAGCAGGACGTTGTTGTTGGTGATGAGTGGCAGCAGGTCCTCGTGGATGATGTACTTGTACGTCAGGCTGATCTTGGCGTCTTCCTCCTGCGGGATGACCTACAGACAGAAACAACATGATATACTGTACTTTCACTTTGTTTTACTTGGGTTAAAATACTGCAAATTATAAACCACTTTGTTAGACTATAGCTGGATGATTGGATCTCAAACGTTTTCGTGTCTAGGGCCACCAAATTGATATGTATTTGGCCGCGGAAAATGTTTTGTGTCATTGACCTCCAGAATACATGAAAAAAAAACAGTTAAAATTAAAATAAAAAAATACATTTTAAACATTTTCCAATACTAAATAGTCAAAAATAGCAGATGTATATCTGCTATTTTTTGAGTATCCCACGTATGAACTTGAAGCATGGATAAAGTTGTGATGCTGTATTAACACATTTTGCTGGGGACCCCGTGGAACCCCCGCAAGGACCCCCGGGGGTCCCCAGACCCCACTTTGAGAACCACCGCTGCAGACTACATATTACACAATATTTTGGACCAAACAAATAGTTAAAAAGAAGAAAAACAACAAAAAAAGTGTTGTAACCTGCCGTTTTTTTATTCTTTCTAATTATTTGTTCGGCCCAAAAAATGTGTTTGTTGTCATGATTTGTCACGACTCTAGTTGACTTTGTCCGGGGCGTAACCGTCTTTAAATAAATACCTTTTGAAATGTCTATGGGAAAAATGCATTGGGAATCATTTCCTGGGCCTGGCGTCGTCATGAAAGGGGGTGGGACTGCGACGCTCTATAGATGGATGCTCTTTGGTGATTGTGGTTAAGGGTTATGGGTTAACAGGTAGAGTAAGATTTTGAACAAAAAAGGTTGTTTTCAAAGTAGTACTGCTTAATTCCCAAAACGTGTAAAATGCAGGCTTGCAAAGAATAAGATAAAAAAAAAAAAAAAAAGATATAGAATGATTTATTAATGAGCAAGGCAGGTCTATGTGGAGATAGACCCTGACGAAGAACTCGGTCGCACCACGTTGGTCTGTAAAATGTATATTAAAATATAATTAAAATAAACTGTAGATGCGACGATATTTTTCAAATTGACCGAAATGTATACAGGACCAAAGTGAATGCCATAGAGTCTACATGTTCTCTCACCAGCACTACGATGCCCTCGTGAAGGGGCCCAGCGGTCTTCAGGCTCTCCTTCTCTCCACCGATGGAGTACTCCCACTCCAGGCCGTTCTCGATGAAGGTCCTCGACTTGGCGTCTTCACTCTTCGCATTCAATATGAAACTCCCGGTAACTTGATTCTTAACAGCTGTCGAGCCAAGCACAGAGACACAGTTTTAGTTGTGCATGCTCATAATATCAAATCTCCAAAAGCGTTACTTTTCAGAAATAGAAATGGGGGGGGGAAAGAACCTGTGTTCCAATGGATGCAATGTAGTTATTATTGGTCGTATTGTTAATACTTTTCAGTGGTTCAATATAAAAACCCACACAGACACAAACCACTCTCTTTCACTCCAAGAAATGTTGTATGACAAAGTAAGCCATTTAAAATAACAATAAGAAAACACAAATGTGGAGATATTATATATTAATTATATTCAGATTCCCTATATAGATAGAGTTCCTCTGCTAGATACTTATTTTTGGTAGCAAAGCAGTAGAATTAGCATTAGGCTAATAAGTGAATACAGCCTGAAGGGAAAACATGAATTTTCAGAAAACCTTCAGGAAAAGAAGAGCAAAGCGCGAAGAGTTAGAAGGGCACATCTGTACAAGGTTTCTGCCCAACAGTAAGGATATGTTTTATTTATATTTTATTTTATTAAATCTTTCCACCATGTACAGTATGGTAGAATACTTTATCAAGGGCACACAAAGCACTGAATGAGCCTCAATGTTAATTAAATAAACATCAGTCAGTGCAGGAACTCTTTAAACAACCGCTGGGATTCCTCTGCTAACTGGGAAAGTGTCCATGTGCATTTGGAGATGTTTGTTTGGCATTGCAGTCGAGCCAACAGTAATAGTCTGTCTGTGAGTCCTGCTGTCTGCTCATCTCCCTATGAACTAATGGAACCCATGGAGGGAGAGGAGAGGAGAGGAGAGGAGAGGAGAGGAGAGTGTTTGGCTGAACGCCACTAGTGATCATAACTCTCCCCAGCCAATTTCACAGAGAACTATTGTTTGCGGAGAGTCTCTCTCTCTCTCTGACCGTTTTAGAGCTGCAGTCTTGTTTCAATACATCATATTGAAACGTATTGAACATATACAGACGACATATGGCACACATCTGAGGTCAGCTAAAGGCTTTTAGAGGTATAGAGACGCCAAACACCAAGTCTTCACTCAGAGAGAGAGAGAGAGAGAGAGAGAGAGAGAGAGAGTTCAACCACTTCCTCCCTGTGTGGTTATACTGACAGTGAGGCTTTTCTTTTATACACACGCACAGTCGCACACACAAGACACTCGAAGCAGTTCAACATGTCAGGCTGCCTCTGAGCTCTCATTCACTCTCACCAATCAGAAAGCTAAAATGCAGTGTAGCGACGCTGCAACGGTTCCCCAGGCAGGGTCTTGTAAATAACAAGATGAAGGTATAGACACACACTTACCAATGATGTGAGGAGAGGTGTCGTTCTCCTCGATGACAATGTGACGGGCACCCACGGGGATGTCGAACATCTTCAGCATACCTGTTGCAACAGACCAACCAAAAAAAAAGAGGGCAGCTTAGTTCAGCGTTTCCAAAACAGTGGGGGTTTTTTCCTATACGTTTTATCCCACAATTTAACCCATTTTTTCACCCAGTGTCAATTATCTAATGTAATCCTGGGCTCTACCACTCCCTCCTGCCAACCTGAGGAGAGCAACAGACTGACCTCATGCTTCCTTCAATGCATGAGGAGTCCAAGCCGCTTCTTTTCACCTGACAGGGGGGAGTTTCCCCGTTTGGACGTAGCGCGTAAAAGGAACATTCCAACCAGTTCCTTTCCCCTCCATCAGGCGCCCCGGGCCGGTGAGGTAGTTTAGAGACCAGGATTACTGCATGTTTTTTGTGAGGGTACCTGCCCTAGGCAAATGTATACAGACGTCTAAATGTAGACGTCTAAATGTAGACGTCTAAATGTAAGTTTGGGAACCACTGCTTTCAATACTTTAGCACTTTGTGAACATGAACAAAATAGATGGGTCCCCCCTGGAACTCCCTCAGGTACCCCTGGGGGTCCCCGGACCCCACTTTGGGAACCACTGGTCTAAATGTATACAGACGTCTAAATGTAGACGTCTAAATGTAAGTTTGGGAACCACTGCTTTCAATACTTTAGCACTTTGTGAACATGAACAAAATAGATGGGTCCCCCCTGGAACTCCCTCAGGTACCCCTGGGGGTCCCCGGACCCCACTTTGGGAACCACTGCCCTAGGGGACATGGGGAGAGGGTGCATGCACTGATGACGCGTAGGAGAGAACACGCCCCCCAGCGAGAATCAAACCCATGGACCTTCTAGCTGTGAGGCGACAGCGCTACCGACTGTGCCACCGTGCCCCCTATCGGGACATATTTGTGGCTGCGGCATGCCGTTTTCTTGAGGGGCACATGGCCAAACTGAGGGGCAACGATGGCCTGGGCCTTCGTGGTCTCCCTGGAATTCCTGACCTGGCTGCAACTCGGGATCAGATTCTCAAATAATGATTTAGGGTTTAACCCATTAAAACCAGGGAAAGGATCCGTGTCATTTTAGCAGGGGTATTCAACTAGGGGCCACAATTGTTAAGAATTAAGATTACTTAAAGTTGGGGGCCACAAGACAACAAAAAAAAAGTAATAATTTACCGTTTTACAGGAAGTCAGATAGACATAAAAGAGCACAACATGAGTTTTGAGGGCAGTTCGACAATGACTTCCATCTCTATTTGTAGCTACCCATTTCTTAGTTTTAAGTGGATGTTTTCAATCACACCGAATAAATAATTATCCAGCTCTTCCATCAGCTTTTACACCATTGTGTTTCATCCAATCACTCAATAGTGTCTGAGGGCTGAATGTCAAGGGTACCCAACTCTCAACTAAATTAATTAAGATATAAAAATATGTAAAGTATACCTTGGATAAAGACACTAGATATAAATGCACATACCTAATTTTCTTAAACTCAAAATCAAAGCATGGGCAGAATAAAGGTCTGGTGCAGACAAGAGATCCTCTCAAACATAAAAATGTGTAAATGCAGTATGAAGCAGTATGTATGAAGTACCATGATGGTCTCATACAGAATAGCACATAACAATGGACATGTGTACTATAAGCACAATGGACAGCATTATGTCTTGATGTGAGCACCTTAACTGGAGATGCCAGTTAAGGAAAAAAAACTATTTTTAAAACGTACCTGTCTTTTTGGGCGTCTTGGTGAGTGTCAGCTTAACGGTGCGACAGTGCGAGTTGTCCCCCCCACACACTCCACACTTGTCTTCCTGTTTGTAGGAGCCCACCTCCTTGTCACAGCCCACGTGCTGCAACAGGACAAGAGCAGAGCAGAGCAGGGGTCATCGCTAGGGATGTCCCGATCCCATCACGTGAACGGAAATCCGATCATGTCATTTTCAAATGATCGGAATCGGATGCACCCACACACACACACACAGGAACACTTTTGACGTGGATTTTGAAATATTAGAATTTTCCCCTTACGCACAAGATTGGTATCAGCACCTGTGGCTGTATCGACCGATCAAGTGGAAAAAAAGAAACCTGATCGGTGCACCCCTAGCCAGTGCCTCCCTGCTATAGGCACTCAGCATCAAGGGTTGGATTGGACTAAGTCCCTTCGACATGTCCAGGGGATGTACTTGTACATCAAGCTGCCTCACACACTAAGGAAACAGGAGATAGGCTCCTGGCTGCCCCTTTGGGCCTCATGGCTCGGCATACTAACTACAATGAGCCAAGGTCATCTGACTTTTATATTGACTGAGATTAGTCTGTGGAAATGACGCCGTTGGACGAAATTCGACACACATCTGGTAGGGAGCCAGCCAGCCAGCAGGATGCTGACAGCTCTGCTCTGACACGATGATGCAATACTGCCAGACATAATAATAATATAGTCATAACACAGAAGAGGCCCTGCTCTCCATGGAGTCGTCTCAATTTTATGCTCAAGGTGAAAATCTAACTCAAAGAGTGAAATAAACCCACAACACCAGTCTTCTTTTGCTGCTGCCTATAGCCGGAAAAAATGTGGGTCGATCACCCAATGCCTCGCATTGTGAGCTTGTAGATCTGCTATTTTCACAATATTTATCCGTGGAACACTACAATTCCAAGTGCTTGTCTTTTAGTTGAAGACAATGCTGAACATTGAGAGTCAGAACCACTGCTCTAAATCAGTAGTTCTCACACTTTCAACACGTTTTGGAAATGTTGAAAAATAGTATATCTGCTATTTGTAATAGCCAATGTTGAAAATCTAAAATGACACATACCGTATAGAACTCTAAATGTATACAGACGTCTAAATGTATACGTCTAAATGTAGACGTCTAAATGTAAGTTTGGGAACCACTGCTTTCAACACTTTAGCACTTTATGAACATGAACAAAATAGATGGGTCCCCCCTGGAACTCCCTCAGGTACCCCTGGGGGTCCCCGGACCCCACTTTGGGAACCACTGGTCTAAATGTATACAGACGTCTAAATGTAGACGTCTAAATGTAGACGTCTAAATGTAAGTTTGGGAACCACTGCTTTCAACACTTTAGCACTTTATGAACATGAACAAAATAGATGGGTCCCCCCTGGAACTCCCTCAGGTACCCCTGGGGGTCCCCGGACCCCACTTTGGGAACCACTGGTCTAAATGTATACAGACGTCTAAATGTAGACGTCTAAATGTAGACGTCCAAATGTAAGTTTGGGAACCACTGCTTTCAACACTTTAGCACTTTATGAACATGAACAAAATAGATGGGTCCCCCCTGGAACTCCCTCAGGTACCCCTGGGGGTCCCCGGACCCCACTTTGGGAACCACTGGTCTAAATGTATACAGACGTCTAAATGTAGACGTCTAAATGTAGACGTCCAAATGTAAGTTTGGGAACCACTGCTTTCAACACTTTAGCACTTTATGAACATGAACAAAATAGATGGGTCCCCCCTGGAACTCCCTCAGGTACCCCTGGGGGTCCCCGGACCCCACTTTGGGAACCACTGGTCTAAATGTATACAGACGTCTAAATGTAGACGTCTAAATGTAGACGTCTAAATGTAAGTTTGGGAACCACTGCTTTCAACACTTTAGCACTTTATGAACATGAACAAAATAGATGGGTCCCCCCTGGAACTCCCTCAGGTACCCCTGGGGGTCCCCGGACCCCACTTTGGGAACCACTGGTCTAAATGTATACAGACGTCTAAATGTAGACGTCTAAATGTAGACGTCCAAATGTAAGTTTGGGAACCACTGCTTTCAACACTTTAGCACTTTATGAACATGAACAAAATAGATGGGTCCCCCCTGGAACTCCCTCAGGTACCCCTGGGGGTCCCCGGACCCCACTTTGGGAACCACTGGTATAGATGATGTTATGGATAAATGGTGAGCTAGACCTCTGGACCTTTTCTATTAGGATAGTTATAAAGAGTAACGAACAAAGATTTTTAGATCTGATATATGTATTGTGTCTTTTGTTTTGTCTTGTCATTTTAAGCAGGTTTGATTTTGTGTTTGTCATATGGTTTTGTTCGCCAATATCACATATTTGAGAACCACGGTTTTAAACAACATTAGCAAACAAGCCTAAATAAGCAACTATAGATTTTTACAAACAAGACGACTTTAACCTTTGCTTTTATGCAAATTATCCATTAGGGTTTTATGGAAGATGTTTCTGAACATATTGCACGTTTGACCACTTCAAATGCTCGAATAAATCTTAATGTAATGCGCGAAATTTGCTCATCTGCAAGATTGAGAGCATTGAGAGCATGTGTAGGTCGGCTACTTTCAGCATGGCTTCCATAGGAGACACGCTGATTGACTGTGTGATTTCCTGGCAGGTCTTTAATCAAGATACATTTGACAGCAGGTTACATCATAAGATCTGATTACAGGGCAGGACGCAGGTGGTACGTTATGTAACAGCACAGACTGTCAGATAGAAATGCCTTACTTGTCAGGAAATGGACAGAAATGGACAGACTTTTGGCTCCGTACCAGATGAGTGTCCAGTGCCGGCTTATTGGAAGGGCCAGTGGTGGAAAAGGTACTCACATGTTTAAGTACAGTATAGTATCATTACTGCAATATAGAAATACTATGTTACAAGTAAAAGTCAGGAATAAAAAATGTACTTGAGTGAAAGTACAAAGGTATTGGCATCAAAATGTACTTTAAATACCACAAGTAAAAGTAGTCCTTATGCAGAATGTCCATTTCAAGTTACCGTACTCTATAAGCCAATATCTCCAAAACTGGTGGGTCAAACTGAACAACCAATATGTCAATTTGAAGCTATGGTTTCCTGCTTTCATATGACATGAAAAAAAAAATGAAAACGAAAATAGCAGATCTACAAGATCTGCTATTTTTCAAATGGCCGAAATGTATAGTAGGGCTGAAGTGATTACGGTATGTTTTGAAATAATATTCCAAATCTACAGATTAACTAGTAACTACAGTTTTCAAAAACCCTGAAACGAATCGTAATCACAGGGCACCACAAAGGGTCAATAATCCGTGTGTGTGTGTGTGTGTGTGTGTGTGTGTGTGTGTGTGTCAGATAGTGATCAGCTGATTGTAGAGCTATAGACCCATATCGTCGCTGACAGGTGGAAAGTTCATTATCTCGAAAAAAAGCCTGTGTTCCGAATATGGATCCAACGTAGTTATTATGAGGTCACAAGCCTCTTGTTAATACTTTTCATTGGTCCAACATTTTCACATTTTAACTTTCATATCCTAGACGACTATTTATATGCATTTGTTCCGTTTACTTCTTGCTTACTGTAGTAAAATCGCTCTGGATTAAAACGCCTAAACAAGTTGTAAATCATTCCAAAGAAGCGGTCCTAAAACATTGCCAATTATCTGCAAGCTTGCGTTGCGCGCTTGTACAGTGTGGATTGGCTATTTTCACTACCTTTGCACCACACTGTACTAGCCTGGCGCAGCCACACTTCACACGCCCCTATTGCATATGCATATGCTCCGAGGCACGTAGCCCAGCGCAGTGGTGTATTAATATCGCAACGCAAGGCTAACACTGTACAACACCACAATATAAATAGGCCATAAATCAATGTGGAAACATGTCCTGCGACAGCTGATCATGGGGCTGCAATGCTGCATGTGCCTCCGTGCGTACGCGCATGCGTGCGTGTGTAGTGTGTACGTGTGTACGTGCGTGCGTGTGCAGTACTGCTACAGACATACCAGACATTCCCCGCGGGCGCACACACTGAACGGGTCCGTGTAGCTGCAGCGTGTTCCGTCATGCATCACTTGGTTCATGAAGACCACCTCTCCCGTCTCTTTGGAGCGGCAGCTCAGCTCACACTTATGGGCCTCTGAAAAGAACAACGACGCAATGAATAGTAATTATGCAAATGTGCATCATTATGAATATTCTATACATTGGCCTGATATATGTATGAATATGCATGAGACGCGGCCCGGCGCTTCTCTCTGCAGACGTCATCTTGTCCGTATCCGGGCCTCGCACGAAACCTTCTGAGTAAATGCACTTAGTTAATTTCCACCACTGCTCTCGGGTGCCCTAGGGTAGGAGATAGTAGGCTCTATTTAAGAAGGAGCAGTATTACTTGTATATTACAGGCAAATACAAGTAGTAGCAATAGCAATAATCTTCTTTTTTTTTTATAATATTTTTAAATGTAGTAAAAGAAAATGGGATTTTTACTTGAGTCGTGACTCGTAAAACGTGGTCTGTAACCCAGAAATGGGTCCCGACCAGGAAAACGAATGTGCCTATACAGTAGTTACCAGGTGTGTTTGATGTTAATCTAATGTTCTTAGTTACCGTCAGGGTGCTCGTAGGGCAGCCAGGTGTGTTTGATGTTAATCTAATGTTCTTAGTTACCGTCAGGGTGCTCGTAGGGCAGCCAGGTGTGTTTGATGTTAATCTAATGTTCTTAGTTACCGTCAGGGTGCTCGTAGGGCAGCCAGGTGTGTTTGATGTTCTTGTGGTACTTGTTGCTGCGCTGGACACACTGCTGGGCCCGGAAGTCCTCGTAAGGCCCGGCGCACTCCTCCGTGTTGCACATCTGGTAGTCGAACGTAGAGCCGGGGCACTCGCGACCGCCGTACGCCGGCCTGCGGGCCAGAAACAAACACACACACAAACAACCAAACAAAACCGTAAAAAAGCCAAATAGAACCAGACGATATGGAATAAAGCCGTCACATCCTCTTTGATAAATTGGTTTAAGCCAGTGGATTTCAACCTTTTTCATGTCATTATTATTCAGCATTTGAGTATTTTGTTGTCGTTGGATACGATTTTGTCCACAATTCCATGCTGTATGGATGTGGTACCATAGGAGAGATAACAGGCAGAAGTTCATAAATTCGTCTACATTCTGAAATTGAATGCAGGCATAATGCAACAATAATTTAACTCTTGAGAGCGTAAGATTAACCTCATTTTACAATCTCAAGAGTTTAAGATCTATAAGGGTTAATTTGGTGCTACGATGCGTACAGTATGTCCCTTAGCAGCATATGAGCATATGACGTGATGAAGATATGTACCAATGCCAGGGTATAATTGGTTATTGATGGTGACGTAACGATGACATGTTTCAGTGTCGGGTGGACTAAAGGTAATGCCCCTATGTATACATGTATGTAATCCGACACCACTGCCATAACAGGCATAAGTAATCATCACGCCACATGCTTCCACGGGACATACGGAAGCAGACCGTGCAGGTATGTTTTCAATCAATGAATCAACCTCTGTGCCAAGACTTTAAAAGTGCACAGACTTTGACTTTGAGAAAATCGGTATAATATAAGTATGCATTTCGATGTGTACGGGTCCCTGGCATGAAAGCATCTTTGTGAGTAGTTGAGGCAGGCTGATATGCATGGTGACGTGTTTCCATGTTTGTATGAATGAAAGGTTTTTGATTATATTTGAGTACCTGGCTAGACAGATGGCTGTCTAATCAAAGATTCGGAGCACCTGGCTCATATCAATATGCATTGTTCTATTTCTGCCATAATTGCGAACGCAGTGATTGCTTCCCGCATTTGTGCGTCTTACTGGTTATCCAGCATTCCAAGCAGCCATGTGGACAAACACACAATATGTAATTTACAGCCAAAACAGTACACTCTAGATTGTTTTCTTGAGGCGAGAAATAGACAATGCACTCACAGAATATTGATTCATTTTTGATCAAGACTTCCGACCGGGGTTTCTTTCTGTGGTGCACTGGACGCACCTGGCATGAATTAATGGGGCCATTACCATACTGTACGTATGCAATTGGCTGTTTAATTGTTTTGTTGTTACTTTTGGGTGAATGTATACATTTCTTTAGGGTTAGGTATTAATAGCAGGCAGCAGTGTAATAACAATGATATGCAATGGGGAGTCGGTCAAACCCGGATAAAGACCCCTCAACTTCATGACGGGTTCTAATCACCCTGTTGGGGGATTATTTCTCAATTAATAACCGCATTGATTATCCCTTGTCAAAATCAACACTGCCTGACAGCATATAAATATTCACTGTTCAAAGGCTCTGCTGTGGAGGGAATGTATGTGGCTCCACGTCCATGACACACAGGACACTAAATGTGTTTTCCTGAAAACAGCCTGTCTAGTACATGCTCCGTTTTCGCTATTTTTGGAATAAGGGCTCTAAGTGGTCATTTTCTTTCGTCAACCTCTAGGATTTTTAGTTACGCAATAGTTTTGCAATAGGGGTTTAAGTGGTCCCTTTGGAAATAAAAAGATGTGCCCGTTGGTTCAAGAGATGCCGGGCTACCTCAGCCAACCAGATGCCGTCGTCGTCTTCTGTGGCCTATTTTATGAGTATTTTATTATGTTGTACCTCAAATGTTGCACGTATAATGTATAATAATAAGGATGGAGACAAGAAAATGCATATCTATAGCATGCGTCACATCATGGAACAGGTGCGTGCATTCACTCAAGCGCTGATATGAAGATTAATCTGGCATAACCCCCTGAGCTCCCCCTGCTGTGATGTGACAATGACGTTCATGATTGTGAGGCATTGTTGAGTGTGTGTGTGTGTGTGTGTGTGTGTGTGTGTGTGTGTGTGTGCGTGCGTGCGTGCGTGCGTGTGTGCGATATCATTACTCACGCGGGGTTATTGCACTGTCTGCTGCGGGAGCGCACGCCTCCCCCGCACGTCCTGGAACAGGAGCTGGACTTGGACCAGGAGCCCCAGTTGCCGTCGTGACCCTGAGGCTCTTGGCTGGACCTCCAGATGCAGTGGCCCTTGAAGCACCACTACAGAGAAGGAGAGAGGAGAAACGTGACCCTGAGGCCCCTGGCTGGACCTCCAGATGCAGTGGCCCTTGAAGCACCACTACAACGAGGTGAGAGAAAAGGAGAGAGGAGAAACGTTGTCGCTGTCGCGGGTCAAAACCGAGCCTCCAGAGCGGCCTACACTGGCCAAAGCTGGGACTGCAGGCGGGCGGTTTTGCTCGTGCGCGTAGCGCGAGCAAAAGAGTGCGCAGCTGCAGGTTTAACGCAGAGGGCTCGTTCATGAATCGATTCGGGCCATTCACCTAAAATCCTAAAAATAGAAAGAATCGTTCATGATTTATAACGGCACTTCATTATGCAACTGTCTGGGCTTTTTATGAGGCAGTATTAACAATGTTCTCCCTGCTCTCTCCACTCAAAAAAAGAACTGTTCCACCTTTCACTGGATTAACCCATCAACACTGGGAGGGCATCCGTGCCCAGGGGAGAAGGGTGGAGATCTGGGGCAGGTTGCGTGAGAGACCGGGGCGGATCCATGTGTGAGACCTTACTGCAGGAACGATCCACAAACAGGCCCACTGAGAAATTGACGGTTTAGTGGTGATTAACTGTTGAAATGAATGATCATTTTTGTTGTTCACTAAAGTGTTGTTTGGTATAGAAGAATGATTACCTGTGCATGCGTAATAAGAGGAACAGAAATGCTTTGTTTTGTTTTACTGTGTTTTAGTCTAGAGAGAAGAGGGATAGATAGTACAATTACAGGTTGTGTGTGTGTGTGTGTGTGTGTGTGTGTGTGTGTGTGTGTGTGTGTGTGTGTGTGTGTGTGGCTGACCTAGTGTTAACTATCCCCCTCCCTCCCCCCTTCCCTGACGGTCAAAAGTTTAAGGAAAGGTTACACCCCAGCCCCTCCCGCATCTCAAAGCAGAGAGCATTCTGGTTGATTGGGGGTTTTAGTTTCATTTATTTTGTTGCATGTTAAGATGTTGTTTTGTTCAGTTAAACCGTGTAAGACACTACGAGACGGGAAGTTAAATAGATCCTCTCCCTCTCACTCTCTCTGACTGTGTGTGTGTAACTCGATGCCACCAGCTGGCTGCAGCCGGCAGCTTTAGGACATCCACCGTGAAATGAGAAGCCCCGGTCAGGAGGTCAGGCTGACCAGTTGAATGAGACTGTGTTGCTGGAAATACCAAGAGTTTGGCTGACTACACATGTTGGTCTGAGATATAGCTGATTGTGCAAGACATCAGCTAGATCGTTTAATTACTGTAAGGTTCAACTGTGGTATAAATTGGACACAGGAAGGATGAAAACTTTAGCTAACATGGCAGAACAATAAAAGGACTAGACATTCTTCATCTACTGTCATCATGGGATTTATTCCATATCAGTACTTTTTAAGGGACCAAGCCTGAAGGGCCAATGGTCCCTCATTGTATTGTATTGTATTTTTCTTTCTTCTTCTTCTGCCAAAAATGCTAACTTTGAACAGGCATACAGTAGCTCATGACCCGTTTGACCGCCAGCCATAAAACTTCAATACACATATGCAGACGCATATGTTCCTCACAAGGAACAAATGTGGTATGGGGACCTACAGTATGACCTTAGATCTCCCACCATTTGAATTACCGGAATATGAAAAACAGTTCAAATCAATTCTAATTCGAATCGATCTTTTGACACCCCTATCTCGCACTGTGAGGCGTTGTGAGCCTGCAGATCGGCAATTTTCACAATGTTTGCCTCTTTCTTACGTCATATTTGACAAATTGGCCGATTTGGTATTATAAATATCTTAAAGGTCCCTTTGCAGATATTCTTTAATGGCCAAGGCGCCTATACCTGACAGTGTAGAGTAGTGGTTCTCAACCAGTGGTCCGGGGACCACCAGTGGACCTTGAGGGGGTTCCAGGTGGTCCCCAGCTCAATCACAGAGAGTTGGTAACCAAATGGATCTTTGATACATCTTTAACTATTGAGTGTAAAATGACTCAAATTATTGTTAAACATCTGAATTATTTAATTTACAAGAAGTCTACACAATTAGATAAATGTTTGCCTGTTATCTCTCCTATGGTACCACATCAATACAGCATGGAATTGTGGATAAAATCGTATCCAACAACAGTTGAATCTCATGGTGGTCCGTGGCTCAAATGCTGAATACATAATGGACCTTGATATGAAAAAAAAAGGCTTGGTAAATAGGAGGTGTGAATGAACTGGACATAATTGTATGTCATGTAGGCCTATGTGTAATTATACTGTAGCAGAGTCACAGTCACATCACAAGGATAACAGAAGTCAAAAAGTCGGTGGAGAGTGAATAGTGGGTGGCGAGTGAATAGTGGGTGAAGAGTGGGTGGAGAGTGAAGAGTGGGTGGACAGTCAATAGTGGGTGGAGAGTGAATAGTGGGTGGAGAGTAAATAGTGGGAGGAGAGTGAAGAGTGGGTGGAGGGTGGGTTGGGCCTGGTTATGTTAGCATTGTCCATTGTTGATCTGGCACAGTTTAGTCAGTAAGCGGAGCAGAGGACTGAGTCGAGTCATTGACCTCATGATGACCATAAAAGGACCTGGGTAGTAACGTCAGATCCCAAGTGGTAAAAGCGGGCCTCAAATGTCAACCTTCAGAAAGGACCGAAGGAGATGAACTTTTATTTATTTTTGTTTAAGAGAGATGTCGTCCAGCAGCTTTTCCGCTGCTGCGTCAGAGAAGGAACAGATCTACCAGTCAGCCATGTTGAAGCAGCCTGTGATAAGGTTACACAGAATAGGTATGTGCATGTTTTTTATGACACTGTTGTACACTTTTATTTCATCTTCAACAGAAATCAGATGTACATCGTATCCGAAAAGTAAAGGCCCATGCTCTCAGATGGCATATTTAGTCAGCCTGTGCCGTGTTTAGCCAATGCAATCTTACGGAAGCAGTGCTGTGCATGTGGACGTCGGTTGACTAACCACAGGCGGACTAAAATAAGCGACTTAAACGCTTGTTTCAACCCATCAGTTAGATTCTATTGTCAGTGAAATCAATTAAACATCTGAGAGCAGCATCTGGGAGGGGGCGGGGACCTTTACTTCTTGGGTATACGATGTGCGGAAAAAACATCTGTGTGTGTGTGTGTGTGTGTGTGTGTGTGTGTGTGTGTGTGTGTGTGTGTGTGTGTGTGTGTGTGTGTGTGTGTGTGTGTGTGTGCGCGTGCGTGCACATGCATGCCTGAATGCGAGTGTGAGAGAGAGCGACAGCTGCAGTCATCAGGCAGGCCAGGAATGTTCCAAATGCCAATTGCTACATTTGCTGCGGTCTTAAATTTAACCCATTTTGGGCGGGAACCCCTTTTGGTGTTTTAAGCACGTTATAATTTAGCTATTGAAAAATAGCAGATCTACAAGCTCATGAACTTGTAGGTCTGCTATGTTTGAAAAAAAAGTGAAAATGTGCCTTGAATCTTTGAATATATACAGTATATAGTTACAGAGTGAACATTTTAACTCAAATCTTTGCTTCTGATCATTTTCAGATGGGGGTCGGCGACCAATTTCATATATTTTTGGCGGTCCTTGACATGAAATATTGAGAACCACCGATATAGAAACATGAGGTTTTTCAGAAAAAAAATACATTTTTTTTTTTTTTTTTTTAATTTCAGGTCTAAATGGGTTAAAACATTATCAGTTGGTAATACAACACAGCTTGCATGTTATTTTTTTTTTTTATTATATTACTGTTTTTTCTCTCTCCTCATTCTCCATCCCAGATGTCTGTCCTGCCAAACTCAAACATAACTACAGCCGAAATAGTCATCTCAACCAACACCAGATAATTCATAGAGGCTTGAAGCCCTACCACTGTGACCAGTGTGGGAAATGGTTCAGCCATAGCGCTACTCTAAAAAATCATCAGAGAATTCATACAGGACAGAAGACCTACACCTGTGATCATTGTGGGACTAGCTTCAGCCGGAGCTGTCATCTCAAAAGTCACCAGAGAATACATACAGGACAGAAGAACTACACCTGTGACCAGTGTGGGAAATGGTTCAGCCAGAACAGTACTCTCAAATGTCACCAGAGAATTCATACAGGAGAGAAGCCCTACCATTGTGACCAGTGTGGGGTTAGGTTCACCCAGAGCAGTCATCTCAAACTTCACCAGAGAATTCATACAGGAGAGAAGCCCTACCACTGTGACCAGTGTGGGGTTAGGTTCAGCCAGAGCAGTCATCTCAAACTTCACCAGAGAATTCATACAGGAGAGAAGCTCTACCACTGTGACCAATGTGGGAAACTGTTCAGCCACAGCAATAGTCTCAAACTTCACCAGAGAATTCATACAGGAGAGAAGCCCTACCACTGTGACCAGTGTGGGACTAGGTTCAGCCTGAGCAGTCATCTCAAACTTCACCAGAGAATTCATACAGGCGAGAAGCCCTACACATGTGGCCAGTGTTGGAAAAGCTTCAGCCGGAACAGTACTCTCAAAAGTCACCAGAGAATTCATACAGGACAGAAGCCCTACCACTGTGACCAGTGTGGGAAAAGCTTCCACCAGAGCAGTAATCTCAAAACTCACCAGAGAATTCATACAGGACATAAGCCCTACCACTGTGACCAGTGTGGGAAAAGCTTCAACATGAGCAGTAATCTCAAAACTCACCAGATAATTCATATAGGACAGAAGCCCTACCACTGTGACCAGTGTGGGACTAGGTTCAGCCTGAGCAGTCATCTCAAACTTCACCAGAGAATACATACAGGCGAGAAGCCCTACACATGTGGCCAGTGTTGGAAAAGCTTCAGCCGGAACAGTACTCTCAAAACTCACCAGAGAATTCATACATGCAGGACAGAAGCCGTGACCAGTGTGGGATAAGCTTCCGCCAGAACAGTAATCTCAAAACTCACCAGAGAATTCATACAGGAGAGAATCCCTAAAACTGTGACTAGTGTGGGATAAGCTTCAGCCAGAACAGTGACCTAAAAAAAAGCCCCTACCAGTGTGGGGAAAGGGTTCAGCCGGAACAGTCACCTCGAAGATCACCAGAGAACTCATACAGGACTCTCTAAAGATGTCATGGTGTCCGAGAGTGTGTAACACTGGAGTAGCTGATCTACAAGCTCCCTCGTTACACTAATGTTCCGTGCAAAAACCACAACTAATTTGTTAATGACAATATGTGACAACGAATCGTCAAGTAAAAGGCCATGATGGTGACAAAGCCATTTAAAGCCTATAATATGCATCCATTACAAAGAAACGGTGTGTGTGATTGTAGATCGGCTAACATAGCATATTATACAGTTGATTTGGCTTCCAAAGTAGTGGTACATTTCGTCAACTAAAACTATGACTAAAAATGTTTGTCGACTACCCTTTTTCACAGATGAAAACCAAATAAAAACTAAGCTATGATGAAAAAACTAAGAGATCCACTAGAACTAAAAGACAAGTCATTTTATGTTTGTGTAGCTCCCAGCCAAGACCCGGCCCACAACAGCCCTGCCAATCGGACTCAGCCCTATTGACATGATAGGTCTGGCGAGTGGGAGGCTGGCGTTTTGATCCTAGCTCAGCACAAATCAGTACATTTGGTTGTGTCACGCTCTGAAAATAGCCGCTGTGAGCTTGTAGATCTGCTATTTTTGGCACACAGCTAAGTACAAATCAGGCATTACAACAGGCCTGGTGCCACGGAGGTGCCAGAGGGGGCCTGGCACACTCGGTTGCAAATTCTGTCCCCTCAGTATTATGACATATTGTTTGACTATAGAAATGATGTGTGGCCCCACTGGCCCCTCTCCATTTTCAACTGCCCCCCTCAGTCATTTCATCCTGGAGCCGAGCCTGCATTACGACTCCATCACGGCCCGCCAAAATACATTTTAGTCGACTGAATCAACTGTAGATTTAGTCTGCTAAAATCGTATGATATTTAGTCAACTAAATATCATATCATAGACTAAGAGCAAAATAATATGACTAAAAACAAATTGGAATTTTATTTAAAAAGACGACGGCTAAAAAGAATCACCACCGTTCCAAAGTTCCTGAATCGCTAGCCACGTAGCGATTCAGGTACAGTGTTTCTAAGTATATGATGTTTTTTCATAGTACTGTAGCCTATATTTGTATGTCATTAAATGTTTCGATGAATTGAGTAGAAAACACCCAAATGGAAACACGCTATAGTTTTTTTTTTCTTCCTGCAAACTGTTAATAAAGTATCCAATAAATCAATCACCATGTTTATGTCTGTCTGTCTGTGGTACAAACAGCTGCAATACCGCTGGGTGACCTAAAGTGGCACTGTTGAGCAGCCTAAAAGGGCCATTCACTATTCATTATTTTTCAGAAAGGAAGCCATTGAGGGTTCAAATGTGTCTTAATGCTTCCAACTCGAGTAGAATTATTAATGTTTTGTACAAGTGTCCATGACAAAGAAAATATATGATGTGGACTTGTGGAGACAAAGACTATTATTATCATTATTATTGAAGGTGGTAACAGTCCATTTGCTCAGTACAATATTTCGGGGGCATATTTAGAATGTGTGCAGGCTTGAGTATGTTGAATCTAGTTTGCAATTAATGAGGATTTAGTTGACACAATGAAATAAAATGGCGATAGTATTCCGTGTGGGGCAGACGGCCTGTCACAGCCAGATTTGGAAGAGCAGCAGCTTTGTTGTTGCGAGGAAAGCGGTAAAATGAGACTTTCGTGGTTGTTCTCGTCTCAGATTTAGTCCGACGGAGCGTCACAGTATAACTCTATGGGGACACAAAAGCGACACAAAAGTAGGACCCGGAAGTATCTCTGGAGGGGGCGCTCACGTCACGGCTAAAATACTGAATAACTGCAGCCAGCCAGCCAGCGGTGTTGTTGTGCATCCTGCACCGCTCAGTTCACACAGGTATGATGTTTCTTATTGGCCCCTCTTATCACTGCTTGCAGCTATATATTTTTTATTTATTTATTTTTACATTTTTTGAACATCTTTGAACATCCCTTACCTTTCCAGCTGCACACTCTGTTCCGTCCAGCGGAGGACCCTTCTTGGTTTTACAGAAGTACTGGTTGTCGGGATGGCTGCACCACAGCTGCTTGCACGGGTCATACGTTCTGAACTACAGGGAAGGGAAGCAGAGAGGGTCAATTCATATGTTCTGAACTACAGGGAAGGGAAGCAGACAGGGTCAAAATGTACATGTTCTGAACTACAGTGAAGGAAATCAGAGAGGGTCAATTCATATGTTCTGAACTACAGGGAAGGGAAGCAGATCTACGGTGGCGCGCTACGAGCTTGTAGGTCTGCTATTTTTTTATATATATTCTTTCAGAAGACTTTTTATTTATTTCGATGTCTGGCCTAAATGGGCTGAGGCAGATGTACTGAATGTCACACATGGCTCTCGCCTTGTGAAGTGTGAAGTGTACGGGGAACTTACAGCGGTGCACATCTTGTATCCCACGCCGAAGTCAAAGCGACACTGCTCGTCCATGGAGTAGTTGATCCCGGGGAGCTCGGGGAGCTTGGGCCACTTGTGCTCAAACGGATCGTCCAAGAGGCAGTCGTAAGAGCTGGGTGAAGAACATAGATAGCACACAAACACACAGAAAGACACGGAAACTGTAAGTGTATTAATAACAAGAACAATATTAATACAATTGAGCTATTTTGACAATCTTAAAAAAAAAGGAAACGCAAGTATAGTATACATATGTTCATGTGGTTAACCACTTAAACTCGCATTGCAACACAAAGGGTTGCGAAGCGAAGGCTTTCCCCAGCAATACGGATGATTTTCTTTAAATATAACATTGCCATGCCTTTGATATCGTTATCAATCATCCCTGCTTCAGTCAGTCAGCCAGCAGCAGAGGCTACGGATAAAACAGATTCCCCTCTGGCCATAAAACTGCAGGGGAGGGGGGAGATATGAAAAGCAAAAGGCAGATCAAGCCCTTGCTGGCTTGCACGCGTGTGGTGATGATGGCGTGCCGAGGTAAAAAGACCCATCCATCCATCCATCCATACGTACTGGATGTATCTATTGAGCTCCTGCTTGCTGCAACGTGACCAGTGGTATCGGTGGAATGCCGCCTGCACCAACGGAGCCATGATGCTGCCCATGCTGGTCTCGTCGGCACAGCGGTTCCCCTGGCCGTCGTGCTCCATGCCCAGCCTGCACGGGGGGGACAGAGGGAGACAACATTCACTACACAGCCTGCACGGGGGGGACAGAGGGAGACAACATTCACTACACGCCATCACAAAACACATGAAGGAGGAGGTCACCCAAGAAATTACTCATTTTCTATCGATTACTCACTCCATGGAGACTTGTCATGGATGTTTTTTGTTTGTTTCTTTGTTTTTGTCGCATTCCTATAAGCCAATCATTTGCTGAGCGTCAGAGTCGACTCAAATCCAGGCCAATCGAGTCTCCTAACGGAGAGTCCGCCGGTCATCAAACTATTGGCTTAGGAATGTGACAAAAACAAACAAAATATACATGCATTTAGGACGTTTGTGATTGACAGATTAGAGCTATGAGCTCGAAAATGGCACAGATGTTTTCCCGGTTTAATGCTAAATATGCATGGCCATGTCCTGTTATTTGTGAAACAGTGTGAAAACGAGCCCCCGGCTCACACTAGCGCTGTTAAATGACGCAGAGTTGGTAATCAAATGGACCCTTCTTATAGATCTTTAACTCTTAAGGGCGTAAAATGAAACCAAATGGACTCTTACGGGTCCATTTGGTTTCATTGTACGTTCTCAAGAGTAAAATTATTGTTAAACAACTGCATTACTTAATTTACAAGAGGTCTACACAATTAGAGAATGTAGAAGAATTGTTATTTTGATCAATGTTTGCCTGTTGTCTCTCATTGTGGACAAAATATTTTTCAATGACAACCAAATATTCTTTAGTTTTGGTTCGGAGAGGCTAAATCTCATCAAATGGTGGTCCGTGGCTCAAACGCAGAACAAATAATGGGCCGTGAAAAGGGTTGAAAACCACTGTCCTAAACAATTAACACAATATGTGACCAATATGATGTTTTTAGTATTATTGTTATTCTATTTGTGGTATGGATACTTTTATTTAAACTTCTTCCACCATTATGACACAATAATTGGTGCAACTAAATCCAATCATTTCCAAACAAAGTCATGGGTTACTGGTATGGAACGAAGGGTAGTCCTTCACCCACAAGGGGGAAAAAACAACAATAAAAGGTAGCTGAGAGGAAAAAGAGTGCAACTCTTAATCCATGCTCGTGGAAAGAGTGGCAAGTCTATTTATATGAATCCAAATACATATACTTGGAAAATAGGAAACATTTGTCTTTAAAGAAAAATACCAAATGCCCAGATTTTAAGTGGTGGAATAAGTTCTCTTAAAGTAGCTAAACCACAACGCAGAAATAGTCTCTCAAAAGCCCGTAATCACAATTTTACTTTGGTACAAAAGTGTTCGAAATATACTTCCAGTGCTCAAAGTAACACAACATCATTGATCAGTTTGAATATACTGCATGTTTTGTATTCATAATTAAAAAGCAAGGCTTTTGCACACCTACAGTCGACAGGTGCGTAGGAGGAGAGGGTACGGTGCCCAAAAACGAAAAAGGAACAAACACACTGTCTTCAAATGCAGTGACCAACTTTTATTCAGGGTAACAGATGTTTCCCTGAATAAAAGTTGCACAAAGTTCCACACTGCATTTGAAGACAGTGTGCGGGTGTTTGTTCCTTTTTGTATTCATAATTAAAATATTCAAAGCAAGCAATCGGTAGTATTTATAGTAATATTTGCCTCTGCGATGTAGAGGAGTAGAAGTGGCCTATAAAGCATAACAAAGTAAACTAAAAGTACCGTTACCTCAAAGGTGTATTTTAGTACACATGAGTAAATATTCTTAGCTTCTTTCCATGACTGCAGATTACGGTAGATTATGCTCTTTGGGACGACACTGGCCCATAGGCGGTGCTATTGAGCTACCCATAAAAGGACACCATCTACAGCAGTGGTTCTTAAACGTTGTCAAGGACCCCCAAATTGATATGCACTTGGCCCACGGACCCCCAACTGAAATGGTTTCATGCCAGGGTCCCCCAGAAAAGAAGATTTATATTTTTATAGTTTGTTTGTTTGTTTAAATCAACTTTATTCAAAACATTTTCCATATTCTTCTTATGTTTAACAAAATAATATTAGCAGATGTAGAAGCTTGCAGTGCAGCACAAAGTGACACACTGTGTGAGCTTGTAGATCTGCTCTTTTTGAATAGCCAACATATAAATGGATAAAGTGGTTTAACTATGTGGTTTAACTATGTTAAACTACCGTATGTGTACAAATACATGTCAATTTGGGGGGCCTTGACACTGTTAAACCACTTAGTTAACTCTTTTTTGCTGGGGAACCCCCCCCCCCCCCCAACTTGGACCTGCAGGGGTCAACGCACCCCAGTTCAATTGTCATGTTTTACAATTACTGTGTTAATGTTTTATGCTGTGTTGATGAATAGTACATAGGACCACAATGGAAAGAAGACCCCAGGACTTTGTTCGTGTTCTCCTTTTAGCCTTAATGTCTGACTGTACCTTGTGCCGTTTACATTTATGACTAATAAAGTATTCAATTCAATCAATCAATCAATCAATAAAAAATGCGGATCTAGGTGGTGGAATCAAAAGTCAACAGAGTTCTGAAACCAATTCTCAGATAAATGTATGATTCAATTGGGTCAGGCGTGGTGGGGCGCCTCCCATCAGCGTGAAATGGAATTAAATTTGAGCCGTGGCGTGCCGTGCAGCACCCGTCCAGACAGCTACTGTAGAGGCCTTTGTCGTCGTCCCCAGAGAGAAGTGACCTGGCTATCTCACATCTACTAGGCCTGTCACCATTCTTACAGAGAAGTGACCTGGCTATCTCACATCTACTAGGCCTGTCACCATTCTTACAGAGAAGTGACCTGGCTATCTCACATCTACTAGGCCTGTCACCATTCTTACAGAGAAGTGACCTGGCTATCTCACATCTACTAGGCCTGTCACCATTCTTACAGAGAAGTGACCTGGCTATCTCACATCCTCTAGGCCTGTCACCATTCTTACAGAGAAGTGACCTGGCTATCTCACATCTACTAGGCCTGTCACCATTCTTACAGAGAAGTGACCTGGCTATCTCACATCCTCTAGGCCTGTCACCATTCTTACAGAGAAGTGACCTGGCTATCTCACATCTACTAGGCCTGTCACCATTCTTACAGAGAAGTGACCTGGCTATCTCACATCTACTAGGCCTGTCACCATTCTTACAGAGAAGTGACCTGGCTATCTCACATCTACTAGGCCTGTCACCATTCTTACAGAGAAGTGACCTGGCTATCTCACATCTTCTAGGCCTGTCACCATTCTTACAGAGAAGTGACCTGGCTATCTCACATCTACTAGGCCTGTCACCATTCTTACAGAATAGTGTCAAGAGTTTTTTGTTTCAAGATGCTGGGGTTTAAGTGGGTCCCCAGCTAAAGTATTTAGCATAGCATCATAATATTCTTAACCACTTTATCCATTTATCTGGTGGGCTATTCAAAAGTAGCAGATCTACAAGCTCAAAGCGCGTCACTACATGCCGGGTTGCCAGCTTGTACATCTGCTATTTTTTTTTAAATAATTGAAAGATATCGAACATATTTATAAATGTTTGAAAATATATGTTTTAACATAAATCTTCTCTTCCGGGGGGTATAAAATGTGGGGGGTCCTTGACACGTTATTACGGATCCCACCGCCGTTCTAGGCAAACCCTGCTGTGATTGGCCAGTAGTCACTGTGATTGACAGTTCTCGTTTATGCCACTATGCCTAAACCTAACCTCAGTAAAACTATGCCTAAACCTAACCTCAGTAACACTATGCCTAAACCTAACCTCAGTAAAACTATACCTAAACCTAACCTCAGTAAAACTATACCTACAGTAAACCTAACCTCAGTAAAACTATGCCTAAACCTAACCTCAGTAAAACTATGCCTAAACCTAACCTCAGTAAAACTATGCCTTAACCTAACCTCAGTAAAACTATACCTACAGTAAACCTAACCTCAGTAAAACTATGCCTAAACCTAACCTCAGTAAAACTATGCCTAAACCTAACCTCAGTAAAACTATACCTAAACCTAACCTCAGTGAAACTACGCCTGCCCGGGAGCCAATCAGACACATGGTAAGGCGGGTCCATCCTAGAACGTTGGTGTGATTCATAATCAAACGTCCTTGACATGAAAACGTTTGAGATCCATTGAAACACAGTAGGAGTAGATGTAGAGTAGAAAGTGACTTTCTTTGACACCAGTGGGTGGCACCATTAGTGTACTCACACGTGACCGGTCTCGTGGGCGACCACGAAGGCGGAGGAGAAGCCGTCCTCGTGGTTGAGGGTGCAGCTCCGCAGGGGGTGGCACATGCCCGTGACCGGAGCGTAACCTAGGCAACAAGAGAGACCCACACATGCACTGATGATGTTGAGCTACGAGCCACGTAAAGGATCAATTCACCCGTTTTCATCACAGCCGACGTACAAGCTCACACAGATGTGGCACATCGTGAGCTTACAGTAGTTCTACAGTTGTTGGTTTTTTTTGCCTTGTTTTGAAATTTGGGGGGGGGGGGTAGGGGCATAGGTTCAGTGACGAGCTATTTTTGAAATGGTTAATTCGTAATGTATTTTTGTGTGTTTGGGTCCAGATGAGACACCAAATGTATTGTTTGACTCTCAGGCGAAAATGTTTGGGACGCGGCGTTAAGTTAGCACATGTTTTGTTTCAGTATTTATGCCTTTCATTGAACCTGCTTGGCTAACAGACGAGAGCTTCCAAGAAGCTAACAAATCATCTTAGAAGGCAGGAAATGGCTAATGCTAAAGGAAAAATAAATGAAAGGGAGCAGGCAAACAAGGGAGATTCTGGGTGACCGACGGGGTGGATGTAGAAAACATTAAAACGTCTGGAGTTCCTATCAGTGTGAGTCTTTTCAGATTGAATGTGCATCTTGGATACACGCGTCGTCTCTGTCGGGTGGAAACCTCGTATGTCCAAAACTGTTACTTTTCAGGATTCAAATTCCAAAAGTAGCAAAAGTTGCAGATCTACAAACGCTCAAAACGCAGATCTGCTACTGTTGATGCTTTAGTGTGACGCTGTAGTATGAATGATCAAGTTCATTTACGGAAAAAGACAAAAAGCTAAAATATGGAGAATAAGAGGTTTCTGCCGACAGCAACGATATGCTGTATGTATTTGAAATAGAATAAACTAAAAAAAAGTGCCCTTCTGGGCACAGGTCTCCACCAGGATGATAGGACTGTGTGAGATGTTTGGCAAAATGTTTAGGAGTAATATAAACATGTTTTTTTGTTTTAGTTTTTTGCAACAATTGTCTTCATTTTGTTGAGGAAATGCAGAGCCAGATCACTCATAGCATCTCTGAGGATAGAATTCTGGATGAGCAGGACATGTGCAGCATTTTGAACGAAACGGGCCACTCCTGAAAACTTTGGAAGGCAAAAGACTCGTCTTGATCACATGACTACAGAGATCATGTGGACCGATTTGCGTGAGATTTGGATGAAATCTGTGCGACTAACATAAGCAATGTGTTTTGCAGAAATCGTCCTCATGGTGGCGATATAACCGGCAGATGTGGAGAGATGCAGGGACAATGTTTTTCCATGGCCTCTAGGGAGTGCGCATACATAAGTTGTATACAGATCGATGCAGTTATAGCTAAAACAGGAATTGGCCTGTTATAGCACCACCGTGAGGCTGATTTGGGGGGGGAAATTGTGGCATGTCGTCCTCGGCCTAGTGGAAATGTGCGTGTATAATTTCACGGAAATTGCACACAGTGTTTGTGATTTGTGGCATTTCTTCGAACCGGACCAATCGTGTGAGCTTTGGAAACCAATCTTGGTCAATCAGGATGGAAGATGGGGAATGGTGATCACATGACTATGGAGATAGTGTATACCGAATTGTGTGATGTATGGATAAAATGTGTACAAGTAATCTACAGAAATGTGTTTTGCCTAAATCGGCCTCATGGTGGCGCTATAACAGGCCGTTGAGGAATAGTTGTGGCAGAGGTTCGTCGGTGGCATCCAGGGAGTGTGTGTGCACAGTTTGGCATGGATCGGGCCAACGATGCCGGAGATTAGCTGATAACGGACGGACGGGAAGGACGGGCGGACGGACGGAAGGAAGGAAGGACACACACGGACGGAGTGCAAAACATACTCTCTCCCCATGCCTTCGGCCTGGTGGAGACAATAAATGCCCTGAGATGAGACCCATGCATTTCATAATTACCCAGACCAGCTAGGGTAGCTTTTACACAGACAGACCAACACACACATAATCAAAACAAAGCATATATACAGTAATAAATAATAATCATACAAAACATAGTTCACCCATGGAACCTGAAACTTGGGGGCCGTGTCCACCGAGGTATTTTCCCCCCCTGAGTGTTATGTTTTCAATGGGAGCACAGTTAGTGTATTTACAGCTTGATGCCGTGCTATTCTCCGCTGTGTGCGTTCATGTCTGTCGTTTGTGAGAGTTGAAATATTTTCATCTCTGCTGTTTGTCTCACATTTTCTGCTAAAAACATAAAAACTCCTCGGTGGACAGCCGGCCTTGGAAGGCCAATTCTTTTTCCCTTAAGGCAAATTTGACTGCATCGCTTGACAAGAACGCTGTATTTTCAACTGGAAAAATGTGTCGCGTTGACACTTTTTTCTACTGAATATAGAGTATTTTTTGTAAAGCGACGCAGTCGTGCAAAAAACAAAAGTACAGTGTACATTTTAAGCAAAGAAGCACAAAAAATAAAACGATACATAACTCGATCAAGAGATGTGCAGCGATTCAGCTTTAGCGCATAATAATGTCGGTGTGGTTCAGAAGCAAAACGTTTGGTCAGGACCTCTCAACGATGGCCTTTCTTTTCTTTTTTCAAATACAATCCCATGCTTTCTGACCATCAGAGGGCTTTTGGCATGCAGGTAAAAAGCAGAAAATTGCAGACATGAAGACAGCCTGTTGATAAAACGGCGAGCCTCAAAAGCAGCTAGATTATTCTGGTGGTGTTGGAAAAAAGAGAAAATGGCTGCAGCATGATGGTTGATGATGGCAATGACGCTATGAATGATACGGTATTGTTATTATTATTATCCCAGGTAAAAGAAAATGACAAAATGAACCTATTCAGCTGTCAGTGAAATGGAAAAAGCAGCGGAGCATAGGCCTGATTTGTGCTTTTTTTGCGTGTTCGGTTGTCTCGCGCCGAAATTAGCTAATCTACAACGTCACACAACTAGGGCTGGGATCTATGAACCCGGAGGATAACTGGATATTAACATTGAGGAACCCGGGAATCAGTTCAGTCACATTTGGAACCATTTCCGGGAACCGCAGGTATTATCACAATGGACCAAATGGACCTGTACGGGTCCAGTTGGTTTCCATTTGTACCCTCTCAGAGTTAGTGACTTCTTAGGGTCCATTTTAAACCCCCTATAGGAACCGTTACAGGACCGTTGAGAGGGAATCATTAGGAATTGGCAGTTGTTGACATTGAAGATCGGCTGTTTTCGGGTGCGAGATGCGACGCGCAAAAACCAAGTCTAAAATCAGGCTTTATAGCCCTTAGTATCTGTATAAGGCAGATGAAAAGATGTCCATGAGAATGTACAGCAGGCTTTACATTCTAATGAAGAGGCTGCTGTTGTGAGCTTGTGCACATTGTCAAGCGAAAGGTTACAGCAGAAGCTAGTACAGTTACAGACATAAATACTTTGGTATAATTATTGTCCATGTCTGAGTCAGGAGAGAGTTGGAACACTGGTTATTATGTTCAATCAATGAAGGATTATGACAGACGGATCTCTGTAGTGTAAACCAATTAACCCATTTTGGGCGGGAACCTCTTTTGGTGTTAGCATTATGTCACGCTTTAGCTATTGAAAAATAGCAGATCTACAAGCTCATAGCGCGCCACCGAGTGACGCGCTACAAGCTTGTAGGTCTGCTATTTTTGAAAAATCGATTGACATAGAAACATTTTTGGGAATCTGATCTCAGGTCAGAATGGGTTAAGAGAGCAAGGCGTCTCTGTCTGTCGGGCAGAAACCTTATATCTCAATATCTCAACTTTACGTTTTCATTTGTAACTTAATGCCCTACTTTGTCACACAAGAGCGTCGCATAAAATAGTGACAGCAGATCTACAAATAACAAATTCCAAAAGTAGCGATGTGCTGTGAGCTTGTAGATTTGTACTATTTCATCATGATTTTCGATAATAAAAAGGAACGGTATTGGACATACCAGCTTTCCACCCGACAGCGAATAATTAATCACACGCAAATCAACGCCGCACGACAAAAGTACACAGGTTTTGTTTACAGTGTTGTTGTTGTGCCACAGCGTGCCAATTTGACTCTGGCTTCAGGTAAAATACTGTATTTCAGTTGTTTCCCAACCTGGGGTGCTGGCCCCTCTTGGCGGTTGGCCAAAGAGCACACGGGGCGGCCTGAGGCCATGTCTGCTTGGAGGTCGTCCAACATTTGCACAAAATCATAACTTTGTCGCTGTCGGGCGCAAGCCTCGTATCTCCGCACACTACAGTGTCACACGAAAGCATCAAAAGTAGCAGATCCACAAGCTCCAAACGTGGCGTGAAGCGACGACGAGTTTTGATCTTTATCTTCTGTGAAATTGTAGATCTGCTATTTGTCGCACAAGATGAAGGCTATGGGGCTTAAGTGGCTAACACGTCTGAAAAACACAAGTGTGCGTGTGCGCACACACGACACGAGCACGCGCGTGTGTGTGTGTGTGTGTGTGTGTGTGTGTGTGTGTGCGCCAATCGGGCAGAAACCCCTCATCTCCGCGCCATATTTAAACTGTTACTTTTCAGGATTCAAGTAAAAACAAAAAGATTTTGGATGCCTTTTGTGTGACTCTGTGGTGCGATCGAGTAGGACGTCGATTTACACAAACGGTTAGAATACGGGGATAGGAGGTTTCTTCCCCCGAACGGTGACGACGATACGAGCTTTCCCACGGCGGCACTCAGCGAGGATATTATTTGGCGAGATGGATTCCATCGTCTCCCAGCAAACCCGTGGCAGCAGAGTGTGATGTCTGCGCGTGACCCTGACAACAAGGCCCCCGAGGGGCCCCGGGCCCTTGTTCGCCCAGCCACACACACACACTGTCCCTGTTATGACAACAAGACCGCAGTCGCCCCGGCAACCGTCCCGAGGGAAGTGTGACAAGCACAACAGGTACGTACTTTAGCTCTCTGATCGCATCCTCCTCAGCGTGACAACACTTGAGCGCTAGATCCTTTTTTCTCCCTTCTCTAGGCGTCTTCTCGATTCCCCAATGACTTTCTTTTTAAGGAGTACTGTAGTTAGTTTTTTCTATCAATTACACACCCCATGAAAGCTTGAATTCATGGAGATTTCTTTTGTTGTCCTGAGTCAAATTTGTAGAAAACTCAGTTCAAATGAGTTTCTTACTGACCGATGATGATTTAATATTATTGACGTGATTTTTTTCCACCCTAAATCATATTATTATTAAGGGGGAAGACATTTTTCAAAAAGTGTACAGTATTTGTTAAAATGTTGTTTTTATGTGGACACCCCCACCAGTTCATTAAAGATGGGGTGCCGTGATATTTGTACTTTTTCTGTTTTGCATGTGTCTATGGAGTTAACATTACTCTAATAGACCCCCAGGTGTTATAATCAAAATTCCCTGTGTATTTTTGGTTTCTTCCTGAAAGCTGAAAGCCTTTGAGTCAAAAGGCCCAATCGAAATAACACCAATTTAGTGACATCATAACCCTAACCCAGGGTCCCAGCTGGGGGGTCCCAGCTATAAATGGCATTAAATGGGGGTCAGTAGCCTCTGCATGTCAAACTGGGGGTCCTTTTCAAATGGGGTCTTGCCCTGATCATTAATTTCCCCTGGTGGGTGGTGATGGGTGGTGATCCACCTGAACTGAAGCCGCACCCACAGCTGTTAAGTTAGGGGAGGGGGATGATATTGTGATGTCACTATATCACTGTTTTTTTTTCATTGGCACATTTGACTGTCAAGGTTTCACTAGCCTCCAGGAAGAAACCCTAAATACAAAGGGAAGACATCATTGCACATAACCACACAATGGGCTCTAATGAAGTACTGTCACCTCATAAACACATGAAAAACTGAAACTACGGCAATCAATCTTTAATTTTTCCCAGGTTAAAAGAGGTTAAAGTTCAAATATAAAACACAAGTTGGCATTGAACTTGGAGAAAGAGGATGACTGTTCAATCCAGACCATGTGTTCAGCAGGCTCTTTGGTTTGGTTAGAGGAGAAGTAAAAAAAAAAAAAAAACATCTATAATTTACTCACCCACTCAGTTGAATTTCCGTTTGTATAACGTGCCTTTATGGTGAATGAAGAATCTGACTATAGAGGGTATGCGCGTGACATCATCATCAAACACGGAAGTTATGCAGGAATGCCTACTCAGTGGCAAAAAACTACTTTCTGGCCTTGACAACCCATGCATCCAAACAGAAAAGTCCTATCTGATTGCATTAAACAACGTTAAAGTCACTTTGCATGATGCTTTGCCACTCGATGTGCCATTCACTTTAAGCATGCGCATACCCTCTATTGATAATAGTTTTGCTGCCGGCCCGTTACTCTTAATTGACTTCAATTCATCAAATATTTTCTTTGTTTTCCTTTCTTAATTTTTTTTCTTCCATAAACACATTTTATACAAACAAAACTTATTTTTGCATTCACCCGTTTGGGGGGGCGAGAATGCGTTGCATTAGATTACCCAGTGGTTCTCAACCTTTTCAGGCTGTGACCCAACCAAACAGAATCGAGTTAAAAGAATACAAAAACAACAGTTAGTCTAATAATCAACCCACAGCAGTTAAAAGTTTAAAAAAAAAACCTCAATTAAGCATTTCTGTTTTTTATCTACATGCCAAAAAGAACCTTTCATCGTTTGTCGTTGTGGTTTTTCCAACCCAGGGTTGGCGTTGACCTCAAGTCAGCGAGGCGACGGACATGAGAGAAGAGAATCTGCAGTGTGAGGTCACTGCTGGAAGCGCCAGCTGCTCCTGACCGCCTCATGCAGTGGTGGAAGAAGTACTATGATTTATGTATTTATTTACTCGAGTAAAGATTAAGAATACCAGCAATACCACTATAAGCCAGAAATACTGACTTTCAAATGATCGTAGTGGCGTGTTACTGTGAAGTGAGGGGCGCTCTTATGATCATACATACTTCATCATACATCATCTCATTCTGGCCAATCACAATTTGCTCCCCTTTGCGTTTACACACACCCTCAAAGCTGGACATGGGCCCATAGCGCCCCTCAAACACGGACGTATACTGTACATGCTCGGTTAAAGTAAAAGTACCTAAAGACTGTACTCAAATGAGTACAGTTTGCTTAATTAAGTGCCTTATTATTGAGATACTTTCCACCACTGAGCGGCAGCGTGAGTGAGCAAGTCACGGCTGGGAGCGCCAGGTTTCTTGACCTCATGCTGCGACATCCCCCCCTCCCCCCACCACCCCCACCCCCATGAAGGTTTCCAATGACCTTACCTGGGCGAGACTTGAAGCCAATGTTTCCCCCCGTGTTGATGTTGTTGTTGTTGTTGTTGTTGTTGTGAATGGAAGCGGATGATACCCCCACTCACTCAGCACTCGGTCTGCACATGTCCTCGATCGAGAAGAAATACAGTACCTTGCATACCTGCGGGACCAAAATCTTGCCTTGTGAGGAAGATGGCGTGGTCATGATGCTCGTCGTGGTCGGGGTCGCGGCGCTGCTGCGTGTTGGCCCAGCGGCACACCTGCTCCAGACTGCGCGACGGATTGCCACGCTCGATCAGGCTGATGGACTGCATGTGGCGGAGACACAAAGCAAACGGGATATTTAGGACCGGTTAATACAAAAGAAACAAGTGGACAACAAAATGGACTCTTATAGATCTTGAACACTCTCAAGGGTTAAATTATTGTTAAACATCTGCATTACTTAATTTAAAAGAATTTACACAATTAGAGAATGTAGGAGCATTGTTATTTTTGATCAGCTCTCTCCTAACGGTAACACATCAATGGAATTGTGGACTAAATCAATGACGACTAAATATTTGTAAACTAGTTTTGGGTCCGAGAGGCTAAATCTCATGCTGGATAAAGGCTTGAAAGTACACACTTCCTTAATTGGGTTTCAATTAGTTGTACTTCAGACAACGTACTTGAGACAACGTGACCCTGGGACCCAAATCCGGGAGGGCTGCTCAGGATACGCAAACAATGAACTTAACAAGACACTTCACACACACTCCTGCACCACACGCCGCCTTCAAAATAACAGATATGTCACACCTATTTTCACATACATTAATTAAAATAGGGATTAACTGCTTCAATCATAATGTACCTTTTCCGCTTCCTTTTAAATGTATTGCAGTGAAAGTCACAAGTCCCCCAAAATACAAATACCGGTAGTTAAGTACAATACTAAAGTAAATATAGTCTTTGTTATTGTCCACCACTGGTGCAGTACGTGCGAATCACATGTGCAATTGTGCATGTGCTGTTCAAAAATAGATATTACACGTTTCGTATCACTACTGTTTGACACATGTGAGCCTCGACGGCGCTGCGATCCACATGCGAGACGTCCTTCATGTGTCAGTCCTTCGGGTGCCTCTCTTCTCCTTCCAACAATGAGGCAATGTGAAGAAGGAGTTATGACAAGGAACACCGCGTGCCGAGGGAGGGATTCCAAAAGCATTACGAAAACCTTTATTCTTTGCGGGCCGGGTTCCTCAGAGCACGCCGTGATTTAAGCAATATTACACGAGAGGGTGCGCTACAGTATAACGTCATTAATGGCACGTCAGCGTTTAAACGAGCCGATGGGCGAGTTCCGTAGGCAGCGTAGAAGTGCTTCGGCAACAAGTTTTGGTATAGAGGGGAAAAAAGAGCAGACCAAGTACAGTGAAAGGAGGTCAACTTTACTTGCAAACATAAACACGGCCGTGTGTGTTTCTATTCAAAGTGGCAACTGGATGGAGCCGAAGCGTCACAATTAATAGTAGGCTCACTCACGCGAGGCACTGCACTCAGATGACTATGATGACTATACTATGCTCAGATGACTATACTATGCTCAGATGACTATACTATGCTCAGATGACTATACTATGCTCAGATGACTATACTATGCTCGGTGGGAATAGATTTGATAGCAACCTAAAAACCCAGTGGAGTGGAAAACGTTTCCCCACATTATGGCAGATGTACTGAGGCATCGATTGGTCACTTCAACACGACAACCACCACTCAATAACATGGGAGAGTGAGTCCTGCAGAGTGACATGATGGCAGGACACACGCTGCTGGTTGATCGCTCATCAGCCCGTGAGACGACCACATCATCGCAGTGACCCTGGTTTTGATGGGCCACTTTTTGATTTCTGCGAAACGCTCAGCCATGCAGAGCTTGTATACGACCAGACCGGGCTGCAGAGCAGAAGACAGAGCTTGTATACGACCAGACCGGGCTGCAGAGCAGAAGACACGCCATCATGTGAATTCACGCCACCGGGATGGCTCACCAGGCTAAAGGGAATAATCAAGTCACTTTTTTTTCCTCTCTCCCTTAATCCAGTGGTTCTCAAGCAGTGGCCCGGAGGGGTTTCCAGGTGGTCCCCTGCAGCTAAATGATGAAAAGCTGGTAACCAAATGGACCCTTATAGATAAAATGACACCAAATGAACCCATTTGGTTTCATTTTACGCTCACATCTGCATTACTTAATTTACAAGAAGTCTTTAGTCTACACAATTATTGTTATTGTGATCAACGTTTGCCTGTTATCTCTTCTATGGTACAACATCAACACAGCATGGAATTGTGGACAAAATGTTATCCAACGACAACAACATATTCTAAGTTTTGGGTCTGAGAGGCTAAATGTCATCAAATGGTGGTCCGTGGCTCAAATGCCAGCTAAATAATGGACCTTGACATGAAAAAGGTTGAAAACCATTGCCTTAATCAACAGCATTGATTAGTCTGATTAACCATTTAAGCCCTGAATTGTACAGTATTTTGTTGTTCAATAGTGAGGCAGCGCTTTTTTCCATTTTACTTATTTTTTTAAATAATCCTGAATAAGGCAAAAAAAAAGTTCAGGGTTATAGGGTATAGTTGCTGGGGCTGGAATGTGTTGCATAACAGCCAACGTGGAGTGTGGAGTGGAGTTGAAATCATGCTGAAAAGATTGTGTTTCGGCGTTACAGAGTGGAGGCCATCTGTGAGGAGGAGGACTCAGGCAGCATGTTGGAGCTCATCTGATTGCATGTGTATAAAAACAGTGTGTCTCTGCCTGGCCCTGGACAAAGAAGAGGTCAGATGATGAGCTATTAGCCCAGGGGTTCACGTTGAGAACCCCTGCATTAGCCCGTCAGGAACAAGCATCAGCCATGATTTGTACCCTTTAATGGACACAGGAATGTGGAGGGAACGGATGGTGGCGTAGCATTGCATTAGCAGCAGTAGACGCAGCAGTGGTTCTCAAACCTTTTCATGTCAAGGACCCCCAAATCGACCTTCATTAGCCCATGGACCATGGCATTTCTATCTCTGGGACCCCAATATATATAAAATTAAAGTCTATTTGACTCTGAGCCCACCATACCATGACACCTTCACCTGCCGGTACCCCACCATTATCATGACACCCTCACCTGCCTGTACCCCACCATACCATAAAACCCTTACCTGTCGGTACCCCACTATTACCATGACACCCTCACCTGTCGGTACCCCACCATACCATAAAACCCTTACCTGTCGGTACCCCACCATTATCATGACACCCTTACCTGTCGGTACCCCACTATTACCATGACACCCTCACCTGCCTGTACCCCACTATTACCATGACACCCTCACCTGTCGGTACCCCACCATACCATGAAACCCTCACCTGTCGGTACCCCACCATTAACATGACACCCTCACCTGCCTGTACCCCACCATTACCATGACACTCACACCTGCCTGTACCCCGCCATTACCATGAAACTCTTACCTGCCGGTACCCCACCATTACCATGACACTCACACCTGCCTGTACCCCGCCATTACCATGAAACTCTTACCTGCCGGTACCCCGCCATTATCATGAAACTCTTACCTGCCGGTACCCCACCATTATCATGCGCACGAGCACAACGTTGATGTTGGTTCCCAAGGACTCGTCATGGTAGATCTCGTCAACCTGAAAGAGATAAAAAGGGGCAAAGAAAGCACATCAAGCACTCTAATGAGGCATGAGAGGAAACGCAGCGCTATGCTTTGTGATGTCAACTATGTGCGTGCGCGCGCGCATGTGTGCGATCCAAATTGATTCACAAGTAGCCTATAGTAGAATTTGAATTTCTATACAGCACTACTGTAAGCTGCATCCTGGCGTTATGCACCAAAAAGTATAGCCATCTGATCTACAAGCTCACAATGCGTTGCGGCTGCAATGTGCTTGTAGATCTTGTATTGTATTTTCGACTTGAGGGTTTTGTCAAAATGGCATTCATTAAAATCACCATCCTAAAATGTCCTCCCAAGTATGCTAATACAACCCTGTGTGTGTGTGTGTGTGTGTGTGTGTGTGTGTGTGTGTGTGTGTGTGTGTGTCCGTCCAAACAACAAATGATGCTAGGCCTACTTTAAACACAGCCACAGTTTCAAACAGTTTGAATAATTAGGTACACAACTAGTATAATTAAAGATTTCCAGTATTTGCTCAGGCCCACATGTAGCCTCTATGCCCTGCACTGTAGTAATTATTGGAGATGTTTATCACAATACTTTATATTCCATAGATGTAACAACAGTCTGTTATATTTTAAATTCAGTTCATTTTACACATACTTGCGGTAAAGACAGGGACTGCCTTTCCCCATTTACAAATTTTAGCCTCACATTTTTACTTTCTGTTCAGCATTATGCATTCTACTCATTGCCAGTATTTTATGTTGGAGTATAATCACCATTACCTTTTTTGCTATAGCCTCATGGTTAGCACCAAACATTTTGAATGCTACAATGCTAGCGGTTTGTATTGTATGTAGAGTTTGTGTTTACATTTGACATATTTCATTACAGTGTACATTTACAATTACTTCAGGTTACAAATGGCACACAGACAATAGTATACATATATCCAGTACACATTTGTTTTTACTAGAAACTCATTCAGAATCATTGCTAAATACATACTTCCTGTTTTTGGTCTGATCCTTCTAAAAGAGTTACACAATGCCTCCAGCTGGGCTCCTTTTATAGGAAGGGAAGGTGATTGGGACATACCATTTGACAGGGGGGGGGGGGAGTTTACATACTATCCATGTTTTCCCCTGCTCCTTGTGTGTGTGCTTTGCTTCCTTCAAGCTGTGTTGCCATGTCTCTTTATTATAAGCAACCTTTGACTTGTTTTTTCTGTAAAGTCACTTGCAAATACATTATTGGTAGAGGTTGATGTTTTTTTTGGGGGGCTTGATTCTAAAGTGTACAGTAGTTGCTTACCGTATTTGGGCTTGCTTCCACATTTCTTCACATCAAGGAACCCCAGATTAATATGTAATTGTCCACAGACTTCCATCTGAACATATTTTGTGCCTTTTTTTAAATGTTTTAAAAATATTCAAAATATTTTGATTTATTCTCAATGTGTTTTTAAATAACGGATGTACATACAACCTCACAATGTGTTGCTGTGAGCTTGTAGGTCAGCTATTTTCATTTGTGCTTGTTTTCATAGACCTGGCCACTTTTTTCTCTTGCAAAACTAGCAACACAGCAAGAGAAAGAGGAACTTATGCACACACAAACGCAATGCACTATGGGCTGTAAGAAAAAGGTCAATACAAAGAGTGGGGTTGCTAAAAGCTTGCCTTGTGTATGAATATCATTTAATCTGTGGATTTGAAATGACGTTCTTGGTTGATGTCCCTTGCATTTGAAGGTGAAGTTATAGGTAGTATTCCTTGGTTAAGGACTGTTAAATACAATGGGAAATACCCATGGGTACCATATAGATATAGATGCCTCCTCATTGGCCGCTGCAGTTCGTTGGAGCCATGTGTGTTGACGGAACAATTTACATTCTGGGGGCGGAAGTCAACCGGAAGTGCAGAAGGCACACTGCCACTCATGTGACTAGTGGCCAATCACAGCGCATCTTTTGCGGGACTTGTCAGGCGCGAATACATCCCCTCTGGGATGCGCGCTCAGGCTTCCGCTATGCTTCGCAAGGAATCTCGGGAAAGCTTTGCCCCCTCTCACACAAGCCCCCCTCTCACACACGCCCCAGAGCCGAAAGAGGCCGGGGCGTGTGTGAGAGGGGGCAAAGCTTATGTCTATGGTGGGTACTGCATGTATTCAGGTGCTGCAGAGGGCTCTGTCCCTTGATCAATACAGTCAGTATAAGCCAGATTATCTTTAGGCTGTCGTGCTTGAATGATATGGGCTCGTCTGTATGTCTGCTGTGCCCCCCACACAACCTGCCGTCACCGAAGACAAACGTTGACATCGTTACTGTTCCTGCACACCAGCACAGATACCGCATGCATGATGCGCTGCTTGGATGTTGACATTTCTGAATGAAAAAAAAGCATGGTATATCATCGTTCCCAGCTGGTGCAGACCATGCCCTGAATCTGGTGTATTGTTTGATTCTATATCCTTTGAACCATGCTGGAACATCAATGCACCCGCTGCCGTGTGCTTGGACTACTAACCTAGACCAATGTGTGTCATTTGTTTTTGTTATTCCACCAATGTCTTCTAAATCATGACAGTTTCTGAAAAAACCTATGTTGCTATATCAGTGGTTCTCAAACCATTTCATGTCAAGGACCATAATGTATTTTGCCGACCCCCATCTGAAAATATCTTTGTTCCAGGGACCCCGCAGAAGCAAAGATTTGAGTTAAAAAAAAACGTTTGCTCATGTGAAAGATTATATTCAAAGATTTGCACAGATTTTCACGTCTGAAAATAGTTTTTTTGCAGATCTACAAGACCTTGTATATCTGCTCATTTTCAATTGCAATAAAGTATAACATAACGGTTAAAAGTGGTTAAAAGCTAAAGCGACACATGATGGTTCCAGGACACCTGGCATCCATCCAACCAAACCACTGTGTTGTTATGCAATGGGCTCCAGAAAACTGACCTAGAAATGTGATGACTTCCATTTGGCTTTCTAATGATTCCCTGGTATGTGGACGCTTAACCACTTGGACACTGTATTGTGCTACACTGTAACAGCAGTGCTTCTCAGACCACTCAGGACCCCCAACTTGATGTGTTTTTGGGCCGCGGCGGACCGCCGTCGGAAAACATCTTGTGCCAGAGTGTTGTTAAAATGTTTCAAAAATATGATTCAAAATTTTCAAGAGGATTTGAAAATAGGAAACAATTTTCAACAGGATTTGAAAAATAGGAGATCTACAAGTTCAAGCTAATGGGGTTAAAATTAAAATGGTTAAACTGATTTTGATGCCATATCAACTAAAATTTTGCTGGAGACCTGCACCTGGAACCCGCTCAAGGCCCCCACTTTGAGAACCATTGCTGTACTGTACTGTACTGTACTGTACTGTACTGTACTGTACTGTACTGTACTGGTGAGCTCTTTTTTCCCTCTACACCAAATATCTTCGACGAAAACAGACGATCTAGAGCTTATAGATATGTTATTTTTGACAAAATTTGTCAAAAATAACAGATTACATTAAATGTAAACTGTAGTCCCCATGCAGTCAAGCCCTTTAACACATTGAGTACGCCAACGTGCATCAAAATAAAGGCCCCTATAGTGCCAGAGTAGTCTGATCACTTTTACTCTGAAAGCCATGAACCGGAAATACTTTCTTAAAAAAATTGACTTGACAAAGTGAGCTCATAATCCCCGATCATCTTAATATATTTATATAAACTCCAAAAAGCGTTCATATTTTGCGGGAGAGACGGATGAGGAGCAGAAACGCAGCGCCAGCATATCGATCCATTCATCACCACGGAGAGCGCCCTGGATGAGGAGATACGAGTCATTCTTTCCGCCGCGCTAACATGGGAGTCAATGACAAGCTAATATTTGCACAGAGCGTTAGCATACGGCAAGCGAAAAGCGAAATGCCAAAAAAAAAAATAGGAATAATTCTGAATATTATTATCTCGCCCCGCGTCGTTTGGACGTCGCTAGGACGTCCACAGACGTCTAAGGTATTACTCGTTTCTGATCCTTATGACGTTTCCAGACGTATTTTGTACAGAATGTGTTAACAGTCCATCCAGGTTCCATGTGGTGCATGCATGCTTTATCCTCGTCAAATGGTCGCTGCATGTCAAACACTCGAGGCCAGAAGTCAATCAACAACTCCGATCTGTGGTCGACGAATTTAACCTATAGAAGAATCATGGATTGGGGGGCGGACACGTCTCTCTTGTTCCTTTTTTCTACAATTCGCCGCTGTCGGCCAAGACTGTTCCTTTGTTATAATCATTAAAGAAATGAATAAAAGTGAACAACATAGCAGATCTACAAGCTCACAACACGTCGCAACACGTTGTGAGCTTGTAGATGGGATATTTTCACGTCGTTTTGTATGAACAAAACGTACAAAGTGGAAATTTGAGGTTTTCTGCCCGAAATCAAGAAGTTAACTCATTTTGAGACGGAGGCCACAAATGGCGAGCGTGGAATCATCGCTGATTATCAACATGCCAAAGCGGGCTCTCGGCTGGTAAACACAGAGTAATTTAGCTCCACAAGGCGCCCTCACATTTTCCCCACGTGACAGACTTCTTTAAACCTGTCATTGAGAGAAAACACACGTTTCACAATCGGCCTTTGAAAAAGGCAAGAGGGTTTACGCTCCACACGAGAGAGCCACACATTAACTTGACATCTCGGTATGTTGTAAGCAGAGGAGAAATAATTTATGCATCGTGTTGTAAGGCCTTTTTGGAGGGATCATCTGGCTTTTTCCCCTTGTCTATTTCAGGAGACTTTGTGTCCGGAGATAAGAGAGAGAAAACGCTTGAATGCTTAGAAAATAAATAAATCAGGATGTTTACAGTGTATTAGAAACCCATTTGCGTGACAGGTTTAGGACTAAAATCTCCCTGTGCTTGGAGATTGCGAAGTGGTTGGCTCACACGTCTCTGCAGCCACATTTGGGTTGACATAAGATTTACTGGAAATCTCACTAAATCGGTTTGTTTCTTCTACACTACAGAGTACCTGAGAGGTAGAGGTCACCTGAGGAAAGACGACAGGGACAGAGCTTTTAGGGAGCTGATGTTTCTCCTCCTCCATCCTCTAGACAACCGTGGGTCCGACCAACTCGACACCGGACACTGCAATCCCTGCGGGTGTGTAGAACGCGTGTGGCGAATTTTGAAGTCGGTGGGGCGAACGGTTCTTGAGTTACGTGCATTACAGCCGCACACACGTACAGTACAGACAGACGTACAGATATAAAGACTATCACAAAACGCCTGATTTATACTCAACCGTACGTCGCGCCGCATGCCGGAAGTAGCCGAACCACAGCGATGCATGCGAGCTTGTAGATCTGCTATTTTAGGCGCACAAGAGGCTAAGTATATCAATCTGGCCGGCGCTCTTGTGATGTCATTGCTTGTCTGTAAGCCATAAACAGCAGCTGCTGATGATACAGGCATGCAGCAGAGTACTGATAAGTATGGCGGTGTGTCCCGTACAAATTACAGTCCTGGAGGGACGACAACAGTGTTTATACGCAAGCCCGTCACTATGTGAGTGAAAAGAAAAGAAGCATGCATCTTACTAAAGCAGAATTCAACGCGTTGTAGTTTTTTTTTAATCTGATTGTGTGGACCGGTTCTTGTCTTGATGATTTGTGAACACGGAGTTTCAACTTGTATTGAAAGTTAAATGAATACACCATTGTTGCTCTACTGTATATCATCGCTGTCGAAACTCCATATGTCACATGTTCTACTTAAGTAAAAGTACCAATACTGTAATGTAGAAATACTCTGAAGTAAGTAGAAGTAAAAGTCTGGAATTCAAAATGCACTTGAGTAAAATTACAAAAGAATTGACATCAGTATCGCAGAGTGGAGTCCCCCAGGGGTCTATACTAGGCCCCACCTCCTCTTGTCCCTATACACCAAGTTCCAGGGCCGGGCCGGTTCCGGTGTGCCGCCCTGCGTCCGAAAAGGTTGAGAAATGACAGTTACCGTGTGGGGGTCCCTCTACTGTACCCTCTACTGTAATGTACTGTACTGTCACTGTACTGGCACACCCGAAATCATCATATATACAGTTAATACGTGCATGTGTGTTTGTGTCTGCGTTAGGTTGCGCACAAGTGGTGAAAAACAACCATGCTATTTTTGTGCTCAGACCCACCCAGCCAGCCACACACATAGCTCCGTAAGGGAGTGGTTGCACCACTCAAAAAAATGCAGATCAGACCGAATGACAGACAGAGGTTCTTTCATTTTATAGTATAGGATTCTCTAGTCTAGTGCAATAGATCCTTTCATGAATGAATGGAACAGCAGTGCTCAGCTCCTTCACAGAGACTTCACACCTCATAGAAAATCACAAGGAGGAGGACTGTGGCGGTGGAAAATATTTTTTTACTTTTGAAAATAGAAGATCTACAAGCTCACAGCTCGTCACATCGCGGCCCGTTGTGAGCTTGTAGAGCTTGTCTCATAGGGCCGAAGTGGTTAGTGTATATGTTTTGTAATGAAAATCTACAAATTAACAGGCAACTGAAGTTTTCCAAAAAGTTATAGCGTAAATAGAGTTATAGCGTTATAGAGTAAAAAGTACAATATTTGCCTCGAGTCGAGTAGAAGTAAAAAGTATTGGAAATTGTACAGTACTTAACCCATTCTGACCGGGCACCCATTTTGGTGTTGGCATCATGTTATGCTTTAGCTATTGAAAAATAGCAGATCTACAAGCTCATATCGCGCCACCGAGTGGCGCGATACGAGCTTGTAGGTCTGCTATTTTTGAAAAATTCGAAGAACGACTGACATTTTTAGAATCTGATCTCAGGTCAGAATGGGTTAATCAGACCAGTGTGTGTCCCGTGGAAACCTCGTATGAATCTGATCTCAGGTCAGAATGGGTTAAGTAAATGCCACTGTTACTTTCCACCACCTAACAACAGTGTTGATTTCGTCGACTGAAAAAATATGAGGAAAACTTTTGTCGACTGCCTTTTTTTCACTGACAAAAACTATATAAAAACGAAAATAAAAACTAAGCTATATGATGACTAAAACTAATTATTGACAATTTTGTCAACAAATAAGAACCAGACTAAAATAATTATAGGGAGGCACTAGTGGAGAAGAAATCATTTTATGTTTGATTGGAAACAGGTGTCACGTTATGTTATGGAAATATAGGTGTCCCGTTCTGAAAATAGCAGATGCGGTGCAGTGCTGTGAGCTTGTAGATCTGCTATTTGAGGCACGCAAGTAAGTATAAATCAGGCACTATACGGCGCCATCATGGCCCGCTATAACACACATTAACTGTAGATTTAGTCGACTAAAATCTCATGATATTCAGTCCAACTAAAACTAGACTGACACTAAAACATTTCAGATGAATAAAATGTAAATAGTTTTGGTCAAAAAAGACTTAAGATTATAACTAAATCAAAAATGTTGTCTGTCAAAATCAACAGCGCTGGACACAGGAGGCCAGTATACTAGTGGTCCAGGCCAGGAGGACAGCTGTGTCACCAGTCCAGTGAAGTGCTCTATGCTCGGACAACGTCCAGAATGTGCTGCTCGGGGACGATAAGGTCAACACCTGAGGAATTTAAGTAAATATACTATCCTACAAAACGCCTATTCAGCTCCATTAAAATAGCGCACAGGACACTACTCTCCAATGACCGCAAATTCCCCCCCAAACGATTTGCATTATGACCTAAAATCCCCAGACCGTTTTATTATGCTGACCTATATACTGGTGAGTTTACGTTGGATGCTAAACAGACAGAAGTTGTTGGAAATAATAAGGACAGCGTAGAAATAGCATCGTATTCGTAACCCCAGGAAGCTTTCTAAATGCGAATTGTATACAGTATAAGCTCTGTTTTATGTTTGTTATTTTTGTAAAATAATAAAGCATGCAGCAATATACTTTCCTCTTCTACCCAGGAATCGAACCCGCGGTTTCCTGTGCATGTGCTGAAAATGTTAACCGTTGAGCTAATTGCTCAGGGGATACGTTGAATCTTGCAAATTAGGTCAAAATTCATGTCTATTCTAAATTTCTCAATAGAAGGGAGACGAAATATAACCACACCGATTGTATACAAGTTATATTATATTAACATACACTACCGTCTACCATACAGATTGGACAACATTTTTAAGTTTTCATTACAAGAGAGCTAAGAGCTCACAACGCGTCATGATGCAACTCATTGTGAGCTTGTAGATCGGCTATTTTCCCTATGATATTTAAAATAAATTAATACATTTAAAATGGAACGGTTTTGGACATACCGGTACAAGGTTTCCGCCTGACAGTGATGACATTAAAATAATACTAATAATCACAATATTAGTTACTTTGCATATATTTGTCACCACGCCACTGGTTCGCCATGCCTCCTCCGCTCCGAGACGGATTTCCTTGAAAGAACTTTTCTCAGAGGTGCCACTAACACCGGATTCGTGTGGTGGCATGAGTGTTGCAAGACTCTCTCATCACATACAGTACCACCACCGGACATTCTGTGGCCCCTGTACTGAGAAAATGGAAGATAAAAATATAGCATAAGAAAAACAACATGCAGCCACGGCCTCCCGCTAGGTGTTGATAGCATGGCAACAGGTGTGCATAGTTCACCCACCAAGCCACACAAATCACAACCAGTGTTGCTAGATTCGGCGAGAGAAGCCAGGTCCAGGTCTATGAAAACAAGCCCGAAAGAAAGAAGTGCCTATTTGTGAATAGCCGATTCGCAAATATTGGTATATAAAGTATAAAATAGGTCTTAATTGGTTAACGCATGTCTGCAGGTAATCTATCTATGAAATGAATGCACCATGTCTCTGTACGTCTGTCTGTACGTACGTACGTACGTATGTACGGCTGTAATCCACGTAACTCGAGAACCGTTCGCCGACTTCAAATTCGACACCCACAGGGAGTGCAGTGCCTGCCTGCCTGGTGTCGAGTCGGTCAGACCCACGCTTGTCCAGAACCGCCACAAAAGGCCTAGGCCTGGGCTTTGGACAGGGGTTCTGCCCCCTGTTCTGACAACACAACACTCCATATTTGGAGCATGCCTGACACAGAACTCCATTGATAGGACTTAAGGGACACAGAGAGACAGATACAGAAATCTCCATATATGGGCATTAAAGGGACACAGACAGATGGGTGGAACGGGTACTCTGACACGGGTACGACGGGAATTGTATAGGGGCATGGATCTCCAACTTCCATCGTTACCAACTCGGCACCGGTCTAGAAATAATATAATCTGCAAAGTAACCAATAACTAAAGTTTTCAAATAATTGTAGCGTGGAGTCACGCAAAAGCTCAATATTTGCCTCGGAGATGCAGTGAAGTAGAACTATAAAAGTACTGAAAAACACATACACATACAAGTAAAGCAAAAAATATATAAAAAAATACCCCAAAAAAGTAAGTACAGTACGACGCAGGTAAATATCGTCTCTGTCGGATGGAAACCTCATAATTATGTCCAAAACTGTTACTTTTCAGTGTTCAAATTCAAAGACAGCAGAAGTAGTAGATCCAGGAGCTCAAAACGCAGTGAGGATCTGCTACTTTTGATGCTTTTGTGCTATGCTGTAGTTGTAGTATGATCAAGTAGTTCATGTATAATTAATCAAAGAAGCACACAGACACAAAGTTAAAATACGGAGATAAGAGGTTTGACATCGAGGAATTATATCTCCATAATCTGCCAGGATTGACTAATGTTTGCTCTCATGGAGAGGGAAGTCTGGAGCTCTCTGGTGGAGCTGTTGCCCCCGCGACCCGACTACGGATAAGCGGTTGAAGATGGATGGATGGATGGATGGATGGAGATAAGAGGTTTCGGCCCAACAACAACAAAATGTACTTAAGTAAACTTTTCCCACAACTTGGAACCCTTATAAACGCAAAAAAGAAGGGGGAAAAAAAAGAGAGTAGCAGCTGTTGGTGCATGCCATGGGGCTTTAGCCCATTCTGTACGGGAACCCGTTTTGGTGTTGGCATCATGTTATGCTTTAGCTATTGAAAAATAGCAGATCTACAAGCTCGTAGCGCGCCACCGAGTGGCGCGCTACGAGCTTGTAGGTCTGCTATTTTTGAAAAATCGAAGAACGACTGACATTTTTTAGAATCTGATCTCAGGTCAGAATGGGTTCATCAGACCAGTGTGTGTCCTAGTGGAAACCTCGTATGAATCTGATCTCAGGTCAGAATGGGTTAGAGCAGGGCGTTGCGTTAGGTATATCCCCTGGCCCTGGCCCTGCAGCTCTGCATGCAGCGTCGCATCGACGTGGACAAAACCCTGGTCAGCGCTTCAAACAAGGCGGCCATTGTGTGCCAGGCACCTCGGCCGTCGGCAGTCTCCCTGGCTTTCTCGCAGACAGGATGTTCAGTAATCAATCCCTCGGGGAGAGTTTCTCCAGGTGGTACTATGCACATTCTAGCGGTGCCCCCCCCCCCCCCCCCCCCCCAACCCAGTGCTTGGACAAGGGATTTGGAAAGCTGGAGGGAGGGAGGCCCATGCAGAGCTCTTTCTCTCTCTCTCACACACACACACACACACACACACTCTAGTGGGTTGTTGCTGGCTGCAATGCTATCCCAATGGCTAAGAGGTCGGCTAGAGGCAAAAGAAAAGTGTCTGGTTGCCTAGAGACGAGGCAGCCAATCAGAAAGATAGGTGACTACGGCAGCCAATGAAATGATAAGTTGCCAGTAGGTTTGACCACGGCAGCCAATGAAATTATAAGTTGCCACTATACCAACCTGATAGAAAGTATACCAGCATGCTTTGCAGCTGGTAAAAAAAAAACCCTGTGTGAACCGAGTGGTGCAGGCTGCTCATCAACACCGCTGGCTGGCTGCACTTAAGCCCATGCCAACACACACCGTCTGTGAACGCCACGCGTCAAAACAGCCGCCTCCGTTGTTTCCAATGAACCTATGCCACACCGGCCGCGTCAGACCTATACGATACATAGCTTATCAAATATCACCTGAGTTCATTTTCAGCTTTTGTAAACATAATTTGTATCGGCACATATTTCCTCATGCAAGGACATACATATAGACTTCCTTCTCTACCAGACTTACGTTTTAATTCCAAGAACTCACTCGCATAACTGAGTGTGTAGGTTTGGTTCCATGTGTACACACTCAGAGTTACAGACCTGCAAGGGTCCATTTGACTCCATTATGTACACACTCAGTTACAGATCCATAAGTGTCCATTTGGTTCCATGTGTATACACTCAGAGTTACAGACCTGCAAGGGTCCACTTGGTTCTTTTGTACCCCCCCCCCTCCCTCAAGTAACCCTGAGTTTGACAGCTTGCTTGCTAAATGCTTGCTTGCAAAATGCAAGCAGACGAACTCTCACGTTCATGATTATAAGACTAGAAAATCCGACAGTCTCCATCCTCCCTTCAGCCGTACCACTCATAGCCAGTGCTCCATTAAAGACAGAGGTTCTTTACTCTGGAATAATACACACATACTTACATATTGCCAAGTCTTCACTTTGTAACTTTAAACATAAAGTTCTAATGTAATGAGCTCTTCATGGGTTACCTTTCTCACCTGCACATATTTCCTCATTTGATAATGTTACCTATTTGACTGTTTTTAGTGATTATTCAGTTTTAAGTGAGTCACAGCACGTGCCCCAGGGCTATCATGGCCATCTACCCACCGGCTTCCACAACACCAGCATTAATAATAAAGCGCTGCTCATTACAAAGGAGAGATTGCTCCCTGCCCCGGCCAGTGGCGGATAGGGGGGGACGATAACAAACACAAATATGTTGTTTATGTAAATACGTCTCGCTGCCCGGCCTGGCCGTGTGAGTCGAGCAGTGCGAGAGGAGAGCGGAACTTCTGGCGCCGCTCTCCTCGGCCTGCCAAAAAAAAAAAGGTTTCCAGTCGTCTGTATAATTGGTCTAGTGGTGCTGCGGGCCGCCGGCGGCAGGCGGGCTAATCAGACCACCGCGCACGCTAGCTAGCCGCGGCGTCCAAACCGGTAACTGTTACCGAGTGAAACCAGCACCGCTGCGCTGGAAATCTGACTTATTGGGGGGGGGGGGGGGGGGGGGGGATTTGGGCGGTAAGCAGATTAGGGTGGAAGGAGCTGGTGGAACCCATTACGAAGGAGCTTGAGGGTTTTCTTTAGCTCCTCTCTCTCTCTCTCTCTCTCTCTCTCTCTCTCTAATCCATAAACAGCCAGATAGAGAAACACAACAGAGGGGTCTAAAGGACAAACGTGACGACGACGACGTCCAATGACAAGTGAGAGGACAATTTGATCCATTTTGACCTGAGATCAGATTCTATAAATGTCTTCTACATCCTGACAGTTTTCTGAAAAAGCTATGTTTCTATGTCAGTCGTTCTTCGATTTCTCAAAAATAGCAGATCTACAAGCTCACGAGCTACGAGCTATGAGCTTGTAGATCTGCTATTTTTCAATAGCTAAAGCATCACATAATGCTAACACCAAAAGGGGTTCCCGCCCCAAAATGGGTTAATCCAGAGCGATTTACAGTAAACAAGAACTAAAACAGGGCGATGCAAAATAGTCATCATGAATCATACATAAGCCTAAGAACCTAACAGTGGAATATCTACACTACAGCATATAATAATGAAATTATTATGCGTGTATATATACTATAGAGTGCTATGTCTACATAGAACGCTAGCTGAGTTACATAAGTTGAGCCTTTGCATACGCCTGTAAGGTCGTCGAGGCCAGGGCAAGTGCTACGGGCTAAAGATGGAGTCTGAAGAGGCAGAAGGTTGGGAGTGAGTGTATATGCAGTTCTGATTGCAAGGGGAAGTGCATTCCATATAGTATTGGAGCCAGAAGGGAGAAGAGTTTGGGACGTGTGGAGTGTTGTCACAAGTAAAGATGACTCGTGTGTGAGTTGTGTGTGCGTGTGTGTGTGTGTGGATATAAATCTGTAAAATAACACGTATATGATGCTCATGTTGTACACATTGTGGATACTGTAGCTCTTTCCCTTCGGCTCCAACTGAACTCTATCCGTTCTCTGCTCATGAATACTAAAGTAAAAACCTTTTAGTATTCATGAGATTAGAAGGGATACATCGTCCGCAATCTGCAAACACTGCAGGCAGGGGCATCACTAGCGCCTACGCAGACAACGCAACTGCGTTGGGGCCCAGAGGCAAGGGGGCACACGGCCGCCCACCCGTGCCATCGGTAAAATAAAATTATAAATACATACAGAGATGCAATGACAGTTGAGTTGAACAAAGTTTGGCGGAGCCTGGTGGTGGCTGCTGCTAGCACATGCTGCGGCCGGGGGCGTCGGGGGCCTACTGACGTCTAGTTACGCGGCTGACTGCAGGGGTTGAGGTTCCCATCTGGAGACCTAAAAGCTACATTAAAGTGTTGCTTTCGGACAGAAATCTCCATATGTACAGTATATATGCTGATCAAATCACACAAAAGCATCAAAAGTAGCAGATCCACAAGCCAGAAAACGCGGCAAAGAAACAGTTTTGGACATACGAGGTTTCCACCCGACAGACACGATTTAATAGGGGGAAAATAGCCAATGTACAAGCTCACTGCAACGCAACACATAGACCTGCTCTTTGGGTCTTGTAGATCTGATATAAAACCCACCGTTTTGGGGAAACTATACTGCATGCGCTGATGTGCAACGTGTTTTTGGTTCAGAATCCTCAAACGGTCAACATATCAGGAGTTTGCGCACACACACACACACACACACACACACTTACTATGTGACTTACTATGTTCATGAGAGGGACTTACTATGTTGATGAGTGTCTCACTATGTCGATGAGAGTGACTCACTATGTCGATGAGAGTGACTCAATATGTCGATGAGAGTGTCTCACTATGTCGATGAGAGTGACTTAACAACCAGGCCCCCCTCTACCTCTCTGAACTCATCAACCGTCATGTCCCCTCCCGCTCCCTTAGGTCAAGCACTGCCAACCAACTGGAACCCCACAAATCTAACAAACGGACATGGGGAGACCGGGCCTTTGCAGTGGCTGCCCCTTCTCTCTGGAACTCCCAACTCACATCAGAGCTGCCCCCACCCTCGAAATGTTCAAAAGCACACTCAAAACCCACCTTTTCAAACTGGCTTTCCCTACATAACCCCCACACACACTGACACACCCCCTTCTTGTTTGTCCCTCTTTTGATTTTGATTTCTAGTTTTTAACCTTTTAAACCTTTTTAAATAGTTTTCTAATAAATATGTCTGTACTCTTTCTGTAAAGCGACTTTGGGTACCCAGAAAAGCGCTATATAAATCGTATATATTATTATTATTATTATTATTATTAATATGTCGATGAGAGTGTCTCACTATGTCGATGAGAGTGACTTACGATGTTCATGAGTGTGAGCACGTAGTTCTGCACGTGCTCCTTGCCGTGGAAGCGCACCACCGAGTCGTCGACCGCCAGCAGCACCTCGATGTTGTACTCGTCCTTCTTGGCGTGCCGCCGCTTGCGCTCCGACTCCGCCTCCGACAGCTTGTGTTGCACCACGTCCAGCGCCGTGGGGAGGTCAGCGATGCCAAAGTCCACCACTGTGAAATATGACCATACATGCATATAATTATGATCGTACAATAGTAGAGGAGCAGTCACTGCTGCTCCTTAGATTGTTTTGTTGCTGTAGACAGCAGAAACCTCTTATCGCCATGTAGCAGTGTCTCAAACCCCAACTTTGACACTTATTAGCCCGCGGACCCCCATTTGAAAATATATGCCGTAATGCCCAGGACCCCCATAAGAGAAGATTCTTACGGCTCTCTAGCAGTGATTTTCAACCCAACGTATAATGTAAAATCAATGTTAATTTAACTCTGAGAGTGTACAAATGGAACCAAATGGACCTGTTAGAGGCTCCATAAGCTGGGCACCCCCTGGAACTCCCTCACCTCAACACCCCATCAAAAGTATCAAAGTATCAAAAAGCAAGAGTCTGTAGAACTGCTGCTTTTTGCTCTTTGTGAATTTGAATCCTGAACGGTTTTGAAACCGTTTTGGCAATAATGCGGTTTCCACCCAGCAGAGAATCTCTGTTACAAGTAAAAGGGCCATATCGAGTAAAAGTACAGAACTTTTGGAACACATAACAACCCTTATTTATAGTTTTTGAGGGGCGCTAACCCTCATGTGGCAGCAAGGTCTATGAACTGTCATGCCCTCAGGACCCCCACTCGTGACATCACGTGGCAGCCAAGTCTATGGATTATTTTACGTGTGCACGTCATGTGGCAGGCTAGCCACAATGGGCGTCGCCTTACTTCACACAAGTGTGATTTTTTTTTACATTTCCACAGTCTCATACATACTGTATCAAATTGGGTGGTCCGTGACATGAACAAAGGCTGTGAACCACTGCTGTAGGTATAGGCCTACATTTCTAAATCCATCCAGGAAACAAAAGAAGAAAGAAACCCTCTCCAGACTCATAAATCCCCTGCAGCCTACTGAGTCTAGAGAGTCAGAAGACCATTTCCTCTGGCCTACATTCACTCTACAAACCATAATATGTGCATTCAGAGCTCCAATCCACAGAGCTGGCCCACTCCAAAGGCCATTCATTCATTCCAACATATCGCACACACGCACACACTCACACGCACGCATTCCAGGTCTGTGCTATGTGAGCTTGTATACATCTGCTATTTTTGAAACCTTTTGAAATATATTGAATATATACTGAAATTTCTTTTTACACAAATCTTCTCTTCTGGGGGTCCCAGCCGGGACACAAAACCTTTTCAGATGGGGGTCCGTGGACAAATACATTGTGGCATTGAGAACTAACTGGCGTACAAACATTGTGATCTGGTCTATTAGAAGAACGTCATTTGTATTTGTATCTTTTATGTTGTCTTGTTCTGTTCTTATTTTTTATATCCTCTGTGATATTGTGTCTGCTGTATGTATGGGAAGTGCTGATGTGCTCTTTTCTTCATTATTTTCACAGCGCACACCCACACATCAACAGCGTGGATTTCATCCACTACATCTACAGTATGACAACGACTACAAAGCCATGATGACTAAGACTAAATTGATATCGTCAAGTCAGTGCCTGAAAGTAATTAGTCTTTGTGAGACAAGGTGAGAGAACACGGCCCCCGTTTAGAATCATCCCGCCGCGCTGAAGGCACAGAGCAGGATTCAGCAATTAGCTGAAATGGAGATTAGCAATTATGAGATTCTAAATGTCATTGTGGGCTGGATGTTGACAAGAAGCAGAAACTGCCTTGTTCAAACGGCCTTGTACTATGAAAAAAAAACAACATGGCATTTGGCTGCAGGGCTGTGAAAGATCAAATTCCATTTTGATTGCGGAGAATTCCTGAGAAAGTCGTATATATATATATATTGATGTTGCTGTCGGCAGAAACCTCAAATTTCATGTTTTCTTTTACGTTTGAATGAACTACTTGCGGGCATACTATTGTGTCGGCCCTAATTGCTCTGGATGTGCAGGTTGCATGGTCTCCTCCGCCATTGGTGTGTGAATGTATGGGATGAATCAATGTAATGCACATGTACAGTATTATGTGTAAATCGCTTTGGATAAAAGCGTTATAGAAATGCACCATCTACCATAAATACATACAGAGATGCATTTGTATGGATTATTCTGAAACTAGAACATCAAGTTCAATCGAAAGCCATTTTCCGTTTCTTTGTAGTCGTGGTGAAGAAGCAACGGCAGTGAGACAGACATCGTTGCCTCTATGGTGATCACACATAATCACACAGGTTTCCACCCGCCAGAGTCAATATATATAATGTAATATATACTGTATTGTCTCTGTCGGGGTGGAAACCTCATATGTCCAAAACGGTTTCCTTTCAGGATTCACTTTAAAAAAATAGAATAAGTAGCAGATCTCTACAAGCTGGAAACGCGGCGCGAAGCCGCTACCTTTCTTTTGACGCTTTTGAGTGACGCAAGTGAGGCGTTATAAACACAGTTTAAATATGGAGATAAGAGGTTTTATGCCCGACAGCAACGAAACAATGTACGGTAATCAAACCCCGTTGTGAACATAAAAAATGAGTGCCTTTCCTGATTAAAAACCTTGATTTTCATGCGGGGGCCGAGGCGCGGGCCGAGGCCGAGGTGCTGTACAGGAAATTGAAAGGCCCTTTTCATACAGTATATACAGCCACAGACACCGTGCATGGATGGAGTGGAGGGCGATTAATAGTCAGCTACGGTTTCAGCAGAACGCCAGATGCTCAAGCTATTGTTGCGGCGCGAGATAGAGAGTGAGAGAAAAAAAAAAAGGAATTCATGTTGAAGTTGTGTCATTTCTCAGAGAAGAGAAGGAAAGGTCATTTCCAACCCCCCACTACTTCACTCCACTTCACTCTACTACTCCACCAACTCCTCCGGCATTACCGCAAAATCACAGCATTCCTCACTCGAGCAGCTGGTGAAGTGAAAGGGACCTTGGTTCTGCTGCGGCTGTGTGTGTGTGTGTGTGTGTGTGTGTGTGTGTGTGTGTGTGTGTGTGTGTGTGTGTGTGTGTGTGTGTGTGTGCCGGTCATAACTCTGAGTGGAATAAGGGGCCGTGGTGTGTAACGGTACTCCCTCTTCCTTTGGTGTGGCGCCCAGGTGGCGCCTAAACCCTAACACCTTTAACTTAACCAACACTATGCCTAAACCCTAACACCTTTAACTTAACCAACACTATGCCTAACCCTAAACCCTAACACCTTTAACTTAACCAACACTATGCCTAACCCTAAACCCTGAATCCTTTAACTTAACCAACACACTATGCCTGAACCTAACCTTAAGCCTGTAACCTCTCCAACACTATGCCTGAACCTAACCTTAAGCCTGTAACCTCTCCAACACTATGCCTGAACCTAACCTTAACCCAAACCTCACAGTCAGAAACTATGCCTAAACCTAACCTCAAAACCATGTCGACCGGGGCGACGAAACACTGGGCGGCGGTCCGGAGGCGTAACAGCTCTACCTGCAACCAAAGCGTGATTCATGCCTTTAAGGAATAGATTCCAATAGAATTCTGAGGCAAAAGGTCCTTTCAGATGGGCAGCGATTAATGCACCTAGTAATTCATTTACAATGAGAGACCTGCGTTTTTTTTCTCTGTACGTGTGCCGAACTAGTTGTGGGGCGATAACGCAAGCGTATTTACATCATGGGCGCGGTCCCGTGAACTTGTCGCACGCATGCTCGTTTCGTGCACGCGCCCGGGACCGACTAGACTGTTGAGCTTTTTTTTCCTTCTTTTTACCGCTTGTGTTGTCGCGCTCCTCATGAGCAGACCTGGAGCAGACAACATTTTAGAGCTTTTAGGCTAATTCTAAAAATGTGATTGAATGATCGAAGTATTTATTAAGGTGTTAAAAAGGTCTTAAAATCCTTAAATTGCTAATTCAATGTCATCTGGGAGAACAACTTCTATACAGCATCATACAACAAGGCCTGCCAATAAAGGCAAAAATGATGGTAGTGTACAGTGTACACACACACACAGACATTCACAACAACACACACACACACACAGACTACTCTTGTATAGTTTCCACTGACGTCACCACCACCGTCCATACCTTCGTTGTGAGCGTCCTCCCTCCGCTGGCTGCTGATTGGCTCCCGCCGGACGGCAGACCTGCGGTAGACCACGTGCACGCGACCCTTGACCTCCACGTCCTGCTGGCCCTTCTCCAACGGCTCGATGAAGAACTCCCCATTATCAGTACGGATCAGACCTGCCTGGAAGGAAAGAGAGAGAGAGAAAGAGAAAGAGAAAGAGAGAGAGAGAGAGAGAGAGAGAGAGAGAGAGAGAGAGAGAGAGAGAGAGAGAGAGAGAGAGAGAGAGAGAGAGAGAGAGACAGAGACAGAAACAGAGACAGAGACATAGAGAGAGAGGTTTTCCAAATTAGTCCACCACCACACCGTCAACCAACTGTTGCCAGAGTTTGTGAGATAAATAAGCTTAGAGGTCTATGAAAACATGAGGCCCCGAAAAGAAGCGACTATAGGCTAACATGAGCACTTTAGTTTAAACCTATATATATATATATATATATATATATATATATATATATATATATATATATATATGTTTGAAAATAGCAGATAAGCTCACAACAAGATGTTGGGGGAGTGACATTTTTTAAATAAGTTTTAAACACACTTTTAACAGCACAAATCTGGTCAGAAGGCGATACACAGACAATTGCATATTAATTTGGCGGGGCCATCCTTGACATGCAAAACGTTTAAGAACCACTGTTTTTATAAACAACCCCCCACCCCCCCCCCCCCCCCGCCCAAACCCAAAGTCGCTTAGAATAAGCAGACATGGTAACACTGTCCACCCCCCCCAACCCGTTTACTCCCCCTCTTTGAAGGGGAGTAATTGCGCGCGGAGCCTGTAATTACAGCGTGGGCCCTAATCAATTGGGGACGATTTAGTCCAGAGCTGAGCGGGGCTGCGTGACGCAGGTAGACCTAATTGAGAGGTTTTCCATGGACTTTACCAAGAGTTGTTGGCCATTTCTGCGTCGTCTACCCACGTCGGTGAGACCACATGAAGCCTATATCCTGCCCCATTATAGGGCTGACATTTTACCTGGCAGATTGTCGCACACATAATCGCGTAAATAAATAATAGAGAATTTAAAGGACCACTTCATCACTTTTCAACATGTCATCATATAATTGGTCCTCACTGATGATCATGATAAAATGGCACAATTATGTTCTACTCATATAGTCTGTGTCTCATATAGGAGGGCTGTGGGCAGTTCAGAAACCCGTCCTCCATCATCGTTAGGCAGATTTATTTTTCAAAACAAGATTTAGATTTTTGTTATCATGTGAACGATGGCTTCCATTATCGCACAGCAACTTTTCAGGAATAGAAAGCCTGACATTTTCTATTAGCTTGGATTCCCCATCGATGATGTCACTGGTGGACGGGTTTCTGAACTGCCCACAGCCCTCTACCTATGAGACAGACACAGACTATAGAGAAGAAAAACAAATATTCTATTTTATCATGAACATTAGTGAGGACCAATAATATTAGACGAAGACAGATTGAAAAGTGGTGAAGTCGTCCTTTAACCCATTCTGAACGGGAACCCATTTTGGTGTTAGCATCATGTTATGCTTTAGCTATTGAAAAATAGCAGATCTACAAGCTCATAGCGCGCCACCGAGTGGCGCGCTACGAGCTTGTAGGTCTGCTATTTTTGAAAAATCGAAGAACGACTGACATTTTTAGAATCTGATCTCGGGTCAGAATGGGTTAATCAGACCAGTGTGTGTCCAGCAGTGGAAACATCGTATGAATCTGATCTCAGGTCAGAATGGGTTAATTGTGTTTTTTCCCCCTCGCGTTGAACATAAATGGAAATTATGGAAACTTGTATACTTTCAAAATACAGTAGGCTACAGTTCAACTGAAGACAAAGGGTGTCAGTGTCTGCATTCTCAGTTTCATTTTAAAACAAAGAACTGTCAGCTGCAGTTAATTAATTCGTGACACGTGCTCCGTGTCTTTCACACCTGCATGCGCCTTGAGATTAATTGAATATCGAGGGAAGAATATAGAAGAGCCTTGAGTTGTGACCATCTGGTGAACAAAGAGATTATAAATACCATCATAACTTTGACTTTACACCTTGACAGCTACTATTATACTACTATATAATAAAGTCTTAAATTTTTTATGAATAATTCATCATTTGTTTATTTATATAGACTATGCTGTAATATTCATGAAATACAGAACTATATGTTCCTTGGGTATAAGGAGAGTTGGGCTGTTGATTTATGGTACAAACCAAAACTAGGAACATATCGTCTTATATAAATAATTATGGCCCCGAGCCTTATGTTACACAAAATGTATCCAAAAGTCAGAGATCTTTTTGTGCACAGCTGCATTCTGGGACCTTACCATTAGCTTTAGAAACGGGTAGATTCATTGGTACTCCTGAGGAGGACAGAGTGTGTTTAGTGTGTGATTTGAAAGAAATTGATGATTTGTTTTACTGCCCATTATATGAAGAATTATTATTGAATTTGTATTATTTTGTTAACTTTTTCTGGTTAGAGGACCACGAAAAACTGGAGTTTTGCTTTAGGAGACTTTTTATGCAAAGCGTGGGAAAAAAAGGCAGAATGTTTTGTTTGTGTAAAAAAAAAAAAAAAATGTTTCTTTTACACTTATGCAGTATTGAAGCAATGATTTGTATGGTGTGTCCTATATGTCCATGTGGACTGGACGCCTTGGGTGCATGACACAAAAATAAAGAATCTATCTATCCATCTATCTACACATTAGTCTCTGCTACAAATCTTCTCTTCTGGGGCGGTCCCTGCATGACACAAAACATTTTAAAATGGTCCAAGGCAAATACATAAATTATTATTTGGCGGGTCCTCCTGAGCACGAAAACGTTTGAGAACCACGTGATTTTAGGACACACATTTAGAATGGACCTCACAGGACACTCCACTAACTGACACCACGGACGGAGCGCAGTGCGCTGAGTGAATGGACCTCACAGGACACTCCACTAACCGACACCACGGACGGAGCGCAGTGCGCCGAGTGGCAGGAAAGAGAGGAGAGGGCAAACATTTATACGGACACTGATTTCCATGAGCTAAACATCCTCTTCCTGGCCATCTTTGTTTTAGAACTTAAGTGATTTAACGTAAATATTTGTGATGGATGGATAGTCTTATTGGCTGTGTGCTCAGGACCAGATTGTCAAAAGCCTCCTCCCCCCCCCCCCTCCTCCCCCCAGGGAGGGGGGGGAGAGACCCTGCGGGGGTCTCCTCCTCCTGACCTACAGTAATTAGGAAAATGTTTTCTAAATCCAAACAGTTTTCTCTCCTGACAAACTTCCATTATGTTGCTATATATAATCAGTGGTGCTCAAACCTTTTCACGTCAAGGAGGCATATATTCACTGAGGGAGACACTATAGGGGCCATGTGTTCACCAACATCAGATATATTCACTGAGGGAGACACTATAGAGGCCATGTGTTCACCAACATCAGATATATTCACTGAGGGAGACACTATAGGGGCCATGTGTTCACCAACATCAGATATATTCACTGAGGGAGACACTATAGAGGCCATGTGTTCACCAACATCAGATATATTCACTGAGGGAGACACTATAGGAGCCATGTGTTCACCAACATCAGATATATTCACTGAGGGAGACACTATAGAGGCCATGTGTTCACCAACATCAGATATATTCACTGAGGGAGACACTATAGGGGCCATGTGTTCACCAACATCAGATATATTCACTGAGGGAGACACTATAGAGGCCATGTGTTCACCAACATCAGATATATTCACTGAGGGAGACACTATAGGGGCCATGTGTTCACCAACATCAGATATATTCACTGAGGGAGACACTATAGGAGCCATGTGTTCACCAACATCAGATATATTCACTGAGGGAGACACTATAGAGGCCATGTGTTCACCAACATCAGATATATTCACTGAGGGAGACACTATAGGGGCCATGTGTTCACCAACATCAGATATATTCACTGAGGGAGACACTATAGGGGCCATGTGTTCACCAACATCAGATATATTCACTGAGGGAGACACTATAGGGGCCATGTGTTCACCAACATCAGATATATTCACTGAGGGAGACACTATAGGGGCCATGTGTTCACCAACATCAGATATATTCACTGAGGGAGACACTATAGGGGCCATGTGTTCACCAACATCAGATATATTCACTGAGGGAGACACTATAGAGGCCATGTGTTCACCAATACAACAGAAATCTCCCAGAGAGCAGCAGACTAGCTAGTTTATTGGGACATTTGTGGTCGTAGTGGCTACATCTGTCATTAAAAAAATGATGATATTAGTTTTAAGGGTAGGCTAACTGTTGTATAATTGCGTAAATTTAGGGGGGGGAAATCACAAAAAGTTAGAAGAATACGGACATAGGAGGTGCCCAACAGCGACGATATACTGTAACTATATGATATACTGTACAAGTCATATTCTCTTATCATCATACGTCATCATACATCATCTCATTCTGGACGATCACAATTTGCGTCCTCCCTTTTGTCTTCTATGTTTCTTCAAAGCTAGACATATAGGAGGGGCTGGTTCCATAATTATACTTCCAGTGCAGTGGTGTGTGTGTGTGTGTGTGTGTGTGTGTGTGTGGGGGGGGGGTTTGCAGGTTGCAGGAAAAGAAAGCAATGCCCACCATGCCAGTAAGAATCTGTCTACAGTTCTGTGTATTTCAAGAAGACTATGTATAAATAGACACACAGAGAACAGCGTTGTTGTAGCGTCTAAATTTAAATCACGTCAAAGAAGGGTCATCATCATCTCTGGACTGATAACACACACACACACACACACACACACACACACACTGTGAAGGGGTGGGTGGGGGGGGGGGTCACAGGGCAAGAGAGGTGACAGAATGGCAAAGGAATTCTGTTCCGAATCCGAACCAGGAAATTCCAAGTAAGAGTGCACTAGGCCTATACTGTATACTTCCTCTGGGGTTGGTTTTTGAATAGCCAAACATATAAATGGATACATATTGATGCTATATTAACCAATGTAGGACTGAGACCAGATTCTACAAATGTCTTCGAAATCTTGACAGTTCATGGACCCCAGACATTATTTGCTCACCGGACCACACATTGAGAACCAATGGTGTCAATGGTACACCGAGGCACAGGACCAAAACATCTGGGAGGGAGACCCATACAGAGGAAACAGATGTAAACATGTGGTGTAGACTGACTGACTGACTGACCGACTGGGCCTCACCTGAAATCCAGCCCTCTGTCTGAACCCATATATATTATAGGCCTACGCCTGTGACTGTGTACAACCATCAATGATCTATGTTACAGTATGCATGCATGGCGTCTGTCTGCCTGCCTGGAAAAAGTTCTGTGAATTTAAAACAAATTCAAAGATTTTTTTTCATTCATGATTACCTGTACAAGCCGTTTGTACTTTGATGTGTTTAAATTCCATGAATCAGAAAACAAAGCCACTATCCATCTACAAGCTCACAACGCGGCTCGACGCATTGTGAGCTTATAGATCTGCTATTTTCACTATAGGTTGGGTCCCCTGGGCCCGTGGGCAAACATCTAATTTCCCTTTTGGGTTCTTGAGCTAAAACGTTTGGGAACGTTTTAGCTCACAGCGTGAGGCATGAGTCTTCCACCTTTGGGAACGGTTTAGCTCACACCTCACAGCGTGAGGCATGAGTCTTCCACCTTTGGGAACGGTTTAGCTCACACCTCACAGCGTGAGGCATGAGTCTTCCGGCAGTTGCCACTGACCTCTTAGGGGAAAAAAGGCAAACACATCTAACCTCCAGAGCTCACCCACACACTACATTCCACACGCCGGTAAAAGCAACTTTGAAGGTGGATATTCATGTAATTCAGAGGGCTGTCGTTTTGGCTCTGCGAAGCTGCATAGAGGCAGCAAGGTCTCTTTATATACATGGTCAGTATAACTCTTAACAAGCCATTAATGAACCTACAGTATAGGGCCCCAAAATAAATCACCTTTTTCCCCCCTTAGTCTATTAAATTAGTCAAGGACCCTCCCATTATCAAGGACCGACTGACCACCCATCTGACCACTTAGCATGACTTTACACAAGGTCAAAACGCTGGTGGATTACTTAACTCATCGATACCTGGCAGTTGACGTACGGGTGTCACGGTGTGGTCACGGAGGTAGGACTCAAATGCAGAACGACCAGGCCAGGCCAGGCAGAGAAGTGAATGTTCAAGAGGTTTATTTCTCACATGGAAAAAACAGGCAACAGAACACAGGTGGCTAGGGTTACACTAATACAGGGAGGTGAGACAAGGCAGGAGACAGCAAACAAGGCAGACAAGAAACACTAGGAACAAAACTACAAAATAAGGTACCGAACACAAATACAAGTAATAAGTCCCAAAACACAGAAGTCCCAAAACACAGTCCAAGGGCAGAGGAGCGAACCGTGACAACGTGATAACTCGTTTTGGACAGAAAACGATTTCCGTGCACTTTTTCTGCCTTACTGAACTATGACATCCGGCGAGATAAGACTCAACATCCGTCACAAATAGTTGCACCCACAGGTCAGGGTGGGGGGGGGGGGGTGCATGGCTGCCTGGTTTAGGGTCGTTCTGGTTGGTGTGGGGGGGGCTATAGGCGGAAGAGGTGTGTGCACCTTGGGAAGGTAGTGTCACACACACACACACACACACACACACACACACACACGTGGTGGGGGGTGCATGGCTGCCTGGTTTAGGGTTGTTCTGGTTGGTGGGGGGGCTCTAGGCGGAAGAGGTGTGTGCACCTTGGGAAGGTGGCGTCGCACACACACACGCACACACACAAACACCCGCACACGTGTCACGCACGCATGCACACACACACGCACACAATCTAAAAATGGAAGAAGAGCCCAGGGCTACGGATGCCTGCACTAACAATGTGCAGAGGGAAATCAATGTCTTCACTGTCATTCCAAGAAGCTTAACCTGCAATTTGAGGCCGATTGTTTTGAAACGTATAATTTCTAGTTCCAGGCGTGCACTTTGTTGATCCATAAAGGAGAGAGAGAGAGAGAGAGAGAGAGAGAGAGAGAGAGAGAAGTTAATCCCTTCTGTTTTTTCTCAAACTCAAAGATCTGGAGCCGTTCCTGAGCCCAGCTGTCACCGGAGGTCACGCAGTTTATGAAGTCACACCGATTCAATTCCCAGAAGCAACATTCCTTTGTATATTTTAGGTTAAAAAGTACACACACACACACACATGTACTATAGAGTCAGGCAGTCAGCCCTTCCATGGGAGCCATTTTTAACATGCACGTTCAAGGTTAAAGGTGCTGCAAGTTATATAGGTATCGTTGCTGTCAGGCAGAAACCTCTTGTAGTAGTAGTGTGTGTGTGTGTGTGTGTGTGTGTGTGTGTGTGTGTGCCTATAGGCAAGCAGGCTATTGTTATTGCACTCCAGCACTTAAATAGTTTAAAGATGTTCGCATCGTTCAACAACTCTATCTATTCTCCCCTCCGATTGGCCACCGAAGGCATTTGTGCACTTTGCCCTCATCTGATTGGACAGTATACAGTGACATCATACCCAACTCAACTCTTCTAACTGAACAATATTCCTACAGAGATAGGCAACCACGTCTGCAATTCCGCAGGATTTGCATCTTTCTAATTTATTTGATTATTTCTTTTAGAAATCGACATGATTGATCATACTATACAGCATCACTCAATCCGCTGGTTTAGTTTAATCACTTCCAATGGGCTATAATTATGCACACAGAATAACTCTTCCTACTTCCGGGCCGCACCCCTACAGTACTTGCTTCACACAGGTGTTACCAATGATACTAATTAACCCATTCTGATCGGGAACCCGTTTTGGTGTCAGCATCATGTTATGCTTTAGCTATTGAAAAATAGCAGATCTACAAGCTCATAGCGCGCCACCGAGTGGCGCGCTACGAGCTTGTAGGTCTGCTATTTTTGAAAAATCGAAGTACGACTGACATTTTTAGAATCTGATCTCAGGTCAGAATGGGTTCATCAGACCAGTGTGTGTCCAGTGGAAACCTCGTATGATTCTGATCTCAGGTCAGAATGGGTTAAGGCTCTGATCCATTTAGGGTTCTCAAACTACTTCATTACAGATTTCGCTTGGTTAAAGTGTATAGAGTAGGTCTACTTCATTACAGCATTACTGGGAGGAGCTGACCTGCTGTCATAACAGAAATGCATGCATGTATATAGCAATGCATGGATAATCCCCAAAGCTGTTACACCTGGCAACAGCTAAACACACATGAAATAATTAAATTGTCACACATACCTGCTGACATGTAGACTATACAATGTGTGTGTGTGTGTGTGTGTGTGTGTGTGTGTGTGTGTGTGTGTGTGCGTGCGTGCGTGCATGTGCACCGACTGTGTGTATTCCTACACTTGTGAGGGCCAGACACCCCCCCCCCCCAGAAGTACAGTAGAATGTGTCTATTGTACAGTTTAATACTCATGGTACCGTCACAAGTCATGAAGAAAGAAGAAGAAACAATAATTCCATGTAATAGTGCATTGGGTGCACATGGTTCTGGAAGATACAGTCTATAGAAAACAATACCAGCGCTCACGTTGTATCCAAAAGGATTCTTGTTTATTCAGTTTCCCCCATAGCAGCATGCAACAAAAGGGACGTTTCGGCCCAGAGGCCTTCCTCATCGTACATCTGAACAGTAATGCAATAGGTGTCACTTATAAAGGGGACCTATGGGTGCCACGCACAAAACCATCTGGGTGCTCTTAACCCATTCTGACCTGAGATCAGATTCATACGAGGTTTCCACCGGACACACACTGCTCTGATGAACCCATTCTGACCTGAGATCAGATTCTCAAAAACGATTTTTCAAAAATAGCAGACCTACAAGCTCGTAGCGCGCCACTCGGTGGCGCGCTATGAGCTTGTAGATCTGCTATTTTTCAATAGCTAAAGCATAACATAGTGCTAATACCAAAATGGGTGCCCGCCCAGAATGGGTTAAGTATACATACAATGGTTTGTTTTAGGATTAAACATCAATACTGCACTGGAACACAAGAGGAACACCACCAGCCCCTCTTTTTACAGTATTCCTGCAAACATTCACGGATAAAGCAATTTGTGCAAAGAATTTTCCATCTTCTCCGATAGATGGAAAACTATAGTTTTCCAAACTCGACCCGCCGGCCGCAGCCAAAAGGGGAGTTTGATCCCCCAACCAGTGGCGTGAAGTAACTAAGTACATGTACTCAAGTACTCTACTTAAGTACAGTTTTGAGGTAATTTCTCAGAGGCAAATATTGTACAAAATTTATGCAATTACTTGATACTGTAGTTACTTCATACATTTTGATTATAATAATAAAACTTGTATTAATCTAACCACTCTACATTTCTGCGTACTTTCTACTCTTGGTACTCTCAGACAGTACATTTTGATGCCAAAAACCTTTTGTAATTTTGAATACCGAACTATTACTTTTACCAACAGAGTATTTCTACATAGTGGAATTTCCTTTACCTAAGACCTTAGATTTAGTTTTTGCACTGGATATTCAAAAATGGCAGATCTGTCTGCTATTTTTGAGTGGTGCTAGCCACTCCTATAGACAGCAATGTGTGTCCCTATGTGTACGTGTCCGTACACGGAAATAGCGTTTGTTGACAGTACAGTACAGTACAGATGGGTCTGGAACAAAATATTTTCAGATGGGGGTCCACGGCCAAATACAGATAATTCAGTGGTATTCAGTGGTAGGGAAGTTTAAGGACCACTGATAAGTTTGTCAGAAAACAGTTTTAGAACAGGGGGATTTAGAACAGGGGTTCTCCCCCCTGCCCTCCCCCCAACGCTACAATAACCCGAATACTACAGAAAATACATCATGACATACTGTACTGATACTGAATCCAGAAATAATCATTAACACCTAGAACGCCCGGGGTTATTTAATCCATTACATTATAGCGCCCAGTCCATTTATAAACACGGACCACTATAGCGACGGATGTGAATGTGTGTGTAGCAGCTAACAATAGCCACGCCGCTTCAAAATCGATCGCCAACAACGGGAGGTAAGAATAAATCTATCGCGACTATAGCGCCTGGACTGCGGAGGGCCGTCAAACACAGGATCATAATTAGACGGGATGATTTAGATCGTGAGTTATTAATGTTTTAAGATTTTCTTTTTTGCTAAACAGGGGAGTTTTTCGACGACGTCTCACTCTTACGCAACATGGAGGATTGCCCAACAGGCGCGCTCCCAGACTGTGTAGCCTGCATGCGATCCATTTTCACATCAATAAACTTTGTCTTTTGGACAATACTTCGTCCTGGGCGTCGGGCGTTACTAATAGATAAGACGAAGACACTTCGTCCTGGGCGTTCTAGGTGTTCAGGAACGTTTATGCATGTGCTATCATGTCATTGTAAACTCTTCATTTCCATTTCCAGCCATTCAGAACCCGTGTATAGAATTGGTCCTCAGGTCTCAATGGGTGAATGGGTTAAGTAAAAAAACTAAATGCGAGTCCTTTTCTCCACCATGTGATCCCCCAGCTCTGTTGCTAGGTGGATCTGTCTCCATTTAACCCCTGCAGCCCTGCCTCCTCCTGTTGCTAGGTGGAACCCTCTCCATGTAACCGATTGGGAAACAGAAATAGCAGCTCTTCCTCCGGCTGCAGTTATCCCAGTTGCTCGTGTTTCCATCATCACGCGTGAAATCCAATCTGTGCCAGTTCCCAAACGCACGAGCGGTGGGAAAAGTACTCACTTTTATTTATTTTTACTTTAAGTAAAAGTATCGATACTCAAAAAAAAACCTAAAGAATATTTTGTTATGGTTGGATAAGATTGATGCATGATGCTGCATTGATAATATGGTACCATTATACGAGATATGGCAGACGTTGATCAAATAAATTATGTCGAATAATGCAGGTGTTTAACAATAATTTAACTCTTGAGAGCGTAAAATGAAACCAAATGGACCCACCATTTGGTTTCATTGTACACTTCCTCAAGGACCACTGGTGGTCCCCGGACCACTGGTTGGAAACCACTGCCCTATACTGTACATACAGTACTATACAGCGTCACACACAACAAGTATCAAAAGTATAGCAGAGCCGCGACGCGTCTCAAGCTCGTCCATCTGCCGATTTTGATACTTTCGAAATTGAATCCGGAAAAAGTAAACCGTTTTGGGACATCATAATATGAGTTCCGTTCCACCTCGACGACAGACATATATATATATCCAAAGGCCATCCAGTTTAAGAGGCTTAGGGACCTTTAGACCGGGCGATAGACAGTGTATTCTGCATGTGGCATGTCCTATCTGGCATGATGATATGTGCTGGGATGCCAGAGGATGAGGCAGTGTTGCTCCTCTGGGCACATGGCAGGGGACCAAAGATCACGTAATGATCTGTTACTGCATGCGGCGCTGATGTGATGTCATCATACCACCCTAGCAGAGAGAGGATGTCTCTCTCTCTCTCTCTCTCTCTCTCTGTCTCTCGTCTCTGTGGGAATAAGGCTCTGGCATGCCGCTGCACAGCACAGCAGAGTCCACAGAGTCACAGCCAGTAATGCTGGAAGAAAGTTACAGTACGGTGGAAGAAGTATATATATATATACAGTATATATCTGCTATTTTCAAATACTGGAATAGGAATTTGACTTATGATTTACACCGAGTTATTAACATTTACACGACTCACGGCTGCGAAGACTGAGCGGAACTAAGTGGGGAGAGAGTCAGATAATATCCGCTTTATAAGCATTCAGACGGAAGCATTTGAAACTTGCGATGAGCTTGTAGATCGGCTATTTTGGGCCTGCGACGGCGCGCCCTGTGTCGCGTGCCTGGAATATATAGCCGATCTACTATTTTCGGTTGCGTGACGACACCCTCACTCGCGAACCAAGTATAACTTTATAGTTTATAGCCGCCAAGTGTCTTCCCGCATCGGATGTTCCTCCTCTAGTCTGCACGTGAGCCACGCTTTCAATCTGGCACCCACTTTCATCTAGAGATCATCAGTTGTCTCCTGCACTTTACCTCCATCTCATCAAGCACACACACACACACACACACACACACACACACACACACACAACACTACCTCCATCTCATCAAGCACACACACACACACACAACAATACCTCCATCTCATCGCACGTGCACACACACACACACACACACACACACACACACACACACACACACTCTACTCTACCTCCATCTCATCAAGCGCACCACACACATCAGAGCTGTGATCTCTGCCCGTCGCTCACACACACACACACACACACATCAGGCGCACATCTCTGCAGACTAAATAATTTGCCTATGCTGGAGGAGCTGACAAAATACTCCTCTGAAGAAAATAAAAACCGCAAGCGCAGACACGTCCGTGTTTACGTTGGCTACGGCCCAAGGCAACACATGGTCCATATTGTTCGGGGGGGGGGGGGGGGGGGGTGATTCCCCCCCACGTCCTACAGCCCTGTCAAACCTTGAGCTCTGTGAGTTGAAAGAAAAGGCCCTTTGGAAGTGAAGTGCCACAGGAGGAGACATGCCTCGCAGGCACTGTCGGAAACGGAAAAGTTAGTTTTTTGGTATAATTTAGTTAAATTTGGAGTTATGTGTTTGGCTGGCTGGGGTGGGTGTGTCTGAGCACGAAAACAGCATGGTTGTTTTCATGTGCGCAACCTAACACACACACACACACACACACAAACACACACGCACATATTAACTGTATATATGTTGATTTTGGGTGTGCCAGTACAGTACAGTGACAGTAAGTACAGTAGAGGGTACAGTAGAGGGACCCCCCCACAACTCTGTCAATTCTCAACCGTTTCGGACGCGGGGCGGAATCAGGCCGGCACCCTGGGTGCGTTCTTGTGGGTCTGGTGTGGGGGTCCCCTTTAAACCACTGGTTCACCCTGGGTGTGTTCTTGTGGGTCTGGTGTGGGGGTCCCCTTTAAACCACTGGTTCACCCTGGGTGCGTTCTTGTGGGTCTGGTGTGGGGGTCCCCTTTAAACCACTGGTTCTTGTGGGTCTGGTGTGGGGGTCCCCTTTAAACCACTGGTTCTTGTGGGTCTGGTGTGGGGGTCCCCTTTAAACCACTTTAAACACCTGATCGTCCCTAGATCTCCATATATGGAGCTGGCCTGTTCTGACATCAATTGCCTGGCCTGTTCATGCCCCACCCATAAATTGGGTGGAGCACGCATTTCCAACTTGCATCGTTCAAAGTAGGCCAGTGCTCAACGGACACTGCTCTAGTTAACCAAATAAGTCATAATAAAGTGCATTGTGCTGCCTACAGTATACTGCTACTAGAATCAGAGCAGTTCTACTGCTTGCAGGCTTGCAGGATGCAGGTGACACGTGCACCAACAGGGGAGCCAACTGGAGTCTTATCTCCAAACGTGAAGAAGATCATTGATCATTGTCCGTGCCCACTAATAACAGCACTGCTTCCCACCCAGAGACACAAGAGGCCAGGGGGCTGTATTTTGCGTGTCTTAAGTACCAGGTCTTATTACTTAACTTGAGTAAACGAAAGAGCTGGAGGCGTGATCAATGCTCTTTCGCCACTCAGAATAGACAAATGGCATTGATCACGCCTCCAGGTCTTTAGTTTACTCAAGTTAAGTAATAAGACCTGGTACTTAAGACACGCAAAATACAGTCCCCCGTCTGACCAACCCAAAAGAAGCAACTTAAGGCCACATTAGCAGGCGTGAGTGCACACTATATGCACATGCCACACACACACACACACACACACACACACACACACACACACACACACACACACACACACACACACACACAGTTTATTAATAAAGCATCAAGATAGGTTTGACCAATTTAAACCTATTATACATCAGTTAATAGACGACCTACACCCTCACAACAGGCTTGTAGATCGGTTTTAAAAACACCAATCTAGGGAATATTTTGGTGGTCCTGATGTTTGAGAAGCACTGCTGTGAACAACATTTAGGAACATGAACCCCCAAATAAGCAACCCACAAACTACAAGCCACTACACAGTAAAACAAGCCTAAAGTCGGTTACAATAAAGCACTTAAGCAGACTGGCGACACTTTTCTCCAAAGTGTTGCCGGCCCAGCATTGGTTCAGCGGCAGATTTGAACTGGACAACACAACACCTTCATACCGTCGATGTCAGGGCAACCGCTTTTCCGTTTCCATTTTTATGCCGACACGTCAAGTTGCAGCCGCGCGCACGCGTCATTTCCAACCACCAGCTGTTAAAAACCAGGAAAAACCAGGAAGCTCTATAGGCGCTTTCTTGCCAATCAAATAATCGCTATGGGGTGACCAGCCAATCAAATCATCGTGTTTGTGTTCACACAAACAGACAAAGCTGGGCATAGGAGGCCTTAGAAAAATGAACGGTTTTAAAGGTTTGAGCCCGACGGCAACAAAATTCATCACACGCTCTCTCTCTCTCTCTCTCTCTCTCTCTATTGCTGCAAACAGCCTGTAGGCCAGTGGATCTCACACTTATTCTCACACTACACTTCACGGTTCAGGTGCCCCTCTTATGCAAATAAGATTGGCTGGCGTGATTGGGTGGGAGATGTGCTAACAAATTAAAAAAAAGTAATGGCAAAAGTTCCCCTTTCTGCCGTCATGATGAAACAGAGTGAGTATGCAAATATTTGATATACCGTTTGATATCGCTATATTTGCAGGTGAATACATGATTTCTTTGGATCGGGATTGGATTTCAGGGGGCGCGGGGGGGGGGGAGATACACTCTATAGCCTTTCAGGAAATTACTTTGTGATTAGAGTAGACAACAAAAGCATTGTGCTCTAGTCTCCTCCTATCACTCTGCTTTATTACTACAGACACAAACCGATGCCACCGCTCACACCGCCTCAGTTCAACTTATTACTACAGACACAAACCGATGCCACCGCGCACTGCACCGTCTCAGTTCAACTTATTACTACAGACACAAACTGATGCCACCGCTCACACCGCCTCAGTTCAACTTATTACTACAGACACAAACCGATGCCACCGCGCACACCGCCTCAGTTCAACTTATTACTACAGACACAAACCGATGCCACCGCGCACACCGCCTCAGTTCAACTTATTACTACAGACACAAACCGATGCCACCGCGCACACCGCCTCAGTTCAACTTATTACTACAGACACAAACCGATGCCACCGCGCACACCGCCTCAGTTCAACTTATTACTACAGACACAAACCGATGCCACCGCCTCAGTTCAACTTATTACTACAGACACAAACCGATGCCACCGCTCACACCGCCTCAGTTCACACTTATTACTACAGACACAAACCGATCCCACCGCGCACAGCGTCTCAGTTCAACTTATTACTACAGACACAAACCGATCCCACCGCGCACAGCTTCTCAGTTCAACTTATTACTACAGACACAAACCGATCCCACCGCGCACAGCGTCTCAGTTCAACTTATTACTACAGACACAAACCGATGCCACCGCGCACACCGCCTCAGTTCAACTTATCACTACAGACACAAACCGATGCCACCGCGCACACCGCCTCAGTTCAACTTATTACTACAGACACAAACCGATGCCACCGCGCACACCGTCTCAGTTCAACTTATTACTACAGACACAAACCGATGCCACCGCGCACACCGCCTCAGTTCAACTTATTACTACAGACACAAACCGATGCCACCGCGCACACCGCCTCAGTTCAACTTATTACTACAGACACAAACCGATGCCACCGCGCACACCGCCTCAGTTCAACTTATTACTACAGACACAAACCGATGCCACCGCGCACTGCACCGTCTCAGTTCAACTTATTACTACAGACACAAACCGATGCCACCGCTCACACCGTCTCACTTCAACTTATTACTACAGACACAAACCGATGCCACCGCGCACACCGCCTCAGTTCAACTTATTACTACAGACACAAACCGATGCCACCGCGCACACCGCCTCAGTTCAACTTATTACTACAGACACAAAACGATGCCACCGCTCACACCGTCTCAGTTCAACTTATTACTACAGACACAAACCGATGCCACCGCGCACACCGTCTCAGTTCAACTTATTACTACAGACACAAACCGATGCCACCGCTCACACCGTCTCAGTTCAACTTATTACTACAGACACAAACCGATGCCACCGCGCACACCACCTCAGTTCAACGTATTACTACAGACACAAACCGATGCCACCGCGCACTGCACCGTCTCAGTTCAACTTATTACTACAGACACAAACCGATGCCACCGCGCACACCGCCTCAGTTCAACTTATTACTACAGACACAAACCGATGCCACCGCGCACACCACCTCAGTTCAACTTATTACTACAGACACAAACCGATGCCACCGCTCACACCGCCTCAGTTCAACTTATTACTACAGACACAAACCGATGCCACCGCGCACACCGCCTCAGTTCAACTTATTACTACAGACACAAACCGATGCCACCGCGCACGCCGTCTCAGTTCAACTTATTACTACAGACACAAACCGATGCCACCGCGCACACCACCTCAGTTCAACTTATTACTACAGACACAAACCGATGCCACCGCGCACACCGCCTCAGTTCAACTTATTACTACAGACACAAACCGATGCCACCGCGCACACCGTCTCAGTTCAACTTATAACTACAGACACAAACCGATGCCACCGCGCACACCGCCTCAGTTCAACTTATCACTACAGACACAAACCGATGCCACCGCGCACACCGTCTCATACCCATCACATTGCTTTGCGACGCGTTATGATCTTGTAGATCTGCCATTTATGAAATATTTCCATTCAAATTCGATTCAGAAAAAAAGAAAATAAGCCATTTTTTTTTAATCGGATTCAGATCTAAATGGGTTAAACCAAGTATAAATGATGCAATGTCCTGTAGAAATAGTCCGAATTTCAAAATGTAATTGAGTAAAAGTACCAAAGTATTGGCATCAAAATGTACCAAAAGTAGAAAGTACTCACGATAACATGCAGAATGTCCAATTACAAGTTTTCAAATGTAAGTATTTTTATATAGGCCTACAGTACGCATTGTGAGCTTGTAGATTGGCTATTTTCAAAGGTATATACTAGGGCTGAAGTGTTTAATGTAGGCTAATGTATGTTTTGTAATAATAATCAAAGTAACCAGACAGTAAGTAAGTAAGTAAAAGTACCACATTTGCCTCTGAGATGTACTGTAGTGGAGTAGAAGAAAAAGTATTGGAAATTGGAAATACAATAAGTACAAATACCTTAAAATTGTACTTAAGTACAGTACTCAAGTAAATGTATTGTTACTTCCCACCACTGGTGATGGGGGGGGTCTAGGTCACATGAGGAGACTTCAGGTTACAGAGGGCAAAGCTTCTAAAACATCTCCATGCAGTGTTGGTGAGGGGTAACAATGGCAGCGTTGAGGTCAACGCTGTTGTTTCTCTCTGATGTAAACAGTGGTACAAAGAGCTCGACTGTCCCGCACGCACGCACACACACAGACATGCGCACACACCCGCGCGGTTATGCACGCACGCACGCACACACACACACACACACACACACACACACACACACACACACACACACACACACACACACACACACACACGGATCATTGAGTTCACAAATAGGGTGCAACAGCTAATCGAGCTAATCATTTTCTTACCGATTACGGAAAACGAATCTTTGATCCTTTAATAAAACAATCAATTACTAGTCGTCGCACACTATTATGGGCATGTCATTATATGATGTGAAGAGTTTCAGAATATAGTGAAAATAGCCACCCTACTGCATGTGCTGACACCGCATCTCATTGCACGCTGTATTGTGAGCTTGTAGATCGGCTACTTTGGATCAACTGAAACTTTTTGTGTGGGCCTGTCCTAAAAATGAGATCTGTGAAACAGCATGAAAGGAGCACAGTATAGGGTTTGTAGATCGGCTATTATTTGCTGCACAATATGCTTCCATCAAAGACATTTTGGCTTTTATGGACAATCTGTCATTTGGCGACTGAGAACTTGAACCCATGAAAGCAGCAGGTGTTTACTGTTTACTCACTCTATCAGGCAGACCGCTATAACAAAGTCACAATGCTGCCACACAAACTGTGACGTTTGCAGTTAGTTGAGCGGCCAGAGTGCGGTGATTAAAACTGGACACGCATGTTCACTCCTTTGTTTTTTTGTGGGAGAGGACTTAAAAGCTCCCAAAAAAGGTCAGAAGGGCATCTTCAATCCCCATCCCACGCATCTGTTAACAACTGGTCAGGATTGTGACCAAAAAAGAAGTATAGCACATCTACAGGCTCAACACTAAACCAGGCCGAAGCATTGATCACTCTACTACGCTGGCAGAGCAGGGTCAGCCCATCAAGTGCATCGACTGGCCCTGCCCTTTGCGACAGATACAGATAGTCCCCATTGACCGCTGCAAAGAAGTGCATGTTGGGAATTGAGGGGGCTACTATGGTCCTCTAGTCTACAGAGGACCATAGACCAGGCAGGCTTGTTGCTTGTTTATCAATGTTGGAGGATCCTAATAGATGTCTGTAAGCACTAAGCAGGCATTCAGAGTTGAAGCTACTGGAGTGTGTGTGTGTGTGTGTGTGTGTGTGTGTGTGTGTGTGTGTGTGTGTGTGTGTGTGTGTGTGTGTGTGTGCGTTTGCGTGTGCGTGTGCGTGTGCGTGTGTGTGGCCGGCCACTGCAACCACGCAGTGCAGAGAGAGAGAGAGAGAGAGAGAAAGAGAGAGAGAGAGGTACAGTACAATGTGTGATGCTTGCTGAGCCATCACTGCCGATGCCAATATGTGGGGGCCCATGCATGTGTGTGTGTGTGTGTGTGGGGGGGGGGGGGGGGAGCATGCATGTGCGAGAGCGTCAGGTTACTTTTTAAGATGAGTGTCTTACATAAGTGTCGGTAAGAAGGAGAGCAAAAAGCATGCAGTGGGCCGGCCGGCTTAGAACAGTGGCTACCGTGCAGGACTTACTGGATATGCAGACTAGAGTATAGCTGTACAGCGGTTATAATAATAATAATAATAACAACAACAACCTGCCATTCAAGCTGACATCATCATACCAAAGTGTGAAAGACTTTTAATTGTCATATTTCTACCTGTTGAACCCACACTCCATTGCAGTGGTTCGATGGACAATGCCCATACTGTAGCTCTGACAGTGTAAGTGTATACAGGTCCATTTGGTTCCATACGTGTTACTGTACACACATGGAACCAGAATTACAGATCTGTAGGGGTCCATTTGGTCCATTTGGTTACTATAACTGCAGGGGACCCCCCCCCCTTGGCTTGAACCCACCTCAACAACCCCACTTTGAGGACCACCACTGCTCACAAGTGGTGGTCAACTCAACACGGCCTCGGGAACCGTCCCGGGTGGTCACTTATAAAAGCTGGAACAACTTACCAGTCCGTCACAGTTGCTGATGGCCACCGAGGCCTGGGGCATGTCCGACACGTCCCCCGTGAAGACGCAGTCCCCGTGGATGTGCTCCTGGCCCCTCCGCTGGAAGTCCTCCTGCCACTCCACCACGGCGCCCGGCGCCACCAGCCGCCGGTTGGCCCTCAGGCGCAGGTGGAGCTCCACGCCGAACACGGTGACGTTGAAAAACAAGTGCTGCTGTTGACCGCCGGTTGACCGGTTGGAGGAGGAGGAGGAGGGCATCTGAGGGGCACTGCGGGCAACCCTTCTGCTGCTGCTGGTGCTGGAGTGAGTGTCGGTGCCCGTACCGGCGCCGGTGCCGGTGCCGGTGCTGTCAGGGGCTGACGCGGCGCCACCTGCGCTCCCGGACACCACGTGGGAGATGTAGCGTCCACGAGAGTCTGTGCTGAACGGCACGATGAGTCCATATTCACTTAACTTTCCAGAGAGTTTTTCTGAGGAGGGACAGACAGATAGATAGATCTATAGGACCACGCAGTTCAGTGAGGAGGGACAGACAGATAGATGGGACAGGGACAGACAGATAGACGGGACAGGGACAGACAGATAGACGGGACGGCGCAGTTCAGTGAGAATCGCCATCATTCATTCACAGACCAGTGTGGTGGCCACTCACCTGTATACTGGTATACACATGCACACACACATGGCTATAGGCCTATATGAGGTCAAAAGAACCTGCACTATACTTACTTAAAGAACCACTATAAATATAGTTTAGTAGGCAGATGTGTTGTGCGCGTGTGCGTGTGTGACGTGTGTGTGTGTGTGTGTGTGTGTGTGTGTGGAGGGGGGGTCATCTTGACTGAACTTGATATTTACATTGTGGCTGAATTTGAAACAAAACAAAGTGCACATGTGCAAAACTTATACTGAAGTAATTAAGTTATATATATATATATATATATACACACGCGCACACACACACGTACACACCATAAAGGTTTAGTTGACCAACACTTACTGTATGCTATCCAAATTCACCATGAGCAGACTATAGGCTACTTTGTCATTCCTGTATGCAGCCACAGTCAGGCTATGCAGCAGCCAGTAGGCTATGCAAGACAGTTGCCGGTATGCATACCACTAGATAGTTCTGCTACAAAGAGGCTGATGCCTTTAGTAGTTATATCGTCCCATGGCAGTGAGTGAGTGAGTGAGTATGAAAATGAAACGAGAGAGAGAGAAAATATGAATGACTCACCATGCGACTCTGCGGCGTGTTTATGATCCAAAAACAGCAGACCGAGTGACAATAAGTACACCAATAAATACATACAATCCATAGCGAGGGCTATAGTGCGGAGAGAGCTGCCACTTCGGCGGCGGAGAGTTGGACTTTCCTTTTTGCTATTGTAAAACTTTTTGAGAGGAACGAACGGACTCACTCACTCTCTCTCTCTCTCTCTCTCTCTCACTCACTCCACCTCCTACTGAAACACCGCAGTGGAGTCAGTCAGTCCTGTGTGAGAACTTTAGTAACAGTCTTGAACTTCAGCGAAGCGGTCAAGCATTCTTCTGAATCTGAACGAAAAGCTGACGCCGGGATCACGATATTCAACGACAACAAAAAAGAAAGTTGCTGCATATTATTATTAGTCTTGCTGTGGCCACTGTTGCACTGGATAGTGTGGTGGATACAGCCCCATCCATGGAGGAGAGAGAGAGAGAGAGAGAGAGAAAACCCTCGGGTGCTGATGACGACAACTGCAACGCGTATTAAAAAAGCGATAGTTTTTTTTGGAGAGGTAGTAGTCCAGTTGTTTTATTATTTTAAGACTAAAGAAAATAATGAGGGTGGGGGGAACAAGACAGACACACACAACACAAGATATACACACACGAAACCAGCTGAGCTGAAGTTGGGGGGGGGGGAATGGAAAAACAGAAAAAAATCTAACGGTTGAGATGCAGTCTAGGGAGACAGACTGTCCCCGTACGATGAAACATCTGCCGCGCAGCAGGGCTGCAGTTTACTGACTGGCCTGCTATGCTGCAACTCCACACACAACTTAAAAAGCTTCCCGTGTATATACCTCGCTCGTACGACGGTGGTGCATGGTGCCAGAGCGGCCGAAAAATGGCCCCGATCTACAAGCTCACAACGCGTCGCGGCAGCCGGGCCCACGACACGGCCGTACGACGAGCTTGAATTTTAGGCTATACTCCACTACTCTGTCTGACTGTGCAGGGCCATACTAGAGTTATGAGGTCTGAGCAGGGCAGGCATACCGGTATATACCTTCTCCCCCTTTGGCCAGGAGGTGGAAAGTATACTAAAGTAAGCCCAGAATACAGCCAGAGGGATGTGTATTTCAGGAAAACACCCCAGCACAATTATAATGTGGCTGATAGAGAGGGGAAAAGGCTAAATAATATATTATGAATATATTTTGAATTTACGCTTAAATGTTGTCCTACTACCTGTAAGTATACTGGCTGCAATTTTGAGGTATTGTTCTGCCTTTATCAGATAGTGTAGGCCTACACTTCACCACTTGCCTCGCCCTGGTTGACAACGTTAGCATTAGCATCAGTGCTATTGCTAGTCCCAGGAGCAGCAGCAGCATCACCTGTCTCGTCGGACTCGCTGTCTGCGTCTTCATGTGGTGGTTTAAGAAAGAAGTTTGAAATCAATGGAACCTTTTTCAGTAATTTAGCAGTCTTCGCATCCTTAATCTTTTTAGCTTTCCTCTTGGAAGAACCGCTCGCCGGCATATTGTCTTAATTTGTCTATGTCTCAAATCTTACAAAACAAACGTAAACCAAATTGAAAAACGCCCCGCCTCAATGCAGTCACAAATCTGATTGGACAAAACACAGCCGGATGCAGGGGTCACATGAGTTAGTGTAGACGGTAGTACTATAGGTAGCAGGCAGGTATATCAAAATAAAATGTGGTTAACCGTCCACAATTTATTAATAATATAAATTATCACCACATCACCTTAGTATGTCAGCTTAACAGCTTGATTTTGAGCTTCTACTGCATTAATGATAACAAATAATTTTATTCATTTCACTAAGGCCCAAGGCCAATAAGGGTAACAAAATACAAATACAAAATATGTAATTTTCTCAACAATTATGACAACATTTATTTAAAGTAATAAGTGATGATAGCCTATAAAGTTTTTGGTGCTGCACAAAAAAAATCACTATATTTAATTATTCATAATATATTTGAGCATTTTGAGGCAACAACATATTAATATTTGCAAATCTGCCTGAAACAAGTAATCAACATAATAATCCATTATATTTCTAGTCTTTATAGCTTCAGGATATACCTATAATTCCTGGTGGTCAGGGACGGGGTGGGAGTGACTCCCATTAACTTACAGCCTTCAAGGCCCCCGGCGGCCTGTGGCCCCTCTTCAATGGGACCTCTCAAAGTGGGCCCCTTGAGGACCACTGCTTCACAGTACGGTGGAGCAGTGGTCCTCAAAGGGCCCACTTTGACGCCCAGCCTGTAGGGCCCCAGCCCCCAGGAGCCTGCGCTGCGTTTGAGGCTCAGACCGAGGGAGAATACAGAGCAGAGGAGGGGCCCACACACATTTGAAATTGGTCCTCAAAGGGCCCACTTTAAGGGGTCCCCAGTAGGGGACCTCCATTCTGGGGGGTGTTAGAGGCCGGGCTCCAGGGGCCCTTGTCAGTGCCTCAAACCCAGTACTGCGCGACGCGGTCCAGTTTCCGCGAAGGGCCCCTGGGAGCCAAGGGCCCCTGGGCCGCGGCCCAACTGGCCCAATGGCTAATTTGTCCCTGGCCTACAGTATAAGTTGACAATGGGGGAGAGTGATGGGGACTGGGGAGTGACACGCAGCAAAGGTCATGGGATCAACTTGCCTTGTGAATGTCTGAAAAGCCCTATCTCTATCTGCACCACATCAACTATGACAACTTGGACACATTCCAGACACCATAGATATTGAATATGGATCATATATGACATTTTGATCCATCCATCCATCCATCCATCCATCTTCACCCGCTTATCCGTAGTCGGGTCGCGGGGGCAACAGCTCCACCAGAGAGCTCCAGATTTCCTTCTCTAGAGCAACATTAATAACTTCCTCCTGGGGCATCCCGAGGCGTTCCAAGGCCAGTGAGTCGATGTAATCCCTCTATCTCATCCTTGGTCTGCCCCGGGGTCTCCTCCCAGTGGGACGTGCCTCGAGGACCTCCCTAGGGAGACGCTCGAGAGGCATCCTAACCAGATGCCCAAACCACCTATAAGCTGGCTCCTTTCCAAGCGAAGAAGCAGCGACTCTACTCAGAGTCTCTCTCGCGTGACTGAACTTCTCACCCTATCGCCATCTAAAGGAGTTAATTAAGCTTTTGGGCTGCTTGGCTGTAGTACTGTAGAACTTGTGGAAACGTCATATTTTATGTCCAAAAAACGGTTACTTCAGGATTCTAATTAAAAAATAGCAAAAGTAGCAGAGCTACAAGCTTGTTGATCTTCTACTTTTATTTTGCTGCTTCTGTCTGACGTTGTAGTGTGATCAAGTAGGACATTCATTTACAAAAAGAACAAAACACGAAAGGTTATAATATGGAGATAAAAGTCTCTGCCCGACAGCAACCAAATTAATAAATTAATGTCTAGGGCAGTGGTTCTTTAAAGTGGGGTCCAGGGAACCTTGGTTTCCTTGAGGGGGGTTCCAAATGGACTCTTTAAGGTCTATAACTCTGAGAGAGTATAAAAGGACCCTTAGGTCTATAACTCTGAGGGCTGTATTTTGCGTGTCTTAAGTACCAGGTCTTATTACCTATACTTGAGTAAACTAAAGACCTGGAGGCGTGATCAATGCCATTTGGCTATTCTGAGTGGCCAAAGAGCCTCCTGATCACGCCTCCAGGTCTTTAGTGTACTCAAGTTAGGTAATAAGACCTGGTACTTAAGACACGCAAAATACAGCCCTGAGAGCGTATAAATGACTTCGAGCTAAAAGGTATTTGGACCAGTGGTTCTTTAAAAGGTGGGGAACACACTCGCCCCATGCATTTTCACTCACACCTCAGCAGTTCTTGTATTCTTGTATTTGTTTTACTGAGGTTAAGTTAACCCTAAAGTCTAAGGTTCGGCATATAGTTTTATTGATCTTAAGTTTAGGAATAACTTAAGGTTATAGGTTTACCCATAGTTGAACTGAAGTTACGGTCAGGAATAAGATTAGATAAAGGCATATATTTACTGAGGTTACTTTTACGAATACTGAGGTGGTCGGATATGACACGGGCGAGTGTGTATTGGGGGTGCACGTTCTTGTATTCCTTAAAGGTCTTAGTTGGTTCTTAGTGGTTCCATTTGCATTCTCTTCGAGGTATGGGAGTCCTTGAAAATGAATGTGTGTGTGTGTGTGTGTGTGTGTGTGTGTGTGTGTGTGTCTGGGCTCAGACTATGAGGACCTCCCCCATTGCCTAGAGATGCTGCAGTCTCTGAAGGATAATCATCTCCATGCTCCTTAGAATGGACGGTCAGCGGCGCTGCGTTAGAGCAGGTGTGGGTTTTTATGCATTCATCGCCCACGGGCATCACGCAGCAACGGGGAAGACTTGACTGCCGTCCAAGGCCCTGCATTAATAAGCAATGGAAACTAACCACAGCATTAAGAGATGAAAACCATTAACTGCCTTGTAAGAAGTTTTTATGCACTTTTTTCCGTCCACGGCGTAAAAGACCCATGAGAGAGAGAGAGAGAGAGAGAGAGGGTTTTTCATTTTGTAGTATGTCCAAAAGGCCTGGGTGACATTCCACAATACAGCATAGTATTCAATTAGATGCCTTGTTTTTTCCCCCCTTCTAAAATGAATAGCCGCAGTCACAGGCTGTGGTTTAGGTCTGCATGCACGCACGCACGCACGCACGCATGCACACGCACACACACACACACACATTATTTTCTTCTGTTGCATGCTGCCTGCGAGCTCTCTCTCACTTGCCCTGCACAGTGTACACTTATTTAGAGGCATAAGTATGTACAGTACACTGACTCTGCCCTGTGTTTATTGGTATTAGGCTGCATGTGGTAATTATGCAGTGGTGGGAAAAGTAGGCTACTCACATTTCTGACTCGAGTAAAAGTAGCCTATTATATATCAATACTGCAATGTAGAAATACTATTTTCAGCAAAGGCAATAGGTGTAGAGGGGGGGGGGGGGGGAGAGCACACCATGTGCAGCTGCACCTCAAATATAATCACAAACGGTAAAGAGAGAGCATGGTGTTGTGCTATGGAAATGTGCTCTCAAACCGCGCACACTCACACGCACACACACACACGCAGGCACGCATGCATGCGCGCACACACGCACACACGCCGAAGGAAGTAATGGAGAAAAGATATCCTGCAGTACTTTGATCATATCATTACATTCCACTCTGCAGTATCTGTTGATATTTCTGTGCAGATAAAGTGCAGCACTTGAGGCCTCAAAGCGAGATGATTGCAATACAGCCTATATCACTTTACCAATTTCAACAACATGAGACTGCATGCGACTGCCAACGAAGAAAAGCCCTCAAGTGGATTTCCAACAAAGAGCAGAAAATATAGGTAGACACAGCAGTTAAGTCCCAGAATGTGTGAGAATGTCTAGTTGCAAAAAAACTACTTTCTGGCCTTGACAGCCCATACATCCAAACAGAAAAGTCCTACTTGATTGTATTAAACAACTTTAAACTCACCAACATTACAGCTGTACGGAAAGCTTGAATTATCCTCTTTCTATGTGTTTCATAAAACATGCACCATAGACCATGTTATGAGTTACTTTTTGTCAAGAGATTCTGTGCAGGTGATTATTTTCAAGTGTCAGTATTTGGAAGCACTCGTTTTCAATATCACAACATCCTGCTGCCTCCTGCATTATGTGCAATTTAGAAACAGGTGGTACACCGGAACCGTTGAGTGATTTTCAACGAGCGCTTCCAAACTCCACTTCTAGATGAGGGGGTGTGTCCCAGTTGAGAACCACTGCTCTCTGCCATGGGGGCGACTGTGGCTCAAGAGGTAGAGCAGGTCGTCCAATGATCCATGGGTCGGCGGTTTGAATCCCGGCTCCTCCTGTCTACATGTCGAAGTGTCCTTGGGCAAGACACTGAACCCCAAATTGCTCCCGATGTGCTGGTTGGTACCTTGCATGGCTTCCGCCGCAATCGGTGTATGAATGTGTGTGTGAATGGGTGAATGTAATGCACAATCTATGTAAAGCGCCTTGGATAAAGGCGCTATATAAATGCACCATTTACCATTTACCATTTGCCATGCTCAAGGTTCAAGGTTCAAGGTTGTCTTTATTTGTCTCCCTTGGGAGAAATTTGTCTTGGAGACAGAGTCACAGCTGCATACAAATAACAGACACGTTCACATACGAAAAGGAAAAACATCATGAAACACCCACATACACAAAACAGAGATATTGCACACATTCCCTTGATAAAGTGCAACTAGTCAAAAAGGTGCTCTGAGTCAGTAAAGTGCATTCGGCAATCTCTGATTGAGCATTTTGATTGACAGGGGAACAAAAGAGTGTTTAAATCTATTATACACACACCGTGGAGTTCTATACCTCCTACCGGATGCTGTGCAAATTGCGGAAATTGTAAATTGCGGAAAGCTCGTAGCTTGTAGAGCTTGTAGATCTGATATTTTCAATAGCTAAAGTATAACATAATGCTTCATTGCCAAGCCATGATCGAGGCCCATAGGGGCAGGAGCCAACTCCTGTTTCTGCAGCGTGAGGCAGCTTGGTGTACAAGTAGGCTACTGTACACCCCCTGGACATGACGCTAGTATGTCCCAGGGAGTATAGGGACCTCCCCAAGCAGGGAGGTCATATAGGTCCCATTTTTACAGTCTTTGGTATGACCCGGCCGGGGATCGAACCTCATACTCCCAGTCTCGGGGCGGACACTCTGACCACAAGGCCACTGAGCTGGTTATAGAAGCACTGTTTATAATTGATCAAATCCCTGGTGATGAGGGGTTCTGGTTTTGGAGGCATGCAGGCACACTCCTCCAGCAGCGGGGTCGGTAACACTGCCTTCATCCATACAAGGAGGAATCAAAGAGAAGTACGGGGAGGGGGAAGAGTACCTCTCTCTCATCTCCAGAGGGAAGCTTTTCACATGAAGTTCATTACATCCCCTTGGAGCCGCTTACCTTCCTCAATGCGGCCCTTTGTCCAGCGCGGTAATCTCGGGATCCCTCAGAACTGCTAGCTTGAGTTACACGTTGGAGTGTATCTGAATGAGTCTGGAAGGCATTTCAAAGGCGAGGGGGGTGGAGGGGGGGGGGGGGGGGAGGCGGCCTCCATATCATCCAACCATGGGTCTTCATGTCCTGGGCTTATCTTGACCCCAGAGTCAAGTTGGCCACATATTGCAACTGAAGAGCCCCCCCCCCCCCAACACAGACACACACACACACACACACACACACACACACACACACACACACACACACACACACACACACACACACACACACACACACACACACACACACACACACACACACACACACACACACACACACACACACACACACACACACACACACACACACACACACACACACACACACACACACACACACCTCCTGCCACCACCATTCCCCCATCCATATCCCAATGTTGTTTTTACAGATTCCTCTGAGCTGATCAGAGTTAAAGCCTCACTTACCCACACTCAGTAAGTACGTAGCAGATATACGCGTGGTGAGCTTGTAGATCTGCTGTTATTAAGGCATGAGAAATGATTCAGAGACAATTGTCTTGCAAGATTATTATTGATTACACCTGAGTATATATAGGTGTCATCCTCTGGGGCCGACCAACCTTCCAGGCACTGGACCCGGGATGGAAAACAGACTGGTTTGCCAGACTGGTGGACGGATGTCATTGTTCCTTAAACCAGAAACCTAACCCTAAGCTCAGTCTCAACCGGCCACGTAGGTCGCTAACCCTAACCTCAGTCTTAACAGGCCACGTAGGTCGCTAACCCTAACCTCAGTCTTAACAGGCCACGTAGGTAGCCATCCCTAACCTTAGTCTTAACCAGCCACACAGATCGCTAACCCTAACCTCAGTTTTGACTCTTAACCGGCCACGCAGGTCGCTAACCCTAACCTCAGTTTTGACTCTTAACCGGCCACGCAGGTCGCTAACCCTAACCTCAGTCTTAACCGCCCACGTAGATATATAACCCTAACCTCAGTCTTAACCGGCCACGGTTACTCCTCCGAGGCGACCGGACATTTTTGACCAAGACAAAAACACGTCAAACTGTCATTTAATAAAAAACTCGAACCACTTGGGGTTCTTTTGCAATAATCTAGGATAGACCGCGCGGCGTGATAAAATCCTTTACAACTTCCGCACTCCTCAGATAAGCCCTGCTCTGCACTTACAAGATGGGAAATGATCTGGGATATCAGCCTTTCAAAGAAGCCTTCGGAAGCTTCACTGATGTGCCGGCCAGTACCTTTCAGGAGGCCATAATCCTCTCATAGTCATCCATTATTGAAAGGAGTAGTGACCATGGTCCATCTCTTTTTTCTCTCTCTCTTCTTCATTTAGGCTTTACTTCTCAACATCAAAAGCCATTGCAGATTTGTCTTTTGATCTGCGTAAGCTCTTTATTACTGTATATGGACCGTGTTTCAAGTCATACAATGCTTCATCTATGTTCTGTTTAAAGTATGCCGCCCCGACGTTGATAACCCGGCCGCAGCTTTGGATATTGGCCAGTGGTTGAAGAAGTAGCCAGATTTCTCTTCTTTTTTTTTCTTTTTACTAAGTAAAAGTAGCAATGCCACAATTGTTACAAAGTAGAATGCCCATATTCAATTATTTGAGTAAAAGTATGCATTGTCGAATTTAAAGTACCTGTACTCAAATGTTTAAAAATGTTGTCAGAAAGCAGCCAATCTACAAGCTCACGACGCGTTGCATCGCGAGTCCGTGACACGTTGTGAGCGCGTATAGATCTGCTATTTTTGAATAGTAAAACAAAGCATAAAACAGGGCATGCTTTAATATAATCATCCAAGTCTGCAAGGTAGTAGACATATTTGCTTCTGAGAAGCATAAAGTGTATATACTGTATATAAAAAAGGAAATGATGAAAGTACCTGAAAGGGTGAAAGTACCTCAAAATTGTACTTAAGTAGGCTACAGTACTTAAGTAAATATACTTAGTTACCTTCTGCCACTGGATGTTGGCATTGGCAGCAGGCAGAGAGAGAGAGAGAGAGAGAGAGAGAGAGAGAGAGCGGGCCGGATGTGTGAGTGGATGCTTAGCCATGCGTTTCTGGAGCGATGAAGACGATGCCATAATAACCAGGAAGGAAGGAGGAAGAAGAGGGAGGAAGAGACAATTATTTGGCCGCCTGTTATCAGAGGCAGAAACCCGAGCGGGGCAGTGTGTGCACCTCAGCCATGCTCACAATGTGTGTGTGGTCAGAAAGCCCCTTCCTTAGCAGAAATATTAGAAATATGAGCTTACTGTACTTCAGGGGCCATGAAGCCAAGGCCAGAAACTACGTACGCAGATGCTTAGAACCGCTTCTTGAACCCTGCAAGCGGCATCCGTTATTATTACTCTGGAGAAAACGTTCACAGAAAATAGCAGATCTACAAGCTCACAACACATTGCGCTGTGATATGTCGTCAGCTTGTAGTTCGGTTATTTTCTTTCATTTATATCTTTTTGGTGATGAGATATTAGTGTAGGTTTTAGTGGGGGGGGGAGGCGGTCCAAGTCGGATCGGTTTTACTAAGTCCAAAGCTACCATCAGTGAGTTATAGCCTACATACCAGACAGTGGCCTTGTGGTTAGAGTGTCAAAAAAAGACTGTAAAAATGGGACCCAATGACCTCCCCGCTTTGCACTCTGCCACTCAGCATATCAATGGGTTGGATTGGGGGTCAAATCAACTAATGATTCCCGAGCGTGGCGCACACTGTGGCTCACGGCTCCAAGAGTCAAATGCGGAGAACAAATCTCACAGCGGTAACGTGTGAGACTAATTGTACGACTTTGACTTTACCCGTGTCCACACACCAGAGCCAGCCCCTTATCCCTTATTTGCAGTTTTTTATGTTTTGAAAAACATTGTAACATATTTCAAATAGCGATCTACAAGCTCACAACGTGCCGATGTACAGTAGATATCGACGGCTATTTTAATTATTTTTCAAGATAGTAAAATATTGCAAATACGTTTAGGGATAAAGGGTAAGGTGCAGGGGCGCACCCAAGATGGGGACACACATCTCTACTGCAATATCTCTCAGTTTATAGGCCCATGACAGCCCACCTGCATCTCCTAACCTAACCATAACTGCAAGCACGGGAGCAGACGCTAGTCCGACATGCGGACGGATGTCGGACTAATGCCCTGTCTGAATTACATGCGGTCCCCATATGGGGAGATATCGAAGTCCCTAGTGGAATAGTAAGAGAGTGGCGACACGCTTTGATCTCGCCACAAAGCGGGTGCCTATGGGCTATAGTTCCAAACATTGGAACTATCCCATTGAGATAGAATGAGCACTTCCACATTCCATTGTTAGAATGGGAGTCAACGCTATAGTGTCAACACTCTCTTACTAGATTACTCTGCCTATATCTAACCTTAACCTCAGTCTTAACCGGCCAACGTAAGTTCCCTAGCCTCATATCATCAGTTTCACGATGTTTTCGCTTCTGCGGCAGTAATTTAACTTCTGTGTTTCCTAATCGCATTGAATCGTCTTGATAAGTAAACCACAGGTTGATATCGGTTGATAACATCCAAAGCAGGTGGTCTGTGCCTCTGACAGCTTACAAATGGAACTAAATGGACCCTTACAGTACAAGTCTGTGACTCTGATAGCTTACAAATGGATTTTGTATACTGTAAGAGTTAAGGGAGATCCTTGAAATTCTACAGCTTGAGAACCACTGTACCAACCTGCTTGACACAATAGCGACTACATTTCTCAATGGAAGAGTAGGCGAGACCACCTCAAACCACTGCATGTGCTTTCATTCACATACAGAATTGGTTAAAACATTTTATTCATCAAAATAAGTTACAGATTGAAGATTAAAATCTATTTGCTTGATTTATTCATCCTGAAAACAGTGGGGAAAAGTGGCACAGAGAGGCGTGGAATACAAAAAGGTAATTCCCCAGTAGGATATATCTGAAATTAAGAATTTATATAAAAAGAAAAGGAAGAAAGAAAGAAAACATTAAGCACTACGATATTAACATGTCCTGATATGGAGTCATCGCTGCGTGTCTGTAATGTACATGATGCACTTTTGATTATTTTACATCCTCCAGTCATGTATACTGAAGATTTGTGAAAATGAAAAACATGGAATAACAAGCATTAGGTTGTGTTAGTTCAAAATGAAATGTGTCTCAGCCAAGTCTTCACGGGAGGACAGATATTGTTTCAATATTGGCAACAGAGGAAGTCGAGGCACATTATGTAAAGTCCCGTTTTAACCACTAAAGCCCTATTTTACACTTCATAGTAGGATGGTGGTGAAGGCCTATGTAATGTAATGCATAAAAGACATCTACACACATCTTAGAGAAAAACCCAAACAAGAACACATTGCTGTCCTTAATTGCAAACTGCGGTACATTTACTGCCTAATATAAGCCCCGTCATACAACCGAACCGAAAACGGAAAATAATAATAGATCTATATGCTCACAGCACGTAGTAGCTGTGATGATGACGTGGGCTTTCGTGTGGAAGTGTACATCAGAAAATTAAAGGCCTACTCAAGTTTCAGGTCATATAAGGTGCCCACCGAAAAGCAAAGGAAAAGTACCACACATAGCTAATCTACAAGCTCACAAAGGGTTGCAGATTTGTTTAGTTTTTTTAAGTGAATACGGTAATGTAGGTAATGAAAAGAATGAACCAAGAGCCTTTGACTAAATAACACTGACTGGATGCACTGGAAAACAAGTTGGTTTCAAGCCGGTAAAGAAAGAAAAACAGGTGTGCTTCCTCTGGAAACTGCCCTTGGTTAAGGCAGTGGGTGCTCAGCTTTGAAAATAACGTAATTAACTCATAAACCAACTAAGTGGAAAAAGCAGCACTCCAAAATAAAAGATGCAAGAGACTGGCTCAGATGCAATTTCTCACTTTTATTTGAGAACGCCGACGCTTTTCGGCCTTTTTACACCTTTTTAGTCTGCTCTGAAGGTGGTTATACAAGATATATATATATATATATGCAATTTCATATATATATATATATATATATGAAATTGCATCTGAGCCAGTCTTGCATCTTTTATTTTGGGGTGCCGCTTTTTCCACTTAGTTCTTTTTTACCCATTTGCTGACAAAAAGCAACCATTTTGGACATGCAAGGTTTCCACGCGACAATGTACTTCAGCAGGGCATCCAGAATGCGCGCCTTAGAACAAGCTCGCCCTCGTTTCTTTAGAAATGAGTTTAGGGTTAATTAGTTTTACTGGGGTTTTACTGGGGTTAAGTGTAGGAATAGGTTTTGTCACCGTTTACTGAGGTTAAGGTTAGAAATAAGGTTATAGGTTTAACCATTTTAACATAGTTAACTGAGGTTACGCTTAGGAACACCAGGCTGAGCAGTTCTGCTGGAATTATACGCCCGGGGTGACTGCGTTTACTGTTTTGAGGCGAGACTTTATAGTATTCAGCAGCACTGAAAAGAAAATAACATCCACGCCGGCTTTCATTGGAGGGCAAAGCCTTCATAACTTACATTGTCCTCGACACCGACTCACGCAAGTACAACATTTTCCCCATTCCATGAATGTCGGCAGACAGAACCACACACAGCATAAAGTCACAGGCCGGCGCATTCTTACCACTCTGGAAGTTAAATCATTTTTACGGTGTGTGGAGTGGACACTGAGGGCCTGTAATTATCCATCATCAATTTCATACCGACGTAATACTTTGTTCCTAGAAGTTACAGTAAAGCTATTTAGCTGGCTCTGCTTTTTCCAAGCCGTACATTTTACAGTCCTGTGCAGACGTATAATTGGGGAGTCCTGTGCCGTGTTGTGCTGTGCTGCCGCGGGGGCCTGATGATGTTGTCAAAACCCCCGGATGAATCCACTAGATTCACATAATTCAAGATACAAATTTTTCATATTTACCGTCTTTTTATTTTACCACTAGTGGAATGCACTTAAATGAAGCAGGACAAGGCAGGCGGAAATGTACAGCATGTGATCATTCCTTCACACAAAAGCCATTGAACAGTGGCTATACTCACACGTTTTAATTTCAAAGGCCTCCAGAACTCTGAGAGTACACGGTGGAACCGTTTCCATGTTCTCAGAGTTTCCGTATTGCAACGGTCCATTTGGAACCCCCTAAAGTTCCCAGGAGATCCCCGGGACTGCACCTTGAGAACCACTGCCATCGATGATGAATATCACCCCAGTTAGTTATTTTGCTAATTTCTTTTATCTCGCTTTTCTATTTTACACAAGGCCATTGAAGGGCAGTCTTAAGGACAATTTAGCATAATTTGAACATGAATCCCATTGTTCTGTGGTGAGTTCTTGTATTGTATATAGTGTAGGGAAAATAAATACCCTGTGCGTGAGACGTGAGTGTATGTGACGCAACGATGCGCCATTTTCGGTGCGTCATCTCGCATCATCGATGGAGCAAACCAAACCCACATTATGTCCAAAACTGTTACCTTTCAGGATTCAAATTCAAAGGTAGCAAAAGTGGCAGATCTACAAGCTCGAACTGCACATCTCTGAGAAGCGATCTCGTGCGTGCATGCATCTGCCTCGATGACGGCAGACTGCTGGGCGAGCGCTGGCGCTTTGGAATGGGAGGGTGGTCAGATCAACATATGGAATGAATTATGTACTGGCCAAAGTGGCCATATATGGAGCGTGTCTTTGAGTGTACAGGATTTGATGGGTCAGATCAACATATGGAATGTCAGAACAGGTCAGCTCCATATATGGAGATCTGAGGGTGGCAGCGGGGGCAGTGTCTTGAGTGTACAGGGTTTGATGAGTTCAGATGCGGTCAGTTCAACATATGGAATGAATTCTGTATTGGCCATATATGGAGCGTGTAACAAGGTGTGACTGACGGACTGACTGAAAGGTTTTCAGGTTCAAAATGGGAGTTCCTTCAACATGGCAGCAAAGCTTTTAAGAATGACTCAACAGCAATTGCATGTCAGGGGCACTTTTAGCAAAAAAAAAAGAAGTAGAAAAGAATCACACAACTGTGAGCAGCAGTCGTTGGCAGCCACTTTAAGAACAAAAGGACGGGACTTAAGAAAGAAATAACAGGTACAGGGGACACGAAGCGAGCAATTCCAAAATACAGAAAATTGTTGGCTTTGACAGAGACGGACCAACTGGTGTTTACAGTTTAAAAAAACGGTCATAATAATAACATTTTGTCTGCATATCTGGCCATGTGAGAGGTCGCTTCAAGTTGTGGCCTCAAATTGACCTTTCAGAATGAAGAAGAGAGTGAGACAGCTGCATTGAAACTCTTTCTCTGGTAAAGCGGCGACATAAATAGTATTAGTTCACTGACCTTGCACAATGCACATTGTTTTATGCTATTAAAACTTAAAAAAGGCCCCTTGGGCTAAAACCAAAATAAAATAAAATAAAATAACAGTTAACATCGGGAGTCAGTCCGAAAAAAGGTAAAGTAGCATCACAAACAATATGTGAGATCTGCTGACACACACTGTCTGCAGGCACATTATACAATTATTAGTACGTTTGTGTTGTTTTCAAAAGAAAACAACCGGCCGGACTACACAACCTCAGTGTTCATTCTATCCACCCGTAACTCAGAGAGCAACCAAGCGGACCCCCGCTTTGCGCACTCTCTCTCTCTCCGTTACACAAACCACTTTACTGTAAACCCCAAGCATTCGTATTGTGGGGAAAAGCTCTTCCCAACATATAAGACAATATAAAACACACTAGCATGGAGCCCTGTGGGACTCAACCATAACGGGGGGGGTTGTTAAGTGGTTAAACCTCGGGATGGAGGATCTTACTGCGGTTTTGGCAAAGTTCACAGTGATCCTTTCTTTCTTTCTTTGTCTCTTTTTTCTCGTCTTTTCTCTCTCTTGAGAAAAATTGAGCAATAGTCGGCTATTAGACAATCTAAAAATGGGTTATAACTGGTCTAAAAATGAGTGTTTGTTTCAGCGGCCTAAGCTTAGTTTAGATGTTGATTAGCACCTTTTCAAACGTGCACATACAGACCGTCTATAATCTATATTATATAGATGTTGAAACAACGACGTTTAAACGTCTAATCTAATCCTAGACTGCCAAAAAAAACTTTCATTTTTAAACCATTCACAAACCATTGCGAAAAATGCTCAGTGGGAGATGAACTCTCCTCCGTCCCGTCGTCTTTTCTCTCTCTCTCGTCCCGCCCCGCCTCTCAGAGGAACTCTCCGCGGAAGGGAAGCGACGAGGCGGCGCTCTGCTGCGGCCAGCGGCAGCGCAGGCGAGCTAGCGGCAGCTCCCTGGGCAGGCGAGCCAGATGCAGGTCCCTGGGGTTGTCGAACTCGGAGAAAAACAGCTGGTTGAGGATGTCATAAACCCCGGCTCTGGCAGCCACCTAGGAGCCATGCAGCCCAAAGAAAGAAGAAGAGAAGGAATCGCACAGGGGAAATGTTAATGGACAAAAAATAAGGCAAACGGTGAACGAACGAACGCACGCACGCACACACACACACACGCACGCACCGGTCGATCGGTCGCCCCCTGTGGACTGTCGCCCACTGAACCGTCCGCATTAACCGCAAAAGCCCTGAGTGTTCATACATTAAGACCTGTAACGCATCCGTGTCACCTTAGCTTTTAACCACTTTAACACATTATTTTAAACTTTAGCTATTGAAAAATAGCAGATATACAAGTTCATCGTGTGCTGCGCTATGAGCTTGTTAGATCTTCCCTTTTTGAAAAACGTGTGCAAATCTTTGAATATATCATCTTTCAAAGCAAACGTTTTTAAACTCAAATCTCTGCTTCCTGCTGGAACTAAATATTTTGAGATTGGTGGTCAAGCCGCCAAATACATTATCATTTTGGAGGTCCTCGATATGAATACGTTTGACGAACCACTGATATAAAAACATAGGTTGTATTTTTCCCAGAAAACTGTCAGCATTTAGAAGACATTTGTAGAATCGGGTCTCCTTTAGGAGTTGAAGTGGAGGTGGATTTTACTGGGTGGAAAAACTACATCCTAAATGTGTTTTTCTGTCTTTCTTTTTCTCTTCTTAGTAGTCTATTATATGTCATGGCTGTCGGGCAGAAACCTCATCTCCATTATTTGAACATAGTTTCCTTTGTTTTTCTTCCGTAAATGAATGCCCTACTTCAGTGGTTTTCAACCAACGGTCCGGGGACCACCAGTGGTCCTTGAGGGGGTTCCAGGTGGTCCCCAGCAAAATGATCTTTAACCCATTCTGGCCGGGAAAGCATTTTGGTGTTAGCACTATGTTATGCTTTAGCTATTGAAAAATAGCAGATCTACAAGCTCATAGCGCGCCACCGAGTGGCGCGCTACGAGCTTGTAGGTCTGCTATTTTTGAAAAATCGAAGAACGACTGACATTTTTTAGAATCTGATCTCAGGTCAGAATGGGTTCATCAGACCAGTGTGTGTCCAGTGGAAACCTCCCATGAATCTGATCTCAGGTCAGAATGGGTTAACTCTTGAGAGCGTCAAATGAGACCAAATGGATCCGTAAGGGTCTCTCAAGAGTTAAACTATTGTCAAACATCTGCATTAGCCGACTGTGCTTCATTTACAAGAAGTCTACACAATTAAGAGAATGTAGAATCATTATTATATTGATCAACGTTTAACAAAATGTTCTTTACTTTTGGGTCTGCCAGGCTAAATAATATCATGAAAAAGGTTGAAAACCAGTGCCCTACTTGATCCTTACTACAGCATCACACAAAAGCATTGTACAAAAATAGCAGATATAGGCATACTGTCAATCACACACATGCGCGCACACAGCACACACGCACACACACACGCACACACACCAGTGTCGAGATGCTGCGGCCATGTATTCACTCCATTATCCCCCCCACTCCACCCCCGCCCCCCCCCCCAGTGTCTTAGTCATTACTGTATGAGCCAGGGTGAAAAGTTGGCTTATTTGTCTGGAGAATTTGTCTGAGACAGAGAGAGAGAGAGAGACAGAGAGAGAGAGGGGGGGGGGGGGTGCGGGGGGAGTGAAGTGTTGGTATAGCGTTACTAGGTCAAGCTGACTCATGGCCATGGCCATGTCCGAAGGAGAGAAAAAAAAAAAAAGAGTGATGGGAAACGCCATGGAAGACTAAAGACATGTTGGCTAATATAAAGGCAGGACAATACAGTCATCTCTCCATCCCACCGCCACAAAAACACTGCATAAACACCACGTTAAAGCTGCCACAGCTTGTCCAGTTTACTCGGCCGGCTGTTTTGTCAAAGACCCCCTCCCACCCTCCCATTAACTCTGAGAACGTATACAAATGGACCCATAAAGGGTCCATGTGTACGCTGTCAGACCTGTTAAGGGTCCATTTGGTTCCATTTGTACGCTCTCAGAGTTACAGACCTGTAAGGGTCCACTTGCAAGCCGCCTCTCACACAAGGAACCCTGGGGGGTTCTTGGACCACCCTCTTAAATCAATCTGATCTCTGCCTAAAATTGGACGTAAAAAGAAACTCCACCACAGAACAGGTAGATCCAGGAGGAAGTAGCAGACATTCAGACGAGAAGTGGAAAGAACCGAGATATGTTTTATGTTTTACTTCAGGGGGTAAACCAGGATATAGGCCTACAGTATATACAACAGTTAATCAAAGTAATGAATGTAATTGATTATATCGTCTCTCTTGGGTATAGAAATCTCATACGTTTTTCAAAATAATTGTGGCACTCCATCTTTAAGTATACCTATTTTTCACCTTTGCTCCACCCACCTGAACTTAAGCCTCGACCACAGCTGTCTGATAATGGAGGAGGGGTTAGGGTTATGATGACACAAAAGTGGTGTATTTTCGATTGGGCCTTTTGACTCAAAAGCTTTCAGCTTTCAGGAAGAAACCAAACATACACAGGGAAGACATATTTGAATATGATAATGATAACCACTGTCCACCCCTGGGGGTCTATTACAGTAATGTTAACTCCATAGAAACATACAAAACAGAGTACGAAAGTACAAAAATTAGTACCGGTACCTCATCTTTAAACATTTTATGGAAATGTGTAACAGCAGCACTGCTCTGGGGGTTATTCTGAGAATGTTGCTATTGGGTTTTGTCATGTGAAACATGCTGAGGAAGAACTTAATGGAACAATGGCAGGAATAATAGTATAAAAATATGTCTTATTTATACTGTCTCTAAGCGCTGATTATAGCTTCTTTGGCCAACACTGGCCGGGCGCAAAACCACCAGAAACAAAAACCACAGACCGGAGAATCGGAGCGGCAGACGCAGTATTGCAGTCGCTGTATTTCACTGTTGTGACAAAAAGAGAGCTGAGCAAAAGGCAAAGCTCTCTGTCTACCGAGCAACTTTTGTTCCTACTCTCACCTATGGTCATGAAATGTGGGGTCATGACCGAAATGAGTTTTCTCAGACGGGTGGCTAGCATGTTCCTTTAGAGATAGGGTGAGAAGTTCAGTCACGCAATGAGAGACTCGGGAGTAGAGTCGCTGCTTCCTCGCTCGGAAAGGAGCCAGCTTAGGTGGTTTGGGCATCTAGTAAGGATGCCTCTCGTCTCCCTATAGGGAGGTCCTCGATGCACGTCCCACTGGGAGGAGACCCCCAGGCAGACGAGATGAGATGAGAGGATGAGAAGGAGGGATTATATCTCCAAAATGGCTTTGGATTGCCTCCAGAATGAAGTTAATAATGTTGCTTTGGAGAGGGACGTCTGTAGTGTGCCAGTGTGGTCAATGCAAGTACACACACCCTTGACCATGCAACATGTCATGTTTACAATAGAGATCGTGTATCCCTAAAATACATATTGTTGGTAGGGGTGCAACAGTTAATCAAAGTAATATGAATTTAATTGATTATTGGTTTTTCAGGATTAAAAATAATAATAGCAAAAGTAGCAGATGGACAAGCTCGACAAGTGTTTGGACCTTTCGCTGTAGTATGATCTAATAATAATAATAATAATTATTATTATTATTAGTATGATCTAGAAGGGAATTAAATAAAAAAATAAGGTTTCTGCATGCCCGACAGCAATGAGATAATATTATAATTATTATCTTTTTGGGCATGTCGTTAATCTTGTTAAACTGTAGATGAAAAGTAAAATAAATAAAAAATAAACGTAACCATAACGCTCAAGTGGTTAATTAATTGGAGAAAAAAAAAGAAGTTCAATACGAAAATCTGCACTTCTCGTTCATTCAGAGGATTCAGAAAATAACACTAAAGATAACTGTACGGTACATTTCTGTCCAATGTGCAAATGTTTTTTTAGTTTTATCTGAGTAAAATCTTCCATAGAGCATAGCGCCAACCTAGCTGTTGTAGGAGGTGTTTGCTGGGAAAAGCGTGTGTGTGTGTGTGTGTGGGTGTGTGCAAACTGTGCATGCGTGCGTGTGTGAGTGTGTGTGTGTGTGTGTGTGTGTGTGGGCGCAGCGGAAGCATTAGTCAGTACATCGGACTCCCCGGGGAATATCTGGTTTTGTGGCGTTTAAGTAGAGCACTTAACCTGAATCATCTCTTCCATCACCCGGCTGGATCACACGTATTAGGAGGACGCGTGGGAAAATGCTTAAGTTACGATTATAGTAGTGGTGGAAGAGGTACTATACTCAAATGATAACTCTTTTTTTAAAGAAAAAAATACACAGTATATATTTTCTTTGCTTCTACCAGGATTTGGACCTGGTTTCCGGCGCAATTCCTGATATTTTTTCCCATAGCCTGCCTGATCATCATGGGAATAAATGTAGCCTAATCTTGATCAAATGGGGGCGGGGGCCACGAAAAGTTTGAAAAATATAGGCATCATAGGACAGTGCAAGGAGGGTTTGTGTGTGTGTGTGTGTGTGTGTGCGTGTGTGTGTGTGTGTGTGTGTGTGTGTGTGTGGGGCAGGGGGTCCCTGCAACGAGAGGGGGCTGGTCGTTCCCATGCACAGTCGGGCTGCTATCTCACATACCATCCAGGGTCCCGTATATACAGCACACAGGCAGCGCTGCAGCGGGACGGAGGGGACGGGACAGGGAGGCCTCTGTTGGCCACATCAAAACAGCTGGAGTGACTGATAGGGTACCTCTCCTCCAGGCATCCCTGGTATGCACTGTACACAAGTCTGGCCATTGTATCGTCCGCCGCGTTCCGTGTTTTTTTTTCTCTCTTTAACGTTGCATTTCGAAAAATTCACGTACGTTTACCTCCCTAACCCTCTGATGTTTGTCCCACACCCCGACTCTGATCTCCGCCCCCCCCCCCCACCCCCAAACGAGGCAATGTAGGCTAATGACTGCCAGGGACAATATTTGTTTGGGTGTATGCAGCACGAGTCAGTACGACTTACAATATGTGCTCTGTCGCCGCTAAAATGACATGCCGCTTTTTTTTTGGCTTTTTGTTTTTTTTGGTGAACACGTGCAACGGCATTGCGAGGAGGCCAATTAGACGTTTTCAGCGCATTCGTGGCGGCGTTTGGTAAAAGCAGCGGGGCCGTGCTGTGCGTTGCACAAGAGCACTTTGTGCGCAAAGAAAAGGCAAATCCACGATCTAAGGCAGTGGCTGCCCAAACTCTGGAGCTCGAGACCAAAAAGAGACTTTTTATGTCAAACGTCGTGACCCGAACCGGTTGTAATAGGCGATGTACAAGGTCGCAGCGTTGGGAGCTTGTACTGCAGATCGGCCATTTTGGATCCGGGGCATAGGAATTATACACACAGGGCTGTATTTTGCGTGTCTTAAGTACCAGGTCTTATTCCCTAACTTGAGTAAACTAAAGACCTGGAGGCGTGATCAATGCTCTTTGGCCACTCAGAATAGCCAAATGGCATTGATCACGCCTCCAGGTCTTTAGTTTACTCAAGTTAGGGAATAAGACCTGGTACTTAAGACACGCAAAATACAGCCCACAGTGTTCATTTGTATAATAGCACAGTTCAACAACAAGGCTAAATGTTAAGCATTGAAACGCATCATTAAAGGATATTTGAATTTAGGAAAAAAGGAAGGGAAAATAAATAACACCTATACTGTATCTCAGGACACAGAGCAAATATGAAGGCATTTGAATACAGTAAAGCAAAATCATCAGAAATGAAACAGAAAAATAAAGAGTAAAAATACCGTGAAGCAGAATACATGTAAGGCAGCGGCAAACGGTTATTTTTCTTTTCTTTTTTTTTAAGCTGTGTTTTGGAAGAACTGAAAGTTGTTGCAGACTTTCAGTTTGCTCCAGATAATGTGGTGCAGAAGAACTGAACGTTGCTTCTTATCTCCACGTTTAGTTCTGACAGAAAGCAGACTTTTCCCAGTCGCTCCGAGAGGTCTGGATGGTTCATGATATCGGACAAAGATCGGGAACGCGTTTTGGCCTTAAATTCAACCACTCAACCGACGTGGTAGTATTTTGAAATCTAATCTTCGACATACAGTAAGAGGGAAGCAGTGTAAAAAGATGAAAAGAAATGTAAAAAAAAAACTGAAGTGGCGTGCTCCACTTTTTTGGTTATCATTCAGGACTTGAGCACAAAAAGCAATGAGCCGACGTCGACAGACAGACAGACAGACAGACGGGCGGGCGGACAGGCAGGCAGGCAGGCACAGTAGCACAGTAGCCGTGTGCTGGCCCCTCTAATGCACTACTAATGGAGATGATGACCCGCCTTGAGCCCTGCCCCTAATGATCGAGCCACGCTCACTCAGTGGTGTGTGTGTGTGTGTGTGTGTGTGTGTGTGCATAATGATTATGCCTGGCCTGGGGGTGGCGGTGGGCTGTATGCTAGATATCTACTGCAACGCGTCCAATAAATGGATCTCTAGACCAGAGTTTACATACTGTAGTACGTGGTGCATGCATACACTTTCTTTAATGATTATATCTGGTTTCAGTATTCATTCATGACATATTTTCTCTATTATTAAGTTTATTTTTGCAGTCAGTTTGTATTGGTGGTGGGGAGGGGGGGCATTTCCGGGGGTCCCCCAGCCTAAAAGGTTGAGAACCCCCCCTGAGGGCAGTACAATCCATACAGCAGTGGTCAGAAAGTAAACCAAGTACATTTACTCAAATATACAAGTTTCAGCTTCAGTCCGTTTTTCAGTTCTCTATCTATGGGACCAACGGTAAAGCACGTAAAAGGGCCAAAACATTTTATAACGGTCCACTCGGTATCAGTGGAAAACATTTGTTCACTGCATCTGATGACACACTAGTAGGCTAGTAGGCTGCACTGGGGCTACACACTAGTAGGCTGCACTGGGGCTAAAGCTCCCTCTGCACTGTTAACTCTGAGTCTGTGTGTGTGTGTGTGTGTGTGTGTGTGTGTGTGTGTGTGTGTGTGTGTGTGCGTGTGTGCGTGTGTGCATGCGGAGGAGGAGGGAGGAGGAGGCGCATTTGTGTGTGTGTGTTTGTGCACACGCTCACACGATGCAATGACTGAACAAAGCGTGGGGATAGTTAGTTAGGCAGACAAAGTAACAGAATCAAACCACTTGGCAAAGTGTTCCAACTAACAGCTATGTGTGTCTGTCCGTCTGTCCGTCCCTATGTATGTATGCCCGTCCGTCTGAGTACGGACAGGTGCAATACCGCTGGGCGCTGGGCTTGGCCGGCCGTGTGCACGAACGCACAAACGAACACGTGCACAAATTAATCAGTTGAAAAATGACTTCCCCAGACTTGGAAATGTCAGCCAGCCTGGAAGCAAATAGGCGACAAGTGATGTGTCAATTTCAATTAAAAGTTTCTGCCAAAGGCCAGAACTAAAGGCATCATCATGGGAATACATACACCAAGAAGGGCAAAACACTGATTAGAACAGCACTCGCACCTTCAGGTGTCCAGACTGACATTTATTTTTTTTCATTTGGTGGCAGCAACTGGAACATAATTTTGTTCACAACTTGCTAAGGCCACGCAACGGCATAATAGCATTCCAGCTTTTATGGAGATATTTAATATTATCCCATTTAGACCTGAGGCCGATTCTAAAAAAAGAAAATAGCTTCTAAATCAGTTTTGGAAAACAGTTTTCTATCAGTTTCTACGTATGTCAGTGGTGCTCAACCTTTTTCATGTCAAGGACTCCCAGCATTATCTGTATTTGGCCGCGGATCCCCATCTCAAAGTATGTTGTTCCAGGGAGCCCCCAGAAGCAAAGATTTGAGTTAAAAACTTTCGCTCTGAAAGAATATATAGTCAAGATTTTCACCATATTTTCACAATTTTTCAATAGCTAAAGTATAACATATATTGTTCGTCATATCACATCACACCGCCAACGACGAGACTCCGGGGGAACTAAGTTTAGTTTTCTTTCTAGACTTCAACGCGTGTGAAGACTAAGAATGTGTTGATTAATTGTTTGTTCAAGTCCATCTCTATGCACGTGGAAGAATATGATTTATGATTTATACGACCGATCCGTTTGCTTAAACCTATATACTTCTACGCACGTGTGAACGAGCAAATGATTTATCGAAGGCTTTGTTTGCTTAAGCATGTCCCCCAGAAATAGAGACACTGAAGTCTCCCACCGTTCCCCAAGGATTCTTTCGTTTATTATGGAGTCCTTTGTATATGGTTTTATTATATACCAACATCCTGGTAAAAAGGGAGGAAAAGGACTTCTAATGTCCACAATCCTTCTTTCTTTTCTCATCATAGCAGATGCTCGCCGTGAGCTTGTATATAGCCATAAAAAAACCTCAAAGGGTGAACTTTTAGATCTGCTCGAAATATGGAGGGGCAAGGTTTCTGCACGTCAGCCAACAAATAGCCCCAGTGTGTGAAAACGTTACCGCGCACACGTGCGCACATGTGCACGCGTACACGTACAGTACACACACACACGTACACACACACACACGCGCGCGCTTGCTCGTGCGCATGGTGACATAATCACCCATTAAAAGCAGTGTGGTGGTTTCCCATCTCTACACCAGTCAGACACCAACCATAATTCCACAGTGATTCAGAGAGCTTACTGTACACGCGGTTATCTCATGCTGGATACGTTCCCCGTTGTCACAGAAACTCTTTCATTTTGTACTCAGACAGAGACAAATTATTACTCTGTCCTCGAGCAACTTGGAGCGGTTTCTTTTCGTGCGTAAGCAAATTAACCACAGTTTCCCTATTCTATCTGGGCATGCATGGATTAAAGTAAGTGATTGTGACCTTTTCTTTGTATACTCAGACAGCCAGCAATGGATTAAACGCTCCCCGAAATAATTTAGTCTCTGTGACACCTCTAGGCATAGAGTATAAAGAAGGATAGAGACTGAACCCGGCGCGATAGCCCCGCCCCCCCACGCTATTCATGTCAGTGGAAGTTGCTCAGTGGCGTTTTGAAGCACCCGGAAGGACCGTCTATACTTCCAAAATGCGGAAGTGCAAACGCGCTCAACGTTAAAGCCCAGCTGCACGGGGTTTCCTCGTTATACTTCCACGGGTCCGCCTGCAGTCCCTCCTCTTACCACTAGGCAAGTGCTTCAACGTTGGAAAGCCTCACTGGTACCTCACTGGGGCCTTGCCTCTAGGTGGTCCACTTCCTGATTAGTTAGTCATTTGTCGGAGGGACATTTTGGACCAATGACAAAGCTCACAGTGTGGGAGTGTTTATTCCATTGCCGTCATTAAAATATTCCAAAACTCCTGGTCGTTATTACGTATAGCTACGTTTGTCGTTTACTGTGCTATTATGAAATATCCGAGACCATTAACACCTTAACTGGCAGGTATTAACCCTGGGAACGATTCTACAAAATGTCTTCTAAATCATGACAGTTTTCTGAAAAAGCCTATGTTTCTATGTCAGTGGTTTTCATGTCAAGGACCCCCAAGGTTATATGTAATTGGCCGCCGACCCCCACCTGACAATATGTTGTTCCAGGGATCCCTCTCCCAGAAGCAAAGAATTCGGTTAAAAACGTTCGCGCTGAAAGAATATATATTCAAAGATTTGTGCCGCATTTTCAAGATTTTTCAAAAATACCAGACCTACAAGCTCGTAGCGCGCCACTCGGTGGCGCGCTATGAGCTTGTAGATCTGCTATTTTTCAACAGCTAAAGCATAACATAATGCTTAAAACACCAAAATGGGTTCCCGCCCAGTATGGGTTAAGTAATTATTTATCTGCTTTACTGCCAGCGTTTTTAGATGTAAAAACGCTTGGCTTTCGAGATGTAACGGATGTAAACAATGTCACGGTAGAAAAAAAAAACCCAAAAAACTATTGAAACCGCGACCTTCCGTTCTTTAGTTAATGGCAGTTCTTTTTTTTTATAAATCCTTTAGCTTTGGAGTGGACCTTGGGCACCTTGGGCTTTTTGCCTCGTCCTAGCACTTTCCCTTTTCTATATTAATTTTGAATGTTTATTGTATTGTTTATAATACTGTGCTAAATAAATAAATACTAAAAATACTAGTGTAGAGTTCTGGTAATTAATTATGTTTCTCCCTGCTCTTCTACCGAGACATTTTGGGTCGTGTCAGTCAAAGGTCATGTCTCACCGAGACACAGAACATCTGACACAAATTGTGACCGTGATGGTCAACGTTCATTCAACATAAAAACAGTTCAGCGCTTCAACGCAGGAAACAGGGTTCAAATCCGGGGCGAGAGAAGGAAAGCTACATAGTGAGGCTTCAAGTGGTTTACAATACAGTAAACTGCGTTGTCAAGCATTGCAATTCAACATTCACGGAATTCAGGACAAAAAGAAAACTGCAATAACCCGTGTTACTTTCACTGAAGTGAAGCCTGTCAAGGAAAAATAAAACAATAAATACGTTTAGCACATCGTCAAGTAGTTGTGCATGGATCAAATATCATAGGGATCAGAACCCAGAGCTATAATTATCACTTTCTAACATCTACTGGAGTGCTGCATAGCTTCACGATGCGGTCTCATGTCTGCACTTCAGTGGTAGAAAGTAACTAAGTGCCTTTACTTGCACTCAAGTACAATACTGTACAATTCTGAGGTCTATTACTATTTTACTATGGGTACTATTTCTGGATACTTCATAAGTTCATGCTTCTACTGTACTATATCTCACAGGTAAGTATTGTACTTTTTACTCCACTACTTTAAGTATTTGACCGCTTCTTTAGATATTACTTTTTTTGTATTTTGATGCTGGTACTTTTGTATTTTTTAGTCGAGTAACATTTTGAATGCAGGACTTTTTTTCCCTATAGTTGGATATTGCTTCGCGGCCAAATACGTATAATCTTTGGGGTCCTTGACATGAACATGTTTGACCACTGATACCTGAATATAATAACCTGAATATAATAGTACCATGAGCTTTTTTCAGAAAACTGATTTAGAAGGCATTTGTAGGATTGGCCTCAGGTCTGACTTAACCCATTTAGGCCTGTTGAATTTTTTAAAAAAAATCCTGAAAAACTAATGTTTCTATATCAGTGGTGCTCAATATTTCATGTCAAGGACCGCACAAATTATTATGTAATTGGCCGCCGACCCCCATCTGAAAATATGTTGTTCCAGGGACCCTCGAGAAGCAAAGATTTGAGTTAAAAACTGAAGCTCTAAAAGAATATATATTCAAAAATTTGAGGCACATTTTCACGATTTTTCTAAAATAGCAGACCTACAAGTTCATAGCGCAGCACTCGATGCCGCGCTATGAGCTTGTAGATCTGCTATTTTTGAAAATTTGTGAAAATGTGTCAACCAGTGGTCCCGGGGACCACCAGTGGTCCTTGAGGGGGCTCCAGTTTCCCAGCTAAATGATGGAGAGTTGGTAACCAAGTGAGAGAGCGTAAAATCAAATCAAATGAACCCTTAACGTAAAATATTCTGTATTACAAATTTGTCATTTGCCTGCTATCTCTCCGAATGGTACCAACGTCAATACAGCATGGAATTGTGGACAAAATCGTATCCAACGATAACAAAATATTCTTTAGTTCTGGGTCTGAGAGGCTAAATGGTGGGCCTTGTTGATATGAAAAGGGTTGAAAACCACTGGGTTAAGAAATGGCAATAGGTCCTCCACCAGTCTGTTATTTTCTCATGGCATAACTGGTCCATTAGAGTCACTCTGATGCACCACATATTTCCCTCTATTCATAACAGGAAGAATATGCCCCGATTGACCGCATGCACATATTTCTGTGACAATTGTTTTCATACCGATTGTTCCAGTCTATTTTGGAATTCCCTTGTTTTTTCACTCAGTTTATTCCACCTCAATAAGGACAAAGAGTCAGATATTCATTCATAGATTTCCAAAAAACATTCCAGCCTCTCCTCGTCCACGGTCATGTTTTGGTCAGTAAAATCGCTGCGCGGTTTCATGTTTTTAAATTATTAGTCCATTAAGACCTGGAACGCATCTGTGTCGCCTTAGCGTTTAACCACTTTAACCATTATTTTAAACTTTAGCCGTTGAAAAATAGACATACAGACATAGCAGACACCTCTTATCTCCATGTTTTAACTTTTGGTGTATTTCCATCCATCCATCTTCAACCGTTTATCTGTAGTCGGGTTGCGGGGGGAACAGCTCCCCCAGAGAGCTCCAGAATTCCCTCTCCAGAGCAACATTAGTGACTTCCTCCTGGGGGATCCCCAGGCGTTCCAAGGCCAGTGAGTCGATGTGTTTCCTCCAACTGCGCCTTGGTCTGCCCCGGGGTCTCCTCCCAGTGGGACGTGCCTCGAGGACCTCCCTAGGGAGACGCTCGAGAGGCATCCTAACCAGATGCCCGAACGACCCAAAGCTGGCTCCTTTCCAAGCGAAGAATCAGAGTCGCTATACTACCACTGCTACTTTAGGCGTATTTCTTTTTTGTTTTTTTGTAAATCAATGCCCTACTTGATCATACTACAGCGTCACACAAAAGCACCAAAAGTAGCAGATCCACAAGCTCGTATCGCTACTTTTGCTATTTTTGAATTTTAATCCCGAAAAGTAACAGTTTTGGAGGTTTTATGAGGTTTCCACCCGGACAGAGACGATATACATTTCCGATGGATTAATTTGACTACTTTATTTGCGCCAACTAGCTGAATGTCAGCTCGCACGAAACACATGCCAATGTGTTTGCCAATGAGCTTAGCGTTAATGAGAACACCGACAATGAGCTCTTCCTTAAACGCAGGTCTGGTGGTGCAGTGCAGGGGGTGGGGGGCGTGGCGGCAACTCATTTCTCTGGAATGCACATAAATTTCCATCCACGTAAGTTGCACATAAGTTTGATGTAAAAAATAAATAAAATAAATAGCAACATTTGTGGATCAAGGTCGCAGCTCGTTGTGACCTTGTAGTAGCTCAGCGTTTTTTGCATTGTTTTGTAAAAAAAATAAAAAATAAACTGCTCTACCAGCTCACTGTGAAACCCTGTAGATTGCATATTTTCTCCCACGTGACACCATCATACGCATGTACTGTATAGTATCTAGACAAAGTGGTTAACACATTTTGGCCTGGGAACCCCTTTTGGTGTTAGCATTACGTTATGCTTTCTATTGAAAAATAGCAGATCTACAAGCTCATAGCGCGCCACCGAGTGGCGCGCTACGAGCTTGTATAGGTCTGCTATTTTCGAAAAATCGAAGAACGACTGACATAGAAACATAGCTTTTTCAGAAAAACTGTCAGGATGTAGAAGACATTTTTAGAATCTGATCTCAGGTCAGAATGGGTTAAACGCAGAAGAGGATGGGGGGGATAGGCTGACGGGCAACTCATTTGTTTGGAATGCACGTAAATTCCACACTTTTACTGTAGCTGCATGGCCACAGCTGGCCGAACGATTAATGCAGCAACAAAAACACACGAGGCCTGGCCGTTATGAAGCTCCATGTGTGAAGAGCCGGCCCTACAATAGAGAGCAGAATAAGCTTGTAAATTCCACAGGGGGAAAATACACATGAAACTCATGGTGACGGTTCAACAGCGCTGCATGCACGGAGAGAGAGAGAGAGAGAGAGAGAGAGAGAGAGAGAGAGAGAGAGAGAGAGAGAGAGAGCGCACACTGGTGGAAAAATGTTCCCACATTTTGTACAAAAAATAATATGCAATACTGCAATATAGTTTATAAAGCATAACATACATGTCCAAACTGTTTAACCCATTTAGGCCTTTATTTTTATATCTTATAAATCCTCCAGTTTTCTGAAATAAATATTTTCACGATTTTTCAAAAATAGCAGACCTACAAGCTCGTAGCGCGCCACCGAGATCTGCTATTTTTCAATAGCTAAATTACAACATAATTAAACACCAAAAGGGGTTTGCGGCCAAAAATGGGTTAACAAATAATTATAAATAAATAAACTAACTGAAACCACATTATTTCCCCTAGAAGATTGAACAATAATATTGTTATTGTTCTCCCCGTGAATCTCTTTTATAAATAAGAACCAGAAATGAGTGAATGAAAGATCATTAAATGTTTGCACGTTTGTGAAGCCTTGTTTATCCACCGTGCTCATGGACATGACGATGAATGCAGCCAAACAATTATGGTTTCCTTATGAAGAAAATAACTAACTACACTGCGTACTGTAACTAATAAATGTGCAGACGTACTTGTCACACTGTTATGTGATGCTTGTATATATGCAATTCAGAGATATTGTCACATTTTCTTTCAACTTATTTGCTGGATATTGTGTGGATTTGGTAAAGTTATTATGAGTCAATAATAGTCTGGAAAACACAACAGTTTGTCTACATTCCTTCTTATTTCCATACTTGATGACTAAATGTAACAATTCCATACTTTTCAAAATGGAACCCTGATTGTCCATGTAGTTGACGTGTATGTAGCAGAGTGGCTCACAACCTCAGCCTGATGGCCTAAAAGTCTAATATCTCCCCCGAGTCATACGTATAATATATTATATATCCCTTTGTTTGGTCTCGTGGTTAAGATGTTGGCTTTGTTGGTACGATTCCCGGGCGTTACAATGGTGCCCTGACCCGGAACGGGTAACCCCGCGGGAGGAGGTCAAAAGGGTAGCAGAGTGGCTCTCTCAGTGTTGTTTTTGACAGTACATTTTTATTTTAGTTTTAGTCATAGTCTTTTGAATAATTTTCATTTAGTTTTAGTCACACTTTAGTCACCTGAAATGTTCTAGTGTTGGTCCTGTTATGTCATACAATTTTAGTCGACTAAATCTACAGTTGAGTTAGTCGACTAAAATGTGTTTAGAACAGGCCTTGATGTCGTTGTAATGGTAGATGTGTTGTTAACCCATTCTGTGCGGGAACCCCTTTTGGTGTTTTAACTAAGCATTATGTTATACTTTAGCTATTGAAAAATATCAGATCTACAAGCTCATACGAGCTTGTAGGTCTGCTATTTTTGAAAAATCGTAAAAATGCGGCACAAATCTTTGAATATATACCGTATATATATATATTCTTTCAGAAGACTTTTCTTTTTATGTCGACGTCAGGCCTAAATACCTGTTCCATCCACAGGGTGAAGGAGCGCTGCCAGGAGGCCCATGTAGATGTGTTGCACACAGGTTTGACCTGATGAAGGCCGTTCACGGCCGAAACGTTGCGTCTTATTTATGGTGTATTGAATAAAAAGCAAACACCTTGGAGCAAACCTGTGTGCGGACTCTCCTCTCTTCACTGTATGTACCTTAGTCCAGCACCAGACAGGAACTGGATTCTGTGCGCTAGCCACCTACCTTTTTATACTTGTTAGGGGTGTTAGTGTTACCTGTTCCATCCACAGGGTGAAGGAGCGCTGCCAGGAGTCCTTCTTCTCCAGGTGCAGGTAGCTGTTGAAGAGGATCAGGTACATGTAGCGCTCCACGTACTGCAGGCTCCGCAGCAGGAGATCACGGCCCTCCTTCTCCGTCTTGCTGTTCTTCATCTGTGAGGGAGAGAGAGAGGAGGAGGATGATGATGATGATGATGATGACAGAGACTAGAGAGTCACCCAAAGCAGTGGTTTTCAACCCTTTTTCACGTCAAGGTCCGTTATCTATTCAGCTATTATTTATTCTATTCTATAATAAGGGTGCAGTTGGTTACCGACTCGCCATCATTTAGCTGTGGACCGTCCACCTGGAACCCCCCCCCCCCCCCCCCCCCAAGGATAGCAGAATACATATATATAGTACACGTATACATATACATACATATACATACAGTATGCAGAAGCTCATAGCAGCCACTGGGTCGGCACTGGCTCAGGGGTAGAGCGGCCGATCCCTGGCTCCCCCAGAGTTAGTGTCAAAGTGTCATTGAGCAAGCTTTAGACTCTGAGGGCTGTATTTTGCGTGTCTTAAGTACCAGGTCTTATTCCACTCCGAATAGCCAAATGGCATTGATCACGCCTCCAGGTACCAGACCTGGTACTTAGGACACGCAAAATACAGCCCTGAAACCCTAATTGCCTCCCTTTGTGTGTATGAATGGGTGAATGTATCTACGGTATATGCACAATCTATATGCTTTGGATAAAAGCACCATTTACTATGCATGTAACGATATATCGTATATCGATATATATTGATATTAATCCTGACGATTATCGTTGTGAATGCCGACGATATTAATCAATTTAATAATAATTTAAAAATAAAATAGGGGGGGGGGGGGGGGGCTAGTAAATTATGGTGTGTGTGTGTGATATGAAATGTGAGCTTTATTCATATTCCATCATATTCAAGTGCTTTTGGAGAGAAATGAGACCATGCAGTCACTTTCAGCAGTAGAAGCCTGCAGAGGGGCGCTGTGTGTGTGTGTGTGTGTCTGTGACTGTGCCCAGATGATGGTCGTTGATGCTCATTAATACATCAAGGAAGGCAATTATGTTTCTGCACTGTCAAATAGGTCTATGCAGTTAAATAGAAATTGTGAAAAAAGCTCGGGGGGGGGGGGGGGGAAGATAAATCATAAAAAAAGATTTTTCAGTCATTTGTTTGGAAAATAATTTTGTGTTTAATATATCGTTACACATCGTATTGTGAACCTCATATCGTGATACGTATCTTATCGTTAGTTGAGTGTAGCGTTACATGCCTATACCATTTATGAGCTCGCAGATCTGCTATTTGTTTTTGCAAAACTTTTAATGAATATATTCTAAAGCAAACAATGTTAAATGAATACTGGCAATTGGATGTGTCGACCTTTCCCCAGGATTGTCATTGTGGTATAACAACGCACAAACAAAGGGCCAAAAGCAGGCAGCACGAAGTCTTCCTAGCTGTTAAAAGGTCAGGTAGCTTGACTCTAATAAGAGGAGAGGCATCACAATCCCATCTCTGTAATTACCTTCTTTTCTCCAATTACCTCCTGCATGCAGAATGTGTACTTACTGTATGAAGAATGCTGGTCTCGGCTCGACAATTATTATTATTTAGCGTCTTTCTTTGATGCAGGACTAATAATGAAACCTTTACATCACAACATTCTTGAGGTTTGTGTGCGTTCCCTCTTTGCTAAATTAAATTCATCGCGACCCACACAATGTTCAAGGAACAAAGCCGAGAGAATAAATGGCCTACACAACCACCACAACGACAACTGAAGGGGCGTCATGTTTCTGTCCATGCAATAACAACATTTAACCATTACTAGTGTCATGTGCCATAAAACCTGATCTTTTTAAAAATGTATTTATAAACCAATGTTCACCGTCTGTGTTGTGGAATATCTGCTATTCAGAAATCTTGAAAATGTGTGCAAATGCTTTGAATATATATATTTTGTTTTGTGTATAAGTGATTTTTTTTAGCTGTTTGGGCGGGAACCCCTTTTGGTGTTAGCATTATGTTATGCTTTAGCTATTGAAAAATAGCAGACCTACAAGCTCGTAGCGCGCGCTACGAGCTTGTAGGTCTGCTATTGTTTTGAAAAATCGAAGAACCACTGACATAGAAATATAGCTTTTTCAGAAAACTGTCAGGATGTAGAAGACATTTTTAGAATCTGATCTCAGGTGAAAATGGGTTAACTCAAATCTGTGACTTCTGGGGGCCCTGATGGGGGCCCTGATGGGGGCCCTGATGGCACAACATATCCTTCAGATGGGGAGTCCACTGCGTCACGTCAGGGGGTCCTGCACATGAAGAGGTTTGAGAGCCCCTGAACTCATCAGGGGGGGGTCCATTGACATCATCATCATCATCATCATCCCAGCGTGGCTCTTTATTAGAACCACAGGGAGAACTTCATTAACGGTGCAAGACAGTACATCACCATCAAAAAATAAAAAATAAATAAAGGCTGCTAAAGGCTTTTACGCTGACTAGGCCGTTTCAGCATGGTCTGGTCTGGTCTAGTCGGTCGGTCGGTGACTCAAAGTCGTGGAACGGGGGGGGGGGCTGGGGGTTAGTTTCTTTGTGGGGGGGGGCCTCGATTTCTTTGGGGCCTTGAGGTCAGTCTGGCACCGAGTCAGAAGGAGTGTTTTCAGTGGCATGGTCTGCCATGCAGCTGTGAGGCTGTGGACAGGGAGGTTAGGGGAGGTGAAGAGGAAGACGGGGGTAATAATGGTCATGATGATGGCTCAGTGTGCCATCATCAGCGGCCAAGCACATCCGTGGGCAGATTGCCGTCTGCCTCCATGGGGAGTGTTTTAGAGCACTGCTTCTCAAACCCTCTTCATGTCAGGTCATGTCGTGCCAGGGACCTCCAGAAGCGAAGATTTTCACGCTTGAAGAGACACATTATTTTCTGAAGTCCTGGGTTCCCCACAGAGCGGTCGGTGGACAGACCTTTTCAAAGATGATCTAATCCAGTGGTTTTCAAGGTGGGGGGGGGGGGGTCGGTGGCTGAGTTATGGGGGTCCATGTGGCCTAATCCATGACAAACTGGTGGTCCTTGAAATTAAAGACAAGTTGTGAGAACCACTGCTCTATTAAACGTATGACATTTACTGTCTGAATTTACTGTGGCGGTGGTGGATGTCTGGATGATGATGATGATGAGAAGCTCTTGACGTAAAGGCTGTGTGCTGTGGATACCGTGGTGTCCTGATGACTCACTCAGCCCTTTCTCCACAAGGTCAGACCACTGTCTGCCCGTCTGCCTGTCTGTCTGTCTGCCTGCCTGTCTGTCCGTCCGTCTGCCTGCCTGCCTGCCTGCCTGCCTGCCTGTCTGCCTGCTGTGAGGAATCCTCCAAGAAGCCAGCCAATATTGAAAAAAGTTGAACTATAGGGGTCTTCGAAATTCGAAGGTTGAGAGGAGCACTGTATTATTAAAGGCAATTTCTCGGAGCTGGGAGGGAGTATAGTGAAGCGTCTAGCTGAGCACGCACGCCTCTCTCTCCCCGAGTAGGTGGGCTGGCAGCTGGAGCCATTTGAAATGTGCAACAGAGCACCATAATATGATCATTCCAGAGCTGAATGACGCAACAGACAGAGAGAGAGAGAGAGAGGGAGAGAGAGGGAGAGAGAGCAAGAGAGCAAGAGAGAGAGAGAGAGAGGGGGAGAAGGAAAGAGAAGGACAGTGGTGTAACGTAAATAAGTACATTTACTAAGTACTGTACTTAAGTACACCTTTGAGGATGTTTTACTTTACTGTAGCGTTTCCAATTTTCAGTACTTAATTTGTATACTCGATTACATCTCAGACTAAGAAAATGCTGCACAATGGCTGACAACACCAACGTCTCCGCTCCAGTAGAGCCTGTACTGCCTCCATTGCATGGTCTGGATAAGTAACCTACTGGTTGATAACATTAATATACGCTAGCCTGAGATAGGAGGAGGAGGAGGCCTCTCTACAGACCGACGTCGCAGTTTTTTGACGCACAAAGATTGTGCATTACATTCACCCATTCACACACACATTCATAGACCAATGGCGGCAGAAACCCAGCAATTCGGCTTGCGGTTACCATCCGGCCACTCTAACCCTGAACTACCGCCGACCCTCCATTTATTAACCCTTGTCTGCCACCTGGTGGCCGCAGAAGGTAGTTAATGGACGGCATGGAGACCGACATTGTAAGGTTGGCAGTAGCTCACGCTGTTTATCTATCGCCAGAAACATTAACATTTCGGGAGTGATGCGACACAAAATCACAAATCACATCCGAACCTCGGACGGATGATCAAAACCATGGAGAGCGCTCGTAGTTTCAGAGATAAGCCACCGGAAGATCCTACTTTGAATGGAGGTCTCTGCAAGCTCCCTATCCAACGTTGAAGCTGCCACCACCTACTGGCGAAAAAGTGGAACTGCAGCACGTTCATGGAGGTGGACGGACGTTCAGTGACGCCATGTGTGTAACGTGCGTCATCCCGGACCTCGTCCACTCTCTAGCTATATATCATAACTCTATGCTGGGACCCCTGCATGGCAGCCCAGTGCACGTGGCGGGGGCCAACCTTGATCCCCCTCTGCACCCTGTTCTCCCAGGGGGCTTTATCTGGGTTCTATTGCACATACCCCTCTCCCAATTCTTTGCATGAAAAACTAAAAAAAAAAAAAAAACTGCAGTGCCAAACCTGGCAGCCATCTGTGCACAGGCAACGGCTAGACTCCCAACTCCCAACTCATAACACACACACACACACACACACACACACACACACACACACACACACACACACACACACACACACGCGTTGAACAAGTAGTCTACTCAGATTTGTTTACTTATTGGTTTAAGTAATATCAACACCCACAGTGTAGAAGTGCAGTTACAGGTTATAAGGCCTGTATAGTTACTTGAGTAAAAGGATGAAAGTATGAAGTATTGAGATCAGAATATGCTTAAAGTATAGGTAAAGTACTCGTCACGCAGAATGTCCCATTTTATAAAACGTGTAAATTCTTTGAAAATCTGCAGATGTGCAGCACAAGCGTTTGCATCGTGTCGTGCGCTTGCAGATCATTTCGATATATAGCCGAAGTATAAAATAGGGCCATAATTGGTTAATGGATGTGTAATAATAACCTAAACGCAAATAGTAACGAAAGCGGTCAAATAATCGCAGTGGAGAAAAAAAAGTTCTATATTTACATAGTGGAGTAGAAGCCGTGTAGAGCATTGAAAAATGGAAATAGGTACATCAAAACTGGAACCCCTTTTGGTGTTTTAAACATTATGTTATAATAATTATGCTATTGAAAAATAGCAGATCTACAAGCTTGTAGCGCGCCACCGAGTGGCGCACCACGAGCTTGTAGGTCTGCTATTTTTTTTTAATCGTGACATTTAGTATTTAGAAGATTTTTTTTTTAATTTCGAGGTCAGGCCAAAATGGATTAGGTGAAGTTGGTGACTAAATAACCCATTCTGACCTGACTTTTGGTGTTAGCATCATGTTATGCTTTAGCTATTGAAAAATAGCAGATCTACAAGCTCATATCGCGCCACCGAGTGGCGCGATACGAGCTTGTAGGTCTGCTATTTTTGAAAAATCGAAGAACGACTGACATTTTTAGAATCTGATCTCAGGTCAGAATGGGTTAATCAGACCAGTGTGTGTCCAGTGGAAACCTGGTATGAATCTGATCTCAGGTCAGAATGGGATAAATGTACTTTTTCCGGCGGTGCAGACGCACGCCTTCACGCACTCTTGATCTGACGTCAAGAGTGCAGGTTTCACACCTCCCACTAAACAACAACACATGACGGGCTCAATCACAACAGGAACGAACGCCCGTTAAAACTAATGATTCCTCTTGATGTCGTCTCCAACACCCAGAGCCCCATTTATATCCACAAACACACATTTTTAAGTGAAGCTTAACCCATTTAGACCCGAGGAGGATTTGACAAATGTCTTCTAAATCCTAAACGTTTTCTGAAGATGTTTCTATATATGTCAGTGGCGCTCAAACTTTTTCATGTCAAGCACCCCCAGAATTATATGTAATTGTCCTCCGGACCCCAAGACATGTTGTTTCAGGGACCCCCCCAGAAGCAAAGATTTGAGTTAAAAGTGTTGAAAAATTGGCTAAATTGTCATGTTTCACTTTAAAAAAAAAACATTTGGTAATTTTATCGTCTGCTCAGGCTAATAGTCTAGTAGCCAGAATGTGAACCCGGACATGTTAAGTACACCAACGTTTTATGTTAGAAATATATTTAGTATGGGTCCCCAACATAATTATATAATCCGGCAGTTTCTACATGCTGGGGAGTATGGGGACCCATACTCAACATTTCTAACATGGTGTACTCAACATGTCCGGGTTCACAACGGTGCTCTATGGGCTAGCAACTATAGACTATAATGTGAACACCCCAGGCAGTTTTTAACTATAGACTATAATGTGAACACCCCGGGCAGTTTTTAACTATAGACTATAATGTGAACACCCCGGGCAGTTTTAACTATAGACTATAATGTGAACACCCCGGGCAGTTTTTACTATAGACTATAAAGTGAACACCCCGGGCAGTTTTTAAGTTGCTTGATTCAGTAAGTAGATATTTTATGTTTTATGCTGCCACGCCCCCTTCCTACACAAACCCATTATAACTTCAAACTCCATTGTAACCATGATCGATTCATCGAAAACACCCAACCTTTTTTCTGTTGACTGATATTGTCCTTCTAATACTTGAGGGGGCTGTTTTTCCATTTACTGAACCTCCTCCTCGCTCACCACATCAAAATGAATTATTAAAAATGAAGGAAAACAGTAAATGAAAAACCACTGCCCCCTCACGTATTAGAAGGACAAGTCAGGGATGTTCACATAAGACTGAGTAGACGATAAAATGACCAAAGGTTTTGTTGAAAGTGAAAGTGTCCAGAAACCATTTCATTAAAACTAGGGGCAATGCATGTCCAGAAACCATGCAAGTCCTTCCATTGGCTATGCGGCACAAACGTTACGTGAACCAGTTACAGGGGGTCTCCAGCAGAATTAGCTAACGTAGCAAACATAATGATAATTTTAAACCACTTCATCCATTTATATGTTAAAAAAAAAAATAGCAGATCTATACAATCTCAAACGTTTTCAGATGTGAGGAGAAGAAGAACCACTACTGCTATTATAGACGGCTTGCCTCCAAGAGATGTTTTCCAAGCGAAAATTGAGAAGAAGAAGAAAAAAGAAAGATCCATTTCAATTGACTTCATCCTCCGATGTGCTCGACAAGAGGCAAAGAAACCACAGTCTCTGGAGCATGCTATCAAACCCATCTGTGCTTTATGTAACCATTTGAAAAATGGCCTCTGCAACAACAACTGAGGAAACAAAATCTAAACAGCTCGCTTATTCTATTAATAAAAAACAGAATATGCACCAGGTAGATGCCTACATGCGTGTGTGTGTGTGTGTGTGTGTGTGTGTGTGTGTAATGTATGTGTGTGCGTGCGTGCATGTGTGCGTGCGTGAAGTGCGTGTGTTTGGAGGAGCCTCACGTGCACTCGTAGAAAGTTCCCTCTGAAAAAAACAATGTTGAGGAGGATGTGGAGAATTCTTTCCATTCCATGAGATTGTGTGTGTGTGTGTGTGTGTGTGTGTGTGTGTGTGTGTGTGTGTGTGTGTGTGTGTGTGTGTGCGTGAGTGTGAGAGAGAGAGAGAGAGAGAGAGAGAGAGAGAGAGAGAGAGGGAGATGGGTTTGGGCGCTCTAGGTATGAGAGGATTGCATAATTCTGCGTCTGTGTCTGCTCCCTATCCAGTGGTTCTCAAACCATTTCATGTGAAACTCAAGGACCCCCAAAATGATAGTGCATTTGGCCACGGTGGACCCTCCCTCTTCCACAATCTGAAAAAAGCTTTTGCGCCAGGGACCCCCAGAAGAGAAAAAATATATATAATAATATTAATAATCTTGAAATTTGCCGATCGGCTATTTTCAGCGAAAGCTTTCCTCACAATAACAGAAAACGGAAAGTACACAAGCACAGAGCCCTGAGCGACTCCACTCAGCCATATGAAGGGTAACCGATTTGTTGCTTTTCAAAATATTACAAAGAGAAAACGCGCTTCACGGGTTAATGGTAAAAAAGTTTCATATAGTTTCATATGGTTTTCGCTGAGATATGAACGGACAGTTGCAGGCATGTTTGTGAATATCAGTAGCTGACAGGAGGTGTTCACTTGAAGCCAGTGTTGTTTTTGGCAGCACATTTTTTTATTTTAGTTTAGTTAATTTAGTTTTTGTTATAGTCTCATGAATAGTTTTCATTTAGCTTTAGTCATAAGTCTCTTGAATAGTTTGAATTGAGTTTAGGCTGTCTATATAACTCAGTCTGACCAGAGGCAGGGATAGACCAAAAGTGTGCACAATTCCATGCTGTGTTGATGTGGCACCATTGGGAGAGATAACGTTGCTCAAAATACTGTACATTCTTTAATTGTGTAGACTTCTTATGAATACAATAATTCAAGTCTTGAGAGCGTAAAATGAAACCATTTATCATTTAGCTGGGGACCACGTGGAACCCCCTCAAGGACCACTGTTTTGTTTTGTTTGGAAATGAATGCCCTACTACTTGATCACACCTACAGCGTCACACAAACACATCAAAAGTACTACTTTGGCTTAGTCTGGTTTTCAGTGCATAGACCGCGCCCACTCCACTGAGTGAACTGAAAACTTTGAATGTGAATCCTGAAAAAGAAAGGTTAAAAAACGGTTTTGGAGTGGACATGAGACTTTTTTTATATATATATATATATATATATATATATATATATATATATATATATATATATACACACACACATCAGTGTTGATTTTGACAGCTAATTTTGATTTTAGTTTTAGTCATAGTCTTTGGAATAGTTTTCATTTAGTTTGAGTCACATTTTAGTCACCTGAAATGTTTTAGTGTTAGTCTAGTTTTAGTCGATTAAATGTCATGAGATTTTAGTCGACTAAATCCAGTTGATTTAGTCGACTAAAATGTATTTTGTCGGTGCCTGCACTTGCTGAAAAGAGCCGATCCACAAGCTCACAACGTGACCTTGTAGCATGCAACCAAGTGTAAAATGACTTATACTGGATCTCTTGTCCACTAGTCCCTTCCTAACATTTTAGTCTAGTTTTTATTTGTTGATGAAAGTGTCAATACATTTAGTCTTAGTTTTAGTCATCATGGCTGAGTTTTCATTTAGTTTCCATTTAGCTTAGCTTTAGTCGACGAAAAATGTTTTGTCATAGTATTAGTCGACGAAATCAACACTGGCACACGTTGCGTATACAGAATGGAAAAAAGGGGATAAGAGATGGCGAAGGAGCACGCCCTTTATCGCTTCACAAACACAGGAGAGCCGGGGGGGGGGGGGGGGGTGGGGGGTGGGATTATACATTTTCAATACACTATACATATTATAGATGAATAGAATCTCCAAGTGTTGACATTTTGCTTATCTGACCGAGTGACGCATGCACAAAGCCTGCCTGTGTGCTGCAACAACACACTGTGTTGATGCATGGTTCGTACTGCATTAAATCCTTACAGGATTAAAGAAATGCTCTCGAGCGAAAGAAAGGCTAAAAGGTGCCGGAATGACTTTGTGTCTCGTAAATGGATACAGTCAAAGTCTTTATCCCATCCTTCTCCCCGCCGTCTGGCGCTGTGTGGGGGGTTGTTAGGCAACAGCTGCGGAGAATGATTCATACAAATTGTTCTGTTTTAAAGGGATATTTCACGTTCGAAAAGATAAACATTAAATATATTGATGTCGATTGACGTTTTCAAAAACAGCAGATCTACACTTTGTGCCACGCTATGTAGATCTGCTATTTGGAAAGATTGGAAATGTGTACAAATCTTTGAATATATAATTCATATATTTTTAAGCGAACATTTTGAACTCAAATCTTTGCTTCTGGGGAGGTCCCTGGAACAAAACGTTTTTGAGATGGGGGTCGGTGGCCAAACACATAATTGTGAGGGTCTTGACATGAAGAAGTTTGAGAACCAACGACATACTATAGAAACATGTTTGTATATTATGTTTAGTGTCTATTGTAATCCAAAAAACACTCCCTCTGCCAACCTGGGGAGAGCAACGGACCGCCATCATGCTTCCTTCAGTACACTCTCGAGGTGAGCGATGCGGTTTAGAGACTTGACTTGTATATCGTCTCTGTCGGGTGGAAACCTCATATGTCCAAAACCTTTCAGGATTTCAAATTCAAAAGCAGCAAAAGTAGCAGATCTACAAGCTCGAAATGTGTCCCTTTGTGCCGCATTTCTGGGGGTCAGTGCCCAGGCAGGGGAGCTCTCGGCCGGGCAGAGAACCCAGGAGGAGGCCCCTGGTCCCTGCCTGGCTGTCAGTGTCTGTGCCTGGGGGCCTTCATACAGAGGTCCTTGACCAGAAAGGGGCGCTCTCCACCAGGCTGGGGCCCAGGGGGAGGCCCCTGGTCCATGCCTGGCTGTTCCAGCTCGAATGTCTCTCCCCCCCCCCCCAAATCTAGCTAGAGTATCCATCCATCCATCCATCCGTCCGTCCATCCATCATGGAATGGTTATCTGAAGGTCTAGTGGTTCAGCACAGAGCTCCAGACTTCCCTATCCCAGACTTCCCTATCCCAGACTTCCCTATCCCAGACTTCCCTATCCCAGACTACATCAGCCACTTGAATCCTGGGGGATCCCGAGGCGTTCCTGGAAGGCTAGCCAGCGTGGAGATATAATCCCCCTCCATCTGGTCCCTAGTGGTCTGCCCCGGGGGCCTCCCCCCCCCACCCCCATGCATGTGGGACGTGCCCAGAAGACCTCCCCTGGGCCTATAGGGAGACGCACAGGAGGAATCCGTACTAGATGCCCCGAAACAACCGTAACTGGCTCTTTCCCACGTATAGGTCGAGTACAGGTCGATACAACAGAACCAGTGGTTCCAGGGGGTCCCCAGTTAGTGATGGAGTTATAACCAAATTGACCCTTATAGATCTTGAACTCTTGAGAGCGTAACCAAAACCAAACCGAATGGATTCGTGCGGGTCCATTTGGTTTCATTTTACGCTCTCAAGAGTTAAATTATTGTTAAACATCTGCGTTACCTAATTTACAAGAAGTCTACACAATCAGACAGTAGAAGAAGTGTTCGCCTGTTGTCTCTCCTATGGTACCACATCAATACAGCATGCAGGAATTGTGGACAAAATCTTATCCAACGACTCTATCCCACTAAATAGTCTTTAGTTTTGTGTCTGAGAGGTTAAATGTCAAAAGATGGTGCATGGTCCCTATAGTTCCAATACAGAATAAATAATGGTCCTGGATATGAAAAGGGTTGGAAACCTCTGATTTAGGCAATGCAACCCCAGTTAGGATCAGATGGAATACAACAAGTCAGCAGACGAGATCTAGGTTCTATGCCTTGTATCTCCATCATATTTCAACTATTGTTTTTAGTTTTTTCTTTTTGCCGAAGTGAAAATAGACGATCTACAAGCTCTGTTTTCGTTACCTTTTTGAAAGGATCTGAATGTGAGAGTGCTCACTTGTGTCTGTGGGTTTTATAAAAATGCAGAACAAACTAGAAATTATTGTTCCTGAAGAAATGTTGGTTCGCCGCAAGCCCAAAAATTGTAGAATAAAGAGTACAAGGTACATGCAGTGAAGGTCCCAGCAGTGCACTCATTGACTTTGTGTGCATTAGACCGGAGCCCGGCTGTAGAGCACCGAGTGGGTAACGGTGGAAGTTGGAGATCCATGTCCAATACCCGTTGTACCCGTGTCAGAGTACATGCACCCATCTGTCTGTGTCCCTTTGAAATGTTTCTTTTTGTTTATTTTAGATATGTTATGGAGGGTTGGACAGTAGGCTGGTAGGAAAAAAGGAGAGAGATGGGGGGGGGGGGGGAGACATGCAGTAAAGGCCGTCGGGATCGGGAGTCGAACCCGCGGCACACTGCCAGACTGGATTGCCAGCCAAGGTGCCTGGACCACTGAGCCATGGCCCAGGCATCTGTGTCCCTTTTATGCCCATATACTGTATGGGCATTTCTGGATCTGTCTCTCTGTGTCCCTTTATTCCTATATATGGATTCTGTGTACAGATACACTAGGGGGTGCTTTTCTTTTGTACAGTGTACACTGTACAGTATGTGGACCATGGTGACATTGATCAATTATTGATAAAAAGATTCCAATATATTATTATATATTAAATCTATAAATCTCAAACTATTAAGGCAACCGGCCGGTTCCACGCGCTGCACAAGGTGCCCTTTTGGGCACCTGCCCCTCTAAATGTCTGTGCATGCCACTGCTTAGTATCAATTGAAAATAGCAGATCTACAAGCTCACATTGTGAGCTTGTAGATCTGCTATGTTCAAATGGCTGAAATGTATATTGGGTTGAAGTTTGTGAAATGTAGCATGCTTGGAACTGGAGTTATGGCAGTTTGAAGGCCAGCCAATAGGAACCTACCAATAGGAAACATACTTCATAGAGCCATTGCTGTAAGTAAACAGAATAGCTTCACTTCATACCTTAAATATCTGTGTTTCTTTTCCCTCCCTCTTCTAGTCTTATTAAATTCCTGATGAAAGATTAACAAGAAGTGGCCCACTTGAATTAGTGAGCGTTAAATCTATTTGGCTGTAAAATTGCTAATCTAATTTAAACCTATTTGAATTTTATTAGGTGTGATTAAGGACCTGTACTCTTCGTTATAGTTCATCCAAACCAAACCTCTGCTTTCCATTGAGGGCAGTTCGTTACGATGGTGGAAAGTTACTAAAGGCCTGTTCATACTCCACTGTTAGGTGATAAGGTGACGGTGGTTAGTGAAAACAGAGCGATGTGTTGGGGTGAGTCGCTGGCTTGGAAACTTTATTTATTACTTTGCAGATTTCGATTATTGTTACAAAAGATACATAAACTACTTCAGCGCTATATGTAATCAAGCATCTCGTTTGGAATATAAACGCAGCTAGAGAGACATAAGATGTGACATCAAAACCTCCGGCGCTGTCCGCTACCACCACCATATACAGCGGTCGATTTTACTTGAAAAACCCACCGTTTCCCTTCCCCAAACATCAGGAAGTGAAAATCGGCTATAGCTAAAGTGAGCATTAAATAATTCAACGTCTTCAGAAGCATTAATATTGTAACAATTAGCGACGATTTAGTATCGAGCCCTGAACATCGTCGCGTTGTTCAATCCGCCTCAATCTGAGCCTCATTCCGAGAAAAACGGCTCTAAAGATCGCCTACATCTTGCTACAGGCAAAATGCAGTGAGCAGAGTGTTGCCTAGAGACGCGGAGCGCTGCTTTATGGTAAAAAATTGCGAGACGATTATGAATTATTAAAAAGCCTAAAAACGCATTAAAACCATTATGGGCGGAAACCCCTTTTTGTAACTATACCCTATTCCAAACTCAACTCAAAACCCACCTGTTTAGCCTGTCATATGGCTGACATTTTGTTGTCTTCTGCTGCAAGCTGTGCCTTAGTTTTGTTTTGTTTTTAACTGTGTTTTGTATGGCGACCTTGATTGCTCTGAACGGCGCCTTATAATAAAATGTATTATTATTATTATTATTATTACCTTTCAAGACGGGAACCCATTTTGGTACAGTGTATACGTGAGTATATATAGCAACATAATTATTTTTCTAATTTTTGGATAAATATTTTTCAGAAAACTTAGATCAGGATTCAGAAGGCGTTTTTAGAAACCGTCTCAAATGGGAGTTCAACAAAAACACGTAAAAAGCGTTCCTGGCGGTGGATGAGTTTTAAGTAAATGTACTTAGTTACTTTCAACCACTGGTACTTTTAACAGCTGAATAGAGGGAGCCAAACATTGGGAAGGGGGGGTGCGTGGCGCGACCCCTTTCCCTTCCCCTTTCCCTCTGAACTAATAAAGCTCAGGGCTGGACCGACAGAGACGTGCGCACTGTGAAGAGGTCTGTCTGCTCTGACATATGGTGCCAATTACTGGAGGTTGTGGAGGTAAAAAGGCCAATCCAAGTAGCTCCGTATTGGCCCTTCCCACCCAGCCAGCCTCAGCAACAACAAGCAGCCATTCATTCATTCATTCATCGGACGACGTACGCAGCAGCAAAATATAAATATATACCTCCCACCTGTGGCGGAGAAAAGTACTAAAAAAACGTTATACTAAAGTAGAAGTAGCAATACTGCAATGCAGAACTACTACCGTTACAAGTAAAAGTCAGAAATTCGTTCCGAAAAAGTACAATATTTGCCTCTGAGATCTAGTGGAGTAGAAGTATAAGAAATTGGAAATACTCAAGTTAAGTACAAATACCTCAAAAGGTAAATGTACTCAGTTACTTTCCACCATTCCCCCCCCCCCCCCCCCTGCTTGCGCAAAGAGGCAAGCCAGACCTATGGCTCCTGTACTCCGGTGTGTGGAGAGGAGTCTGGTGGTGACGGCTTCAGAAGTGAAGAGGAGACGATACCGATACTGGGATCGCTTACTTGGGCTGACAACACCGCCCTCAGGTACTCGTACTTGGTACTCGGAACCGGCCCCCGATACTTTGACCAGTACCAAAACATTCAATTGACAATAGTTAGAACTAAATGTTTTAGTGCTAATAAGAAAAATAAATAACATTTTGGAATTTGATATTTTCAAAAATCGTTTCAGGCTATTAGTATTGTGGCAATTGAACATAGTATCATTACAAGTAAAGTACATGGCATGACAATTAAATTAAATTGGGAAAAAAAGGGGGTAAAATAAGTGGTTACTAAATAAGGGTCTGATTTTTATTTCTCCAGCCCGTTGTAAAATCATTACTTCCACGTGAAACTACTAACAGAACTAATACTGTAAAGGCCTATTCATACTTCAGTTATAGGTGATAAGTCGACCACCGAAAACTACAACATGACGTCACGCCGCGCTGGTGAGTGCTCACCCCTTAGATTATGTAGTACATCATGTACTATGTGTACCATAATCTCATTTCCATTTCCAGCCATTCAAAAATAAATAATTTGGGGACCCCCCCCCCAAAATAATTTGGCGACCCCGCGAGAACCCCTTTCCTACTTGATCACACTACACTGCAGCGTCACATAAAAAGCGTCAAAAGTAGCAGATCCACAAGCTCGAAACACATCTGCGACTTTTGCCGTTTTTGAATTTGAATCCTGTATTAACAGTTTTGAACATAATGAGGTTTCCACCCGACAAAGACGATAATATAGGCCTACTTTGTGGATGGGCGTCCGTCAAGGGGTCTATCTATACCTGAGACCCCCTCGCCTTCCAAATCGCTTTCATTTTTCCCGAAAATAGCCGGTCTGGAGTTGTGATGTGTTGTGGACCTGTAGATCGCGCCCACCTGATTTCACAGAGATCTTATAACATTTGAGACCTGCGACATATATTATGAGCTTTATTTGTGTTTGTTATTCTGAGGGTTAGTCAAAGCTTAAAGACCAAATTAAATGGCTTTTCGCGACCGCAACGTGACGCATTTCCTATTGAAACAGAGGCTGGGTGTGTCTCGGCCAATGAACCCAATACACACACACACATATATATACACAGTGTATGTGTGTGTGTATATATATATATATATATAAATATATGTGTGTGTGTGTGTGTGTGTGTGTGTGTGTGTGTGTGTGTGTGTGTGTGTGTGTGTGTGTGTGTGTGTGTGTGTGTGTGTGTGTGTGCTTGTGCGTGTGTGTGCACAACAGTGACCTGGTGGTGTGTTAGGCTGCACAACAGTGACACTATGTCCATCTCTCTACCTAGCGAAAATGCATGAGACGTTGAAAAGGGCAGGTTACACGCTCTGCTGCACACAGTGAGTGCCATGCTTTTGAATGTCCCAATGTCAATGTCCCAATTTATCTAATTACTGGAAGAATGTAGCGGTCGTAGCGTTTTGTGTGAGAAGAAAAGGTCCCTTCACCTGAGAGATGACTCAATTATAACTAATAATACACTAGGTGACGGTGTACAGTACATTTGGAACCTACAGAAGCAGGAGCCGTCGTGTCAGGAGCCAAATGGAACCGTTTCCCCGGGAGGCCACACTAGTGAAAATAGCAGATCTGCGAAGCCAGTTAACCTTTTCCCTGCAAATAAATGTAGTCTGCGTTATTTGTCTGGAAGCGACGCTGCCAAAATACGTAGCTACGTTTATTCAGTTGTATAAATATGTTTGATTCGATGTAGTGGAAAGACATTAGTTTCGGGTGGCTATCTGTTGTTGGCTTAAGCCTTAGACCATGGACTGTGCCATCTTCATTAGTGCACGCGCACGCACTTTCAGTCGCTTTAGTCTCCAAATCTCCCTCCCAGGCGGCATTTCTGGTCAAAACAGCACTTATTGCACGGAGCCTAGCGGTTGCCGTAATGGCACCGGCCAGTGCTTCTCATCGTCCAGGCAAACAATAACATCTGGTCGAGACAACACACACACCATTAAGCCGATGCAATGAATTGCATTTTTATAATAATGAATTGCATTTTTATAATAATGAATTGCATTTTTATAGCGCTTTTCCAAGTGCTCAAAGCGCTTTACAATGGTTCATTTATTCATACATTTGGAGGTGAAGCGGCAAACAGTCGACGCCAGCGTCCTCACTTCCCACATTCACACACAAATGGTGGCAAGCTCACACCAACCGACTCATTGGAGGCAATGTAGGGTTCAGTGTCTTGCCCAAGGACACTTCGACATGTGGACAGTAGGAGCCGGGATTCGAACCGCCGACCCAGGGATCATTGGACGACCTGCTCTACCTCCTGAGCCACAGCTGCCCAGTCACGGTGTTTTGGATCTTCAAAATAAGGGTTGAATGGCGCGATATCATGGCATGTTATTAATTAATCCTGGCGGGGAAACGGTTAAAGGGACACTTTTTGCAAAAAATATATGTTAATGGCGTTTAGAAGATTTAGAACACTTTCCATTTTAGATTAGATAGATTTTAGCAGTGAGCCCAGTGTCTCTGATGTCATCGACACTGGGCTCACTTCCTTCCTGGACTACAATTCCCATAATGCTTTGGTGCACTGCTCCTCCTTGTGGATAGGGGGTGGGCTGTCTTACTGAGACAGCATGTAGTCCAGGAAGTAAGTCAGAGGAAGTTGCGGGATTTTGGCACAAGTAACGCTCAAGGAAATTACATTGACGCTTTACAAATCAGTTTACATTCTCCGTGAATGAAACAAGTATCCGGGGGAAATAAAAGGATGTTCCGCCCCCCCCACCAATACCATCTCTGCCTCAGGTTGTGACCAGGCTTTTCTCTTCGCAGATGACTGAGTAAGGCTGGGACCGCGGCTACCATGTGGTCGATTGCATAAGCTCTAGGCCGGCCAGACAACCAAAGAGAAGCAGCAGTAGCTCATCCTTAATGATCCTATTGTTCTCACTCCGCATAAAAATGTCAGAAACGGAATAAAGCAGCTTCCATCCAGCACCTGGCTCACACACACACACACACGTGCAAACGCACACGGGGGCGAGTCAGATCCATCTCCAGAGATGTCTGCAAATGAGACAGAGATGCAATAATACAGTGGTGGTTCTCAAGGAGGGTCCTCAAGAGTCACAGTACAGATCAGTAAGGGTCCATTTGGTTCCATTTGTACACCCTCAAGAGTTACAGTGCAGACCAGTAAGGGTCCACTTGGTTCCATTTGTACACTCTCCAGCCATCTATCCAGCCAGCCCGCCGGTAGCTGCAGTAATCAAAGTTATATATCATCTGGCCTCAAGCTGCATGCCTGATCTTTATGGATCACAGTGGTGCCCAGCGCAGCCTTTTTAAAAGGAACACAGGGGCCAATGCAGCAGCAGCAGCAGCAGCAGCAGCAGCCAGCCAGCCAGCCAGCCAGCCAGCCAGCCAGCCAGCCAGGCAGGCAGGAGAGAGAGAGGAGATGGAGACGCCTTCCTCTACGTTAATGGCTTTTACAGATTCCAAACCCTCTGTCTCTCTTTTTCCAGTCACTGTAGTGTGCTGATGAAATCATGAAAAGTCAGGAGGTGGGGGGGGGCTGGGGAGACCAGCTGTGTCAATCCAGGCATGCGCACACACACACACACACACACACACACACACACACACACGCGCGCGCGCACACACACACACACACACACACACACACACACACACACACACACACGCTGTCAACTAATATTTCTATCATGTCATTGCTGAAGAATGAATGGGGGGGTGGGTGCAGCCTGCGGTTGAGACTCAGATTGCACATGCTTTGTCAGTGATACCAAATGAAACCCCATCTCTTACATAATGTAATGATGCAGAGCCCCCCCCCCCCCCCCCCCCCCCTTCCCCCCCCACGGACCCCCGCAAGGATCCACTAAAGCACATTTACGGTAAGAGTCTAAAAAAAAAAAGGCCTGTGAGCGCCCCCTAGAGGCCGCATTTCCCCCAACACGCTCTCTATTATTTCAGTCAGATAACTCACGAATAGACTGAACACATATTTATTATAGAATGAGAATACGAGTGTGCATATACGTACACGTAATACTTTATCTTGGCGTTCGGCTCTGCTACATTTTCTCCCTGCTCGGCACAATTATACAGCCATCATTAAACATTAAGATGGATATAAAATAACAACCCACCGGTGGTGCTGGGGTGGCAGTGGGAGCAAACAGCGCATGACAACAACCAGGAACGCATAATAGATAAATGTCAAAATGATTAGACTTGTTTTGGGGCTTGGGACAGCAGACTAGAAGTGGGGAGAGAGGGAGATGGGGAGTGACACCCCGTAACGGTCGTGGGGATTCGATCCCACAACACGCCGCCAGGCAGCCTGTAGCTGCCCGGACTGATACGCCTGGGCCCAAAAGGGCATTTCTGTTCAGTTCTGGTAGTAGTAAAGCTATACATAGAACGCTGTGGCAAAAGAGTAACACTCAAAACAAAAGGAGATGTTTTTGTTTGTTTCTTATAGCGAAGACCACAGCTAAGCCGTGGGGCTAGCAGGGAGTCAGGGACATGCTTAAGTCCCAGCATCCATATTGTGTGGTGGAAAGCTTTCGTGGGGGAAAATAGCAGGTCGGCAAAGCTCACAACTGTCGACTTGCTATTTTCCCCAAGAAAGCTTTTCACCCAAAGCAGAAAATACACTAGTGTAGAGCCCTGTGGGACTCTGCTCAACCATATGGGGTTTAAACACTCAAGCATGGCCTTTTTTTAAATTTTATATGTTGCTCTTTCTGGTCTCCGGGGCTCTGGGGAAATGATAGGTTTAGAGCGTGTGTGCGTGCGTGCGTCTGTGTGTGTTCACTCCGGTGAAGGGCCTCTACATCTCTGGTAAGTCCTACAGCAGGGGTCCTCAACTAGAAATGCTGAAGGGCCACAAATATGTTTTGAATAAGAGACTGGTCCAGTCTCTGTGGGGCCACGTGGGCCCCACAGGGTGGTGCTGGCTCCCTCGCCCCCCACCCACCCCTTGAAACAACTATGCCTGTTTAGTACAGTCAAACCAAGCTATACAAACTGGGTCTCTTCCTGACCAAACAACCAATACTGGGGTGGCAGAGTATGAAAATATATTTTTTCACTTTGACAAATATTCAATTCATTATTCACACCTCCAAAAATCAAATTTTGTTCATTCAACTGAAATGTGTGAATGTGTAATTGCTAGTGAGCCAGTCGGCGCAACATTGTCATCATGACATACACACACGCACTCCACATTCAGAGCGCTAATTGCGTTTCTTGGCATTGATCGAATACAACAGAGAATTCAACTCACGGTTGCGGTGACTTATTTTCTTCTCTTCGCCTTTATTTTATATTTTTTATGGAGGGACAGACAGTAGGCTGACAGAGAGATGGGGAGAGAGATGGGGGGGGGGGGGGGTGACATGCAGTAAAGGCCGTGTCGGGATCGGGAGTCGAACCCGCGGCACACTGCACGACGCATCTCAGCGTGATGCGTTGTGAGCTTGCATAAAACTGGAGCCAGCATAAAACTGGATCTCTAAACCTAACCTTAACCCTCTCCCAACCCTTAATTAACGCACCCCTCACCAACCTTAATCCGGTCGTTTTAACGCACCCCTCACCAACCTTAATCCGGTCTTTTTAACGCACCCCTCACCAACCTTAATCCGGTCGTTTTAACACACCCCTCACCAACCTTATGTCTAACCAATGCTATGTCTAACCAAAGGATGCCTCCCCTCTGGGTGGGTGCGTGTGTGTGTGTGTGTGTGTGTGTGTGTGTGTGTGTGTGTGTGTGTGTGTGTGTGTGTGCGTGCGTGTGTGTGTGTGTGAGGGGGGGAGGCAGGAAAATGGCAAGTGCGCAATGAGGTCCAAAGTAGCATCCAGGGGCCATGGATGGGGTGGGACGACGAGGGAGGTCAAGCCCAGGGGCCAGGCGAGGGTCAGGCCCAGGGGCCAGGCGAGGGTCAGGCCCAGGGGCCAGGCGAGGGTCAGGCCCAGGGGCCAGGCGAGGGTCAGGCCCAGGGGCCAGGCGAGGGTCAAGCCCAGGGGCCAGGCGAGGGTCAGGCCCAGGGGCCAGGCGAGGGTCAAGCCCAGGGGCCAGGCGAGGGTCAGGCCCAGGGGCCAGACGAGGGTCAGGCCCAGGGGCCAGGCGAGGGTCAGGCCCAGGGGCCAGGCGAGGGTCAGGCCCAGGGGCCAGACGAGGGTCAGGCGAGGGTCAGGCCCAGGGGCCAGGCGAGGGTCAGGCCCAGGGGCCAGTGAGGGCAGCTCAGCTATTCGGGAGGCAAACGTAGCGATAGTCAGTGGTTTTCAACCAGTGGTCCTTGAGGGGGTTCCAGGTGGTCCCCAGCTAAATGATGGAGAGTTGGTAACCAAATGGACCATCATTAGATTAGATTAATAGATCTTTAACTGTGTAAAATGAAATGGACCGGTCCATTTGGTTTCATTTTACACGCGTCCCTCACTACACACAGGTCTGATTTTTTTTACTTGAGTAAGTATCAATACTGCAATGTAAGGAATACTTTGGTACGAGTGAAAGTCCTGAATTCAAAATTAGTAAAAGTACAAAAGCGTTGATATCAAAATGTACTCAGGGCAAGACAGCTTTTTTGATTTATTTTACTGGTTGTTCTGCATTTAAGTTCCTTTGTAATTTATCCTGATTTATAATGTTGTGTTGACGTATTGTTCTGACTGTATTTGTGAATTGTAACCTCGGCTACATTGAAAATGAGGGCTTGCCCTCAACTGTATTTCCGAGTATAAATAAAGGTGATGATGATGAATGACTCTTTATGCAGAATGTATATGAAAATCTTTTGAAAATAGCGGCTCACAATCGTGAGAAATCATTGTAGTGGAGTACACGACTACACGTATAATATGTTCCTATGAGATCGATGTACGCGCACGCGCACACACACACACACACACACACACACACACACACACACACACACACACACACACACACACACACACACACACACACACACACACACACACACACACACACACACACACACACACAGAGCTGTGCAACAGAGCTTGGTGACTTTGGCCTATGTTGAGTTGATCCTGATGTACCGTTTTATTACTGAAAGGCATCTCGTCCTACCTAGCCCTTATATTGACCTATACCACCCACCGCACTGACGAGAACGGATAATCCTTCACACAGGGTGGTTCTCACAGCTTTACGTGTCAAGGACTGCCAAATTCAATATGGATTTTCCAAGTTCTAAATAGCAGATCTTGTAGATCTGCTTTTTTTTAAATCTGTATTCTGTAATCTGTATTTTGTATTCTGTATTTTTTGTATTCTTTCACAGCAAAAATTTTTTTTTAACTCAAATCTTTGCTTCTGGGGGAGGGGGTCCCTGGAACAGCATATTTTCAGATGGGGGTCGGTGGCCAATTACTATATAATTGTTGGAGTTGTTTCCTTGAATTGTTCCCTGACATGAAATAGTTCAAGAACCACTGACATAGAAACATAGGTTTTTCAGAAAACGGTCATGATTTAGAAGACATATTTTGTAGAATCTGGTCTCTGGTCTAAGTGGGTTATATATATCCCATTTTGGGCGGGCACCCGTTTTGGTGTTAGCACTATGTTATGCTTTAGCTATTTAAAAATAGCAGATCTACAAGCTCATAGCGCGCCACCGAGTGGCGCGCTACGAGCTTGTAGGTCTGCTATTTTTGAAAAATCGAAGAACGACTGACATAGAAACATAGCTTTTTCAGAAAACTGTCATTTTCAAACAGACATTTTTAGAATCTGATCTCAGGTCAGAATGGGATATATATCCTGGTGTATTCCACACAGACACTGAATGGGTTATATATATATATATCCTGGTGTATTCCACACAGACACTGAATGGGTTATATATATATCCTGGTGTATTCCACACAGACACTGAATGGGTTATATATATATCCTGGTGTATTCCACACAGACACTGAATGGGTTATATATATATCCTGGTGTATTCCACACAGACACTGAATGGGTTATATATATATCCTGGTGTATTCCACACAGACACTGAATGGGTTATATATATATCCTGGTGTATTCCACACAGACACTGAATGGGTTATATATATATCCTGGTGTATTCCACACAGACACTGAATGGGTTATATATATATCCTGGTGTATTCCACACAGACACTGAATGGGTTATATATATATCCTGGTGTATTCCACACAGACACTGAATGGGTTATATATATATCCTGGTGTATTCCACAGTACACAGACACTGAATGGGTTATATATATATATTAGGGATGCACCGAAAATTCGGCCACCGAAAATATTCGGCCGAAAATGCCTAAAAATGTATTTTCGGCCTATTCGGTTTCGGCTCAAATAAGCCGAAAAATATCACCGAATAGTAGTAGTGGTCCTAAAGTTGTGAATCGAACTAAACTGCGAGGAAAACACACATGTACAACTTACAAGCCCAACGCGCTGTGCATTGCGATGGGTAGATAGCTTGTAGATCTGCTACTTTCAGCGCAAGAAGGGCGCATGCTTATGACGCTCTTTAACTATGCATCATTCAGCAGCCCCCAGCCAGCGACACAACACACGAGCAGCAGTCACGGAACGCACAGGCAGATCCGACACAACTGTGCTTTCATCCACGATTCCATAGCCTTCTAAAGCTTATTTCCCATCCACGGGCACAAGCAACGTGATAATAGCAGCTTCCACCCGATCTGTGGTGGTGTTCTGTTGACAAGGGAAGCTAGTAGCTAGCATGGGAGCTAACGTTAGTTTTAACACTATGTACTTTACATCCGTTCCCCAACCCTCGTCCCCTCACACTCGCTGCTGCGTTTACACGGGCAGACACAAAGACGAATGGGAATATCATTTGGAGCTTTAACAATGAATGATAGACTGTATCGTTGTCCACAGCAAGCAGACCTGTCAAAACGATACACTTCCCAAAACTCAGAGACATGCCACCACCTATAAATTCAAACCCACCTCTGGAATATTGCTATCTCATTCCACTTTAATTTATTTTATTCCATAGTCTTAGTTTTTCTCTAATAAAGTTGTTTTTATTTGTTTTCTCATGTTCTCTTTGAAAAGTGTATTTAAGTACTCAGAGAAGCTTAATATAAATAATATTATTATCACTATTATTATTATTACTACTTGTTTTTATTGCCTATGCTTATGTAGAAAAAAAAGCTCACTGCTCAGGTCAAATAGGCCTATTGATATGTGATTAAAATGTGATTAATTGAGATTAATTAATCACAAAGCCTCCAATTATTTAGATGCTTTTTAATGGACCCATAAGTGTTTATTATTTAAGTTAGGTTTTGCCATAATCATGTCTTTTGCCATAATCAGGTAGCTTTACAACAAAGATGTATTCGGCTATTCGGTATTCGGTTTTCGGCCAACTGTTTCCTATATTCGGTTTCGGCCAAGAATTTCCCTTTCGGTGCATCCCTAATATATATCCTGGTGTATTCCACACAGACACTGAATGGGTTATATATATATCCTGGTGTATTCCACACAGACACTGAATGGGTTATATATATATCCTGGTGTATTCCACACAGACACTGAATGGGTTATATATATATCCTGGTGTATTCCCACCTTTGGCTCAAGCCTCAGTGGAGTACAGTAGGCCACAAACACCTCCCTGTCTGGGACTGTTTGGAAACGGGGGGGGGGGGGGGGGGGGGAGGGGCTTAACGTTAACAGTGGCGTCCGTCCAACTAAGCTCACCTGGCCGTGCACCTGCTTAAGATGTGATTTTCTTTTTTTAACCCATTTAGACCTGATTCGATCGATTCTACAGAATGTCTTTAAAAATCATGACAGTTTTTATGTCAGTGGTGCTCAAACTATTTCATGTCAAGGACCCCAAAAATGTATATATGCATTTGGCCTCCGACCCCCATCTCAAAATATTTTGTTCCAGGGACCCCCCAGAAGCAAAGATTTGAGTTAAAAATGTTAGAATACAATATTCAAAATTTCCTCCACATTTTCATGATTTTTCAAAAAAAAAGCTTGTAGCGTGGCACTATATGAGCTTGTAAATCAGATACTTTTCAACAGCTAAAGTATAACATAATGCTTTAAAACACCAAAAGGGATTCCCGCCCAGAATGGGTTAAGGAACCTGGCAATGCGATCCGGGTCCAAAATAAAGTCGTTTCGTCGACGGCACCGACCACCGCAAATATTACAGTTGGCAGGAGCATGTGAGAGGCTGGGAATTAGAAATGAAAACATTCTCCTCCTCATAACCCACCCACCAGCCTTCCCTCCAGCGCTCTGTGCCGCGTGTCTACATAGAACTGAGAGGGCCTCTTTCACGGGGCTACAGCAGCGAGGAGGGCTAACCTCCAGCGCTTTACAGTCCAGAAGAACCTGCAGCCTCTTTTGGTTCAGCCGGGTTCATTTTTACGCCAGTGTTTCCCTTGGCGCCGCCCCGCAAGAACTCTGCGTTGTAATTGGCCCACTTATGTCAAGCAGGCGTACTAAAAGAGAGGAGGACCGTAAACACGGAGGGGCCTTGAAGAACAGGAGCAGAGCAATGATCCCGAGAAGGACGCAGAACCACCACCGCATGCAGCCAGAAGGACGCAGAACCACCACCGCATGCAGCCAGAAGGACGCAGAACCACCGCCGCATGCAGCCAGAAGGACGCAGAACCACCACCGCATGCAGCCAGAAGGACGCAGAACCACCACCGCATGCAGCCAGAAGGACGCAGAACCACCAGCCGCATGCAGCCAGAAGGACGCAGAACCACCGCCGCATGCAGCCAGAAGGACGCAGAACCACCACCGCATGCAGCCAGAAGGACGCAGAACCACCACCGCATGCAGCCAGAAGGACGCAGAACCACCACCGCATGCAGCCAGAAGGACGTAGAACCACCACCGCATGCAGCCAGAAGGACGCAGAACCACCACCGCATGCAGCCAGAAGGACGTAGAACCACCACCGCATGCAGCCAGAAGGACGCAGAACCACCACCGCATGCAGCCAGAAGGACGTAGAACCACCACCGCATGCAGCCGCGCAGTTATAGCCGATCTACAAGCTCACAGCACGTCGCACTGTCTGCGACACGTTGTGAGCTTGTATAGATCGGGTATTTTCAGGAAGTGTAAAACCAGCCATTACGACGGCATCAAGGCCCGCCAAAATGCATTTCAGTAGAATAAATCAACTGTAGAATCTTATGATACTAAATGAAAGCTATTAAACCATCGCTGTTGGGCAGAAGAAACCGTTCATCTCTGCGGTTCATAGTTTTTTTTTAAATGCTTTTCCATAAACAAAATGTGTTAGTTTTATGCATCATCGTTATGCCAGTGCAATGCCAAAATAGCCCTGGTCTTCTCCACATGCACATTGTGAGCTTGTAGAGCTGCATCATGTGTGTTTTTATGAATATTTAATAAATGGAATGTATTAACAGGAGATTGTGACTAAATAATAACCACTTCAGATCCCCCTGATCCCCCTTTTGTTCTTTTTTTTCCTGAAAGTTAATCGATTTTAACAATTGACTATTATTACAATTGACAGGTTAACAAGTTGTGAGTGCACACTTTGTTCTCTTTTTGTGATGCGATGGCCCGGTTACAATCACTGCGCTGCTTTCCTACAACCTTAAAAACAATACACACGGAGAGCAGACACACGATATTCACGTTGAAACTTCAACAACGCGGAACAACAACAACAGAACCTGCCCAGCACGGAAAACACGTCACACGTCAGTGGGCAAAGATAAATCGATGTCTGTTCGATGTCTGTTCGTTCTAAATCATACATGGTCAACTGGCGGCCCCAGAGTGTGGAGATAGAAACAGAGCCACGAGATAGAAAACCCATTGGACTAAACCAAATTATAACAGCAAAAGGAAAACTACCTGACACATTGGAAAGAAGCAACACAAAAGCAGGGTAAACTAGAATGCTATCTGGCCCTAAACAGAGAATACGCAGTGGCAGAATACCTGAGCACCGTGACCGACCCAAAACAAAGAAAAATCTTAACGAGGTACAGACTCAGTGAGCACAGTCTTGCGATCGAGAAAGGCCGTCATAGGCAGACCTGTATCCCGAGAGAAGACAGACTATGCAGCCACTGCACACTAAATGAAGTGGAAACCGAGCTACACTTCCTAACCATCTGCCCATTGTACCAAGACATCAGAGACACATATATCCCACAGATTACAACCACACACGGAGATTTTGAAAACATGACCAATGACAAAAAACTCCCATATCTGCTGGGCGAAGTACAACAATGTGCAAACACAGCAGCAAGATTCGTGAGTTGCTGTGATAGGAGAAGGATATCAAACGGAACACAACCACCCTAAAGACTAATCATTGTGTATATTCCTGCACTATACCTGCATCCAGTGATCTTGGTACATAGAAATTGATCTATTGAAGATTCTGACTTTCAAATGTACATATTCTTTGTTTTGATTGTATTGCTGTATTGTTGTATTGTGCTTTGGCAATGTAAAAGTATGTTTTCTCATGCCAATAAAGCCCTTTTAATTGAAATTGAATTGTGTGGGTGTGTGAGTGTGGAACTATAGTGGCCCTCTTGAGTGAGTGTGGAACTATAGTGGCCCTCTGGAGTGAGTGTGGAACTATAGTGTTCCTCTGGAGTGAGTGTGGAACTATAGAGGCCGTCTGGAGTGAGTGTGGAACTATAGTGGCCCTCTGGAGTGAGTGTGGAACTATAGTGGCCATCTGGAGTGAGTGTGGAACTATAGTGGACCTCTGGAGTGAGTGTGGAACTATAGTGGCCATCTGGAGTGAGTGTGGAACTATAGTGGCCCTCTGGAGTGAGTGTTGAACTATAGTGGCCCTCTGGAGTGAGTGTGGAACTATAGAGGCCGTCTGGAGTGAGTGTGGAACTATAGTGGCCCTCTGGAGTGAGTGTGGAACTATAGTGGCCATCTGGAGTGAGTGTGGAACTATAGTGGACCTCTGGAGTGAGTGTGGAACTATAGTGGCCATCTGGAGTGAGTGTGGAACTATAGTGGCCCTCTGGAGTGAGTGTTGAACTATAGTGGCCCTCTGGAGTGAGTGTGGAACTATAGTGGCCATCTGGAGTGAGTGTGGAACTATAGTGGCCCTCTGGAGTGAGTGTGGAACTATAGCAGCGCTCTCCATCTTCAAAGTTGCCCACCCCTGTTCTAAATGTACACTGTGTCTGTGTGCCTCACTCGGACCGCACTGCAACACAGACGTGTGGCGTTAAGACATGAGAGCCGCCACGGTTCTATAGTACAGTACAAGGGCTTCCTCCTGGCAGCGGCCACATACAGTATACTGGCCCTATTCAGCATGTCCGTCTCTCTCATGTCTTCCATTCTTTACCCACACGGTACATTGTTAGTTTTTTCTTCGGTTCAATGAAAATAAAGTAAAGGTCTGCCAGTATGTTGTGGTCGTCTCATCCTCGGGCCTCTCTCGTCTAAACCCTCCCGACCCTGGCCTTTGGCTCGCCATCCATTCCTCCCCCTGGTGCCGTGCATGTTCCAAGGACGTATCCCCACCCACCCACCCGCTTGTATCTCAGTGGTTCTCAACCTGTGGGTCGGGACCCCCAGGGCAGGGTCCCCCACATGATTTTTAGGGGGTCCCCAGTAGACAGTGAAGTGAGAATTTAAGGACTTTTAATACCTTTTTTAATACCTGACAAAAAGAATGCTGCATCAAAACTATACTATAAAAACTGGTCAAATTTGGCCTGGGCCATGGCTCAGTGGTCCAGGCACCTTGGCTGGTAATCCAGTCTGGCAGTGTGCCGCGGGTTCGACTCCCAATCCCGGCGGCCTTTACTGCATGTCACCCCCCCCCCATCTCTCTCCCCATTTCCTGTCAGCCTACTGTCTGTCCCTCCATAAAACAATTAAAATAAAGGCAAAAGGTCAAATTTACAGTTACATAAGAGGCAAAATAGCCGATCTACCTGCTCATTTTCACAATTTTCATCTGTGAAACAGAGTCAAACTAAATGCAATTCTTCAACTACTACAATTCAAAGTGCTTGTCAGGGTGGGGGGGGGGGGGTCCCTATTTATAATTTTAGGGGCTCAGCCTGAAAAGGTTGAGGACCACTGCTTTATAACTGAAATGAAACCAAAATCGTTATACCAACTCTCTCCGTTATTTAGCTGCATGGGGGAACCACCCGGAAACCCCTCAAGGACCAGTTTGTGCTCCCCGGGACCACTGGTTGAGAACCACTGCTCGAAAACTACTTCATTTCAAGGACCCCCAGTTTGGCATGCATTAGGGCCACAGACCATCCATAACTCAGGGCGTACACATGGAACTAAATGTACCCCATGTAACTGGTGGTGGGGGGGGGGGGCTCCCGGAACACCCCCGGACCCCAGTTTGAGACCCTGCTCGCTGCCTTACTCCCCCCTCTCAGTAAAAACCTTGCTCACTGCATTCTCCGCTTTCTGAAAATATTTTTCCACTGCCCCGTCCAAACCGTGAGGGCCTTTCTCGCGGACACGCATACACACGGCATGATTCACCTTCGTGCACGCCAGCCAGCAGCACAGTCGCTTCGCTTTGTGTGTGTGTGTGTGTGTGTGTGTGTGTGCATGTGCGTGCGTGTGTGTGTGTGTGCGCACGTGTGTGTGTGTGTGTGTGTGTCCGGAGGGAAAAATACGTAATTGTGTCGTGACAGTAAATATTCTGAGCCAGTACGAGGGTATAACGAAGGATATTAATGTTATTATTATTTAAATTATTTGGGTCACATTCAAAAATAATGCGACATTGTCGATACAGATAATGTTTCTGCGGTCCCGTTAATGTTTTAAAAGATTTTTTATTTTGTTCCTCTGGGGGTTCCCGGTGCAACAACTGGGATTCTAACCAACACACCTGTCCAAACGAGAGGGGGGGGGGGGGGGGGGGTTCAGAGGTGGGGAGAAGCAAACAGTGACCAGGGAGGAGGGAGGGGGTTTATGCAGAGAGGGTCTTCCCCCCTGCCCCCCCCCGAGCAAAATAAGGAAAAGTTTATAATCCCTTTAAACCTTCTTCGGCTACTCCAAAATGGCTGATCTACACGCTCTCCAGCGGTGCTTTTCAACCCCTTTCATATCAAGGCCCATTATTTATCCACCGTTTGATGATATTTAGCCTCAATTCCATATTGATGTTGGTACCATTATAGGAGAGATAACAAGCAAATGTTGACCAAGATAGCAATCATTCTACATTCTCTAATTGTGTAGACTTGTTTAACATATAATTTAACTCTGGCGCCTCATTTTACACTCTCAAGAGTTAAAGATCGTTAAGGGTCCATCATTTAGCTGGGGACCAATAGGTCGAAATCCAACCAATGCTCTACAAAATCTATGTCAAAAGTAGCAAAACAGCCAATCTACCCACCCCAAAAAAAACTGTCCCCTCTGGGAACGTGCCCTGGTTCAGGTCCCAGTGTAAATACATTTTTCTCTCTATCAAAGAAACATTTTCCAACCACCGTCTGTCGGGGTGGAGGAGGGGGGGGGAGTGGTGGGGGGGGGTGGAGGGGGGTAACGGGGCTACATGAGGGGAAGAGTGGGAGTGAGGGGTCACACACAACTTTATCCTCTCCCTTTTTTTATTGGCTCAATACGGACACAGACACTTTCAAATTTACAAAAAAAAAAGGTCGCTTCTTCTAGCACTCATTGGCGTCTTACTGGTATACTATATGATAGATTGGGTGATCCTTTTCCCATTTAAACGCCATTAGAAGAAGGTTGTTGTACTGTATGTATATACGTTTCACTTTCAATTTTAAGAACACAAATCCGCAACTTCCACAACTTCCAATATTTACAAGCAACCTTACAGGAAAACCAAGACCAACGTCTCTTATAATAAGCGGACATGGCGCAGAGAGAGAAAGAGAGAGAGAGAGAGAGAGAGAGAGAGAGAGAGAGAGCTCCAGGCATCCCCTTGGCAGAGACAAAAATCAAATGCTTACTTTTGGCAGATGACCTGCTGCTGCCGTCTCCAACCAAGGAAGGACCACAGCAGCAACCTGATCTCCTACACAAATTCTCCCAGACGCCAAAACCATCAATTCTTCCTAAATACAATCCCATTAGAAAAATAAAATAAAAAAACGAGCTACCTCGGCCTAAACATCAGCAGCTCCGGGAACTTCAACCAAGTTGTAAAGGACCTGAGAGACGAGGCAAGAAAGGCCTTCTATGCCATCAAAAGAAACGTCAATAGACCTTTCTCATGCCAATAAAGCCCTTCGAATTGAATTGAATTGAATTGAGAGAGAGAGCGAGAGAGAGAGAAATAAGTAGATGGCTATGTCTGTATTGAGACTGGTCATAGTGTGCTACATGATGAACTGGAGTTAGCCATCACATTGTCGTCTCTGGTCGGGGTGGAAACCTTCAAAAAGTGACAGATCTTGAAACGCGTCGCCTGTGGATCTGCTATACTTTTGACGCTTTTGTGTGACACTGTAGTATGATCAAGTAGGGTTCTAGGGTTCTCAAAGTGGGGTCCGGGGACCCCCAGGGGTCCTTGAGGGAGTTCCAGAGGGTCCCGAACTAAATAATAAGATAGTTAGGAACCGACCATCTGTACACTCTCAGAGTCTCAGAGTTAAAGTAACGATTGATTTTACAATGTAAAATGGGGTCCCGGAGATAGACATGCCATTAAATGGGACTCCGTAGCCCAATGCGTGTCAAACTGGGGGTCCTCCTTGAAATGAAAATGGTTGAGAAAATGAGAATCACTGCTAGAGCCTGTTGTTATTGGGCCTTGAGCCTGTTGTTATTGGGCTGTCCCTGCCTGGCATATCTCTTCAAATGGTGTTCATTTGGGGGGTCCTTGTTGACATGAAAAAGTTTGAGAACCACTGAAGTTGAGCATTCATTTTCTGGGGGGGAAAAAAAGTTAGATTAACTCATTTTGGGCGGGAACCCCTTTTGGTGTTAGCATTATGTTATGCTTTAGCTATTGAAAGATAGCAGATCTACAAGCTCATAGCGCGCCACCGAGTGGCGCGCTACGAGCTTGTAGGTCTGCTATTTTTGAAAAATCGAAGAACGACTGACATAGAAACATAGCTTTTTCAGAAAACTGTCAGGATGTAGAAGACATTTTTAGAATCTGATCTCAGGTCAAAATAGGTTAATATGGAGACGAGAGGTTTCTAGCCCGACAGTGACGATATGAACTACGCAGCTCTATCTCTCTCTTCTACAGTAGGAAGAAGCCAGCCTTGGCCAATGCCATCTAGGGTCTTATCAGGCCTTATGTAACAGCACATAACTGTAGTGTAGCCATTGGCAGCCAGCATGTCGTGGATGCTGGAGCGTTTCTTCAACCCATCTCATGGTCCCATAATCATGGAGCTGCTTATTATGAAGACAGAGACCACCAGTAAGACAGTAAAGTATGGCAAGGCTGCAGTGGTGTTTGATGGGTATTAATGCCCCACTAAAGCTATAGCTATATCAACATAGGTTCTCCATACAACTCTTAAGGATTTAGATTAGAACAGTTCTACTGCAGGGCTTGTACGTCTGGTATTTTTCTAATGTTTTAAATCTCATATTTAGAAGGCATTTGTAGAATCGGCCTCAGGTATTGGGTACACGCCACGCCACAGATGGTCAATACGTGAAGATTGATATTTACAGCCGATGTGGTGTTTGTTCACAAAGCAGACGGAACAGTTCCTGACTATAGCAGGCAGAACATAAGCAGCGATATCGATGTCTTTCCACGCCAAGTGAAGAGCAACAACGCTGTGTTTAATGGGTTCTAATGGAGAACGACACAGCACTCTCTGAAAGAACAAAATCACACCCATGTGAAGTGAGGGGCGCTCGTATGATTGTACATCATCATCGCCGACTTCTTACTGACAGAACAAGACATTTTGTTCTCACATGCAGTTCTTGGATGCAACACTACACATCTCGGCTATTGTCAGTGGTGTGCGACTGAGCGTCGCCGATAAGTATGGGACCATCCTGGACGGGAATCCCTTTTGGTGTTTTAAGCATTATGTAATACTTTAGCTATTGAAAAAATAGTAGATCTACAAGCTCATGGTGCTGCGCTGCGAGTTATTTTAGAAAGATCATGGCGCAAATCTTTGAATATATATTCTTTCAGAGCAAACGTTTTTAACTAAAAGCTTTGCTTCTGGGGGGGTCCCTGGAACAACATATTTTCAGATGGGGGTCCGCGGCAAAATACAGAAAATTCTGGGGGTCCTTGACATGAAAAAGGTTGAGCACCACTGAGATAGAAACATGGGTTTTTCAGAAAGCCTTTTTATTTTTTTAATGTGGCTAAATGGTGCGTCCACACAGGCCGATACAGAGATACAAAGCTACACAGCATAATATTTGTAGTTTTAGTTTAGTTTAATTTAGTTTAGTTTAGTTTAGTATCTTTGTCACTGAAGTTGATGCCAGCTCAACCTTTTTGTGCAGCTTTGTAGCTTTTGTAGCAGCTACAAACGTCTGCTGTATCTTTTTATCTTCATGACGCTGGCTTCCATTGAAAAAAGAACGGTAGCCGGCCGGCGTCTTTGTAGCTGCCAGTGTGAATGCAGCTTAAGGGGGAGAGCCGGAGAGAGGAGAGAGAGAGGCGAGAGGAAATAAGGCAGAAAGACAGAGCTGCTCTCAGGACAATGAGCTCCATTGATATTGTGGAGACGGGGCTGCGTACCTCCAGCCCGTGTCGTGTAAGGCTAGGCTGCTGCAAGCATGCACGCACGCATGCACGCACGCACGCACGCACGCACGCACGCACGCACACACGCACACACACACGCACACACACGCGCACACACACGCGCACACACGCACACACGCACGACTGGTCTGTCGTTACAAATGGCTAAAACAGAGCAAAAGGTACCGGGGCAGTTAGGTGTTCCCAAACAATTACAATTTAGGCATTTAGCAGACATTTTCCAGAGCGACTTACAGTAAGCAAGAACAACACATGGTAATACATCAAATGCATCAGGATCAGAAGTAAGCCAACAGTAGAATATCCGTACAATTATTAGTACTATACACTATAGAATGCTCTGTCTACATAATATGCTATGTAATCAATCAAAATGACATATGTAGTTTTAGCCTTTGCGTACGCCTGTACGGGCGCCGAGGGCAAGTGCTATGTCAAGTGCTGCGGGCTAAGATGTGAGTTTTCAGACTATGGCGGAAGATTGGGAGTGAGTCTGCAGTTCTGATTGCAATGGGAAGTTCATTCCATAGTTTTGGAGCCAGAAGGGAGAAGAGCCTGGGACATGTGGAGCGTTCAATGTCGAGACCTGATTTAAATTTTTTTGTAATTATGGATTGCGAGTAAAAATCGGGTGGAAACCTCTCATCGGGGGTTTGAAAATCTTTTGTAATACGCATCTATCCATCCATCTACAACCGCTTATCCGTAGTCGGGTCACAGGGCATTAGTAACTTCCTCCTGGGGGATCCAGAGGCGCTCCAAGGCCAGTGAGTCGATGTGATTCCTCCAACTGCGCCTTGGTCTGCCCTGGGGTCTCCTCCCAGTGGGACGTGCCTCGAGGTCCTCCCTAGGGAGATGCCCGAGAGGCATCCTAACCAGATGCCCGAACCACCTAGGCTGGCTCCTTTCCAAGCGAAGAAGCAGCTTGGAGTCTTTCTCGCGTGACTGAACTTCTCACCCCATCCATAAGGGACATGTGACTGAACTTCTCACCCCATCCATAAGGGACATGTGACTGAACTTCTCACCCCATCCATTAGGGACATGTGACTGAACTTCTCACCCCATCCATAAGGGACATGTGACTGAACTTCTCACCCCATCCATAAGGGACATGCCAGCCACACGTCACCCCATCCATAAGGGACATTCCAGCCACACGTCACCCCATCCATAAGGGACATGCCAGCCACACGTCACCCCATCCATAAGGGACATGCCAGCCACACGTCACCCCATCCATAAGGGACATGCCAGCCACACGTCACCCCATCCATAAGGGACATGCCAGCCACACGTCACCCCATCCATAAGGGACATGCATCCATAAGGGACATGCCAGCCACACGTCAAAGAAAACTCATTTCGACCGCTTGTATTCGTGACCTTATTCTTTCGCGTCATGTTTTGTAATAATAATAATTAAAAACAAAATGTAGGAAATAATAATCTACTGTGTAGGGAGTAGGGACCCATTCAAAAAGGGGCCTGCGACCCACACATGGGTGCCGACCCAGTGCTTGGGAACCCAGTGCACTCTAGCGGTGGTGCAGTGATGTCAGACGTGGGTTCTCTCTATCAGGACCCAGATGGGGAAATATGTGGCTTTTCTTCCAATTCTGTCATAACCATTACAAAGGAAGCCGTCTGAATCAAGCCCCCTAACCCATTCTGACCTGAGATCAGATTCATACGAGGTTTCCACTGGACACACACTGGTCTGATGAACCCATTCTGACCTGAGATCAGATTCTGAAAATGTCAGTCGTTCTTCGATTTTTCAAAAATAGCAGACCTACAAGCTCGTAGCGCGCCACTCGGTGGCGCGCTATGAGCTTGTAGATCTGCTATTTTTAAATAGCTAAAGCATAACATGATGCTAACACCAGAATGGGTTCCCGTTCAGAATGGGCTAATACTGTACACCATTCACTGTTCAGTGTACCATGAGTGCCAGTGTGTTTACAAGACTCCACTGGAAAAGTGAATTCTCAAAATCCCACAAGCAATCAATGTTGTTCCATCCTCTATCTCAGTGGTGGAAAGTAACTAAGGTATTTGTACTTTTACTTGAGTATATTTCCAATTTCCAATACTTTTCCACACTAAATCTCAGAGGCAAATGATATTGTACTTTAAACTCCACTACATTTATTTGAAAACTGTAGTTGCTAGTTGGCTTTGATCATTATTACAAACAACATAGATTAAACACAGTCCTATATATACATTCTGGTCATTCATTTGAAAATACCCGATCTACAAGCTCACAATGCGCTGCATCAGGACGCATTGTGAGCTTGTAGATCGTCTATCTTCAAAAGATTGTAATGCATTTGAAAACTTAAATGGGACATTTCTGCATAGTGAGTACTTTCTTACTTTTGGTACTTTAAGTACATTTTGATCTCAAACGTTTGTACTTTTACCCCCAAGTGCATCTTGAATGCCCCACTTTGACTTGTAACGGAGTAGTTCTACCTTTCAGTAGATACTTTGACTTGTAACGGAGTAGTTCTACCTTTCAGTAGATACTTTTACTCAAGTAAAACAACTGGGTACTTTTTCCACCACTGCTCCGCTGTTTTCCATTTCAAAATATTCACTGCCCACTTGAATGGGATTTATAATAATAATAATACCAATAAATACATCATAATAATTGTGTTGCACCTTTAGCGTTCTTTTGGCAACAGCAACTCGCGGCAGTCGTTTAGATCAGTGCCTTAATTAGAGTTTGATTCACGTGTCCCCAAAGTCTCAGCACTGTCTGCAAAATACAGAAGCAAGTTATTGCTGCCCTCTACGGGGCGCATGTGGAACTGTAGCCAAGGCAGGCCTGCATTGCAAAGAAAACTACTATGCATCTCTATGTCACTGGGTTTTCAACGCGCACGCACGCACGCATGCACGCACGCACGCACACAATGACTTGGGTCAATTAGGGGTGAGGAGTCTTGCTCAGGGACACATGGACACATTACTGGCCTGGACTCAAACCTGCGACAACCAGGCCAGGGCCTCTAGCTGCCACGTAGGGCAGGCTCACTAACCACTCAGCTGTTGTATAATCTCTCGAGACAGAATCTGTCAGCACCACACATGTAGCGTTCCCGTTTCTACACAAGAAAAAGGATGTGGTGGTTTTCCCCAGAGGCAAAAACAAAGGGGGGAAAAAAGTTTTACCCCCCATGTTTCCTTTATCGAATGTTAATGGTTAAAGTCCTACTCTTTGTCACATATATTGCTGTATGGAAGATTTGTTCTCCGCATTTGACCCCATCTCTTGGAGCGGTGAGCCGCAGTGGTGCAGCGCTCAGGGATCATTTGTAGTTGATCTAACCAGCCCAAATACAACTCTTGATGCCGAGTGCCAAGCAGGGCACTCAGTAATAATGGGTCCCATTCTTTCACAGTCCTTTGGTATGACCCGGCCGGGGATCGAACCCCGACCTCCCGGTCTCAGGGAGGACACTCTGACCACAAGGCCACTCAGCTGGTCATGACTGTGTTCCCACTTCCCAGATGTGGTTGTTGTTGTCCTACCCGTCTGTAATGTGCAGATGATGATCTCTCTCAGGTGGTAGTGCATGGTGGGTAATGTAGTTCCTATAACTGTCTGTATGTGCAGATGATGATCTCTCTCAGGTGGTAGTGCATGGTGGGTAATGTAGTTCCTACCTGTCTGTATGTGCAGATGATGATCTCTCTCAGGTGGTAGTGCATGGTGGGTAATGTAGTTCCTACCTGTCTGTATGTGCAGATGATGATCTCTCTCAGGTGGTAGTGCATGGGCGTCATGGTGTCGCTCACGGCGTCCAGAGCCATGTCCACCTCCCTCTTCATCCGGTGGCCGTCGGGAAGCAGGCGCACCAGCCGCATCACCACCTGCACGCACGCAGTGGTGTAAAAGTTACTTAGTACATTTACTTTAAGTACTGCGAGTACATGGAGCGGCAGTGTCTCAGGGGTAGAGTGACCGGATGGCAACCGAAAGGTTCCCAAGTTTCGCTTCGACCCCGGGCTCCCCCAGAGTTAGTGTCGAAGTGTCCTTGAGCAAGACTCTGAACCCCTAATTGCTCCCGATGTGCAGGTTGGTGCCTTGCAATGCATGGTTTCCTCCGGAATCGGTGTGCGAATGTGAATGTGTGTGTGTATGTGAATGGGTAAATGTAATGCACAATCTCTGTAAAGCGCCTTGGATAAATGTGCTATATAAATGCATTCAACATTTACTGTACTTAACCCTTTAAGACCTGAGACCAGATTCTACAAAAGTCTTCTAAATCCTCAGTTTTTTATGGAAAAAACGTATCAGTGGTGTGGTGCTGTTAAAATATTCTGTCCCTGGGACCCCCCCACAGAGACACGCCCCCCCCCGCCCCTGTGACCCCCAGAAGCAATGATTTGAGTTAAAAATGCTTGCTGTGAAAGATTATTATATTCAAAGACGCATTTTCACGATTTCTCAAAAATAGCTAATGTACAAGTTCATAACATAGCACTCTGTGCCACGCTATGAGCTTGTAGATCTGCTATTTTTCAATAGCTAAAGTTTAAAATAATGGTTAGTGGTTAAAAGCAAGGGTCACACAGATGCGTCCCAGCTCCCAGGTAGTACAAATTTTAAGTATTATTATTTTTTACTTTACTGGAGTATCCAGTTTCCAGTATTTTTACTTATACTCCACTACAATCATTTGAAAACTTTAGTTACTAGTTACCTATATACATTTCAGGTATTAGCTCACAAGCTTCCACTGAGATGTAGTGGAGTAGAAGTAAAACTAGACAAAGTGCTCCTCGGAGCACAGGTCTCCATTAGGTTTCAGGAACTTTCACTTCCGTTTTTTGGTTGTATCTCCTAGCAACCTATTCATATGTTGGCGAAGAGCGCCATCTATTGTAAACCACTGAAAAGACCATATGGCGAAATATTCCGAGCTTGGCAGTCAATGGTTGGCTTTGATGATGTGATAACAGCCATAAAGTTGGCATAATTACCTCAAATTCTCCCTTTGTGTACTTGGCATCTGGAACGCTCACTATCTCATCGTCCCCAAACTCAGGAAAACCCTGCACGGAGAGAGAAAACATCCCTTCACAAAACAACACTTCCTGGACATTTAAACCATTAACATTCCCTGCCCAACAGCACCATCTAGTGGTGGCTCAGACCGCCAAGGTTTTAGCATACTTTCCTTTTCATCAGAAGCACTGGAAATAGTCCCACACTTTTATTGATCTCTGAAAAAATGGATCTCTAAAAAACATGGTATTAAAAAACCTCAATCTGAGCTCAATTCCAATACAAAGCGTTTTTGGATAGGCGATAACCGCGGCCTACAAAAATGTCTTCTAAATCTTTTTCTGAAAAAGTAGTTCTCAAACTTTTTCACGTCAAGGACCCAGAGAATGACCTGACCCCCAGAAGCAAACATGGGGTTAAAAACGTTTGCTGTGAAAGAATATGTATATTCAAAGATATGCGCCCACAGTTTTCAGATCTACAAGCTCGTAGCGCGGCACTCGGTGCCGCAACTATGCGCTTGTAGATCTGCGAAGCTCCGGCTTCTGAACAGTTAAAGTATAACATAATGCTTTAAAACACCAAAAGGGGTTCCCGTCCTGAATACCGGTAGGTTACAAACTGAGGACAGCAGTGACCATGTGGACATACAGTACGTACGTTAAAGTGCCACAGCGTGAGGACAGCAGTGACCATGGCGGTGGTGGTGCGGCCCTTGCCGTTGGAGCAGTTGAAGACGAAGGCGGAGCGCGGGTCTTCGGCCAACGCTCCCTTCATGGCGTCCATCAGCTTGTCAAAGTCCTGAGGCACGTGGGGAGGGGGTGGTGGGGAAAAAAAACTCTTTAACTTTTTTTTATTTAGCTTTAGTCGAAAACTAAAGTCTAGTTTTAGTCGACAAAATATACGATTTTAGTCGGCTAAATCTACAGTCGATTTTGGCGACAAAAATGTATTTTTGGGGCGGCGTAAAGGCAGGTTTTACACTTTGTTGCATGCTGAAAGTAGCCGATCTACAAGCTCACAACGCGTTGCAGTGCGACCCGGGTGCAACCAAACATAAAATCCTCTCTCCTCTCTTCCTCTCTAGTTTTCAATTTGTTGACGAAATCAACACTGGAAAAAAAGACAAACGCAGCTCCTCACATATAACTACAACACACCCAAAGGCTGAGGGCGATATAGCTTCAAATCAATATACTAATAACAATACACTTTATTTATAGACTCATAGAGCAGCTTTCATGACAAAGAATGCAGCGCAAAGTGCTTTACAGAACAAATAGAGGGTATACATCGATCATCGTACCCGGAAGTTATGCGCAACCGCCTACTGTGTCAAAAAACTACTTTCTGGCTTTGACAGCCCATATACATCCAAACAGAAAAGTCCTACCTGATTGCGTTAAATTACAATAAACGCAGCTAAACTCACTTTGCCACTCGATTTGCCACTCACTTTATGCATGCGCATACCCTCTATAAAGAACAAGAAAAGCTAAAAACATAACATCAAATTCAAGACAAAGTCAATTCTAGCTAAGACAAAATCATATTTAAAACTTTTGCCGGTAACAATTATTAGGGCCCGAGCACTGCACAGTAGTACAAAGCCCTATTGAAATGGCAATGTTTATTTTTATAGTCTTTTATAGTTAAAAGAGCAGCGTCTATAAGCTTGCGACGTATTGGGAGTGTTAGAAAGGATTTCGAGAATGCTGTTATGTCTGTGAATTTGTGGTCGTCGCCCGAGGGCCACGCCCTAGGATCAGTGTTCATTTTGAGAGCACATTCTTATTTCGTTTTTCATCTGAAAAGTTTCAGTTTTAGTGTCGACTAAATCCAATGATAGTTCAGCTATAGTTCAAGACTTTGCTTGTTATTGTGAGAATGCTTGGTAATTGTAATTGACACTATATGCCACTAGAGGGCGCCCAAAGCATAGTCAGCCAGCCCAACCATCGACAGTTTTAAATCCTCCCTAAAAACTCACCTTTTCTCCATTGCCTTCAGCTCCTAGTCATGTCCTTTTTGTAATTAGTAGGCTATTTTGTTGTTTTATGTTCTTTAAAATGTTGTTATATTGTATTTTTCTTATATGAAGTATTGCTAAACATTTATTTTAATTTTGTATTTTATGATGTAATTTTTATATGGAAAGCACTTTGGGTCAACTTCTGTTGTTTTTAAACGTGCTATATAAATAAAGGTGACTTGACTTGACTTGACTAGTCAATGCCACAGACTCAGTCTGACTGCATGACAGGTAACCAATGGCATAACTTTACATTTTATTTTCAATACTTTTACTTCTACCCCAATTCATCACAGAGGAAAATACTGTACTTTTCCACTGTAGATTTTTATTTATATTACTAAAACCTACTGTGATAATGCCGATGGCCGGAGGCTCCATGAAGCAGACCAGTCCAGGCATTTTATTGACCTCGAAAGGTGCATGAATCAGTGCAAGTCGGAGACAATACGAACATAGATGACACTGGCCAAAGTAAACGTTCCAAGAATAAGAAACTAAGTAAACACTTGCTGGCTAAACTTTTAAGAAAACAATAAAACAGGAATTAACTTTAATACTGTTACAGGCTATATGCCTGCCTCCTTCATTGAGGGCCTGGCTCGGAGCTCTCCCCTGTTGTAGTCTCCTTGTGTGCGTGGGTGCGTGCGTGCCTGCCTGCCTGTGTGTGTGTGTGTGCGCGCGTACCTCCTCTGTGGGCCCGCTGCAGTCGGGCAGAGGGATGCGTCTGTACTGCAGACCCTGGTAGATCGCCCCCTGCTGGGCGAACACCTCCTGCACGCTCACGCAGCTCTTAAACATCCTCATCTGCTTCTCCTGCTCCAGAGTGACCTCCAGCCACTTCCCACAGCCCAGAACCTCCTCCTTAAGGGACAGCTCCAGCTTCTAAAACAGGACGAGAAGAGGACAGGAGTGTTACAGAGTGACCTTCTAAACAGGACGAGAAGAGGACAGGAGTGTTACAGAGTGACCTTCTAAACAGGACGAGAAGAGGACAGGAGTGTTACAGAGTGACCTTCTAAACAGGACGAGAAGAGGACAGGAGTGTTACAGAGTGACCTTCTAAACAGGACGAGAAGAGGACAGGAGTGTTACAGAGTGACCTTCTAAACAGGACGAGAAGAGGACAGGAGCGTTACAGAGTGACCTTCTAAACAGGACGAGAAGAGGACAGGAGCGTTACAGAGTGACATTCTAAACAGGACGAGAAGAGGACAGGAGTGTTACAGAGTGACCTTCTAAACAGGACGAGAAGAGGGCAGGAGCGTTACAGAGTGACCTTCTAAACAGGACGAGAAGAGGACAGGAGTGTTACAGAGTGACCTCCAGCCACTCCCCACAGCCCACCGTCTCCTCCTTAAGGGACAGCTCCAACTTCTGAACAGGCCGAGCAGAGGCAGGAACGTTACCACAATTTAGGCATTTAGCAGATGCTCTTAATCCAGAGCGATTAACAGTAAGCAAGGACAACACATGGTGAGTGCTAAGTTGTAACGTCAGGGATGTGTCTCTCCAGACACCAGGGTTTAAATGTTTACCTCTATGACCAGGGGGTCGGAGGTGGGCACAGGGATGTGTCTCTCCAGACTCCAGGGTTCTCTGGGGGTGAACACCTGGCCGTTGGCCTCCAGTACCAGCTCGTCCTGGAGGTTGACCCACAACACGTGGCCGTGGTTCCGCTTCTCGTCCGTCAGGTGAGCCAGCACTGCAGCCGTCGCCTGCAAAACACCCCACAGATATAACGTCAAGGTGGGGCCAACACTGCAGCCGTCGCCTGGAAGAACCTCAAAATTACATTTAGCACAGTAAGACCTGTAACGCATCTGTCACCTTAGCTTTTAACCACTTTAACCATTATTTTACCTGTTGAAAAATAGCAGATCTACAAGCTCATAGCGCTGCACTCGTAGTGTCGTGCTATGACCTTGGAAGATCAGGAAAACGTGTGCAAATCTTTGAATAAATATTATTTCGCAGCGAACGTTTTTAACTCAAATATTTGATTCTGGGGTCCTGGAAACAACATATTTTCAGATGGGGTTCGGTGGCAAATTATGTATAATTTTTGCGGTCCTTGGCATGAAATAGTTTGAGAACCACTGAAATAGAAACATAGGTTTTTCTGAAAACTGTCATGATTTAGTATATTTAGACATTAGTAGAATCTGGTCTTAGGTTTTAATCACAGTGCCTGTCATGGACAACCCTGAACGTCAATTGCGTGTTTTCAGTGATTCTGTCCAAGCTGTATGGTAGGGTATCTTAATACAACACAAAACTTATACAATTGGTGTGGTTGTATTTTGCCTCCCTGCACTTCTATTGAGACATTTAGGTCATGTCTCACCTCAAGCCCTTGGATGCAGTTTATCATTCTGCTTTGCGATTTATATCTGGTGAACCTTACAGAACTCATCACTGCATCCTATATGACAGAGTGGTTTGGCCCTCCTTGTCCGACAGGCAAAATAAACATTGGTATCTGTTTATCTTTAAACCGTTGTATATTAAAGCTCTGCTGGATTGGAACCCTGTAACATACTATAGGACACGCTCCAGTCACTGGCTCACACTAAAGGTCCCAAATGTAAACACAGAGGTGGGGAAAACAGCCATTGTTTTTAGTGCCCCAACCACGTGGAATGACCTACAGCTTAAGGTGAGACACCCCAGGTGAAATCATGATTTTTAATTTTTTTTTTTTTTTGCTATTTTGCTTCCTAAACATGTTTTCTTTCAAACTAAAGCAAAATACACATTAAAAATACAGATTTAGATGTTTAGTTGGATAGTTTATTTTAGCCAATGACAGCTCGTTTTTCGGGGTGAAAAGCCACCATCTCTATTTTCATGATTGGTTGTTGGTACAAAGGAAGTGACCATATTTGGATCAGACCACAGTCAGCTTGAGGTCCAGACCTTTCCAATGATATATGCCATTATATGTTGTTGCCAAGGTTTGGATGAGATATTTTGTCTCAAAATAGTGGCTTCAAATAAAACGTTTTGGAATTTTACAATACAAATCTTTAAAGGCCGTTTTCTCAAAATGAGTTTTCCTCATACTTGGGACAAAGAATTTCCACTTCAGTTGAACTCACATACACCAAACTTTCCAGTCTTATTCATAACTATATTCCGCAGACATTTACACATGGATTTGTTGATATATCATTCACAGCCTGATTTACATCACATTTTATACCAAAAAAATGCCGAAAATTGGGTTTTTTATGCCTGTTGACACTATTTTCTGATTTGTGGAGTGATAATTAGAGATATCAAAAATCCCATGTGTAATTTTCTTTGTCTCTAATGTGTCAACAAAATGAAATGATCATTTTGAACCTGGCTTTATCCGATCTTCAGATTTATCGTCCCGAAATGTATGCAAATTAGCGCATATAATGCCTAATTTGCATATTTAAACATATAATTTCAGAAAACTTGTAATACAAAAAATCTTAGTTTTAATATAAGTAATCAACTGGAGAAGTTTCATTGTGATAGCTATTATTTAACTTTTTTTCCCTATTCACCTGGGGTGTCTCGCCTTAAATTAAAGACCTGTTCTCCCAAAACATACGGTCAATTTGAATCTTTGATTTCTGTCTGCAACTGTTTTTAAACATAGCGTTGTTACTGTTCTGTTCTGTTTTTGTTTATTGCTATGAAATGTTGTATTATGTGTATCTCGACGACACTGCAAATGAGGATGTCTTTCGAGAATAAATAAAGGTTTGAATGAATGAATGAATGAATGAGACACAGGATCTGATGCGGATTTTGACCTTAAAGGAGAATTCCATACTAAAATGCTTTCTTACCTTTCTTTGTAGTTGTTACGTCCCCATCAAAGAGGTCCAGGTGTTATTTTGTGCAAAAGCTCCTTATTGACTATTTCCCCTACCATAAGCTCTAAATGAATTGCATTGAATTGAATGGGATGTATGGGGTGTTGTGCTAATTCGCTTATTTCCATCGAAATAAGTAGTAAAGTGTGCCGCTTGGGTTATTATTTACATTATGAAGAGAGGATATATACAAAGAAATTATAATTTTGAGCGATGGAAATAAGCGAATTAGCACAACACCCCATACATCCCATTCAATTCAATGCAATTCATTTAGGGCTTATGGTAGGGGAAATAGCCAATAAGGAGCTTTTGCACAAAATAACACCTGGACCTCTTTAATGGGGACTTAACTACAAAGAAAGGTAAGAAAGCCTTTTAGTATGGAATTCTCCTTTAAATCGGGATGTGATCACTGAACCGATCTTCATTCTTGCACATGATGCAAGTAGACCAAGTAAATCCATGTTGCGTTGATGTTTGTGTCTGTGCATTTTGTGAAGTCATAAACTCAGACGCACCTCCCTGCCACATTTAGGCACGTCCGACGTCATCATTATGACATCAGGGAACACAGCTGAGCCACGCCCGCTATTTGACTTGTTTTGCTAAAAGGTGTTCATGTAATTACTCAATGGGAGGGAGGGAAAATATTGTTCTCCGTTTGAGTGTCAAGTCTCTCATCAGGCCAAAGGTATGCACATCTGATGGATGTGGGGAAGGAATGGCTGTTTACACCGAGGTGTATACATGTCAAGAACTCGGGACGTGCTTATAATTGCCAAGTATAAACAGAATTACTAACATTCCTGAGGCTCATGCTTCCTGTTGACAAATCTCATTTAGATATAAACTCACCTTCAGTGAGGAATGGATGTTTAAACGCAAAACTAGGCAAAACGCACACAGGCCTACTGTGCATCTACAAAAGACACCACTATCGCCACCTTCACGCCACCATCCGAACGATCCTCGGTTGCTAGGAGACACACACTACAGGCAGGAACCGACAGCGGTGAAAACAATTTCCGCCTGCCCTCAAGTTAGCTGATCCAGAAAAGGGGATTTATCTTAGATTTTTTTGGGGGTAAAAAATAGACTTCACCTCTGCCTCCCACATGTAGCTTCGTTTATATCCACATTGGGCTCTATTTTCATGCCTAAACTTCTTTGCCTTTTTTTTTTTTTTACCATTTTGAAAAACATTTTTGAACAGTCGATCGACATTGACACGTTGTGAGCTTGTAGATTGGCTATTTTAACCATTAACAGCCTGAGCGGCAAGGGCGGAGATTATTGATATCAAAACCAATCGCAACGCTCCACAGGCTGGGATCGTCTGTTGCGCAACATTCAATGTTATTTTCCGGTGGGACGTCTTCGAAAATGTTCCCCCCCCATTTTAGCCTGAAAATCTAAAAACGTGAATAACTCTTGATCTAAATCAGTCCGTCCAATTCTAAGAAAAGATTATGTGTTAGACGGCCCATCGCGGTCCCGTCGCTAGTCGCGTTAGAATTAATCATACCTCCCGTTGTTGTCGATCGGCTCTAGAGTGTTTTGGCTACATCTAGCTACTTCAGCCACATCCGGGATAGCATCCGGTCCGTCACTAAATGTGCTCCGCTGCTGAAAATCGCTGGGCACTATGATTTAATGGATTAAATAACGCCAGGGTGTTAAAAAATGTTTTTCAAACTAGTAAAAAAGGCAAAGAAGTTTAGGGATAAGGGGTTTAGCACTGATGAAAATAGAGCCCATTGTACCTGTAGTGGCTCTTGACCTGAGGCCGATTGCACAAATGCCCTCTAAATCAGTAACGTAACCCGTATCCATATTGACGGGATCATTTGATTGGCAGAATTACCTCGGACGTGGGCTGGGCCAGTCCATAAATGGGCATCTTGGGCACTCTCCTGAAGTTGGCAACCTTCATGTCCTTCACTGTGCTCAGTACGTCTGGGGCCAAGTACTCGTCAGCCACCTGCAGACACAGAGACAGAGACAGAGACAGAGACACACACACACACACACACACACACACACACACACACACAGACAGAGACACACACACACACACACACAGACAGAGACACACACACACACACACACACACACACACAGACACACACACACACACACACACACACACACACACACAGACAGACACACACACATGGATTAAAGCACATCTGGAGCCAAAGTACTCGACAGCCACCTGCACACACACAGACAGGTGGATTCAAAGCTAAATTAGCCTGTGTGATTTCTGGTCTAGAGGGGCGGATGCTGGTCTAGAGGGGCGGAAGTTTTAGAAATACGAAATCATATATTGAGGCTTTAATCTTTGCTTTCGTGAAATAGCCTTGACCATTTTATGGAAGATGCTTCAGAACATATTGCTAGTTTTACCACTTAAAATCTTGTAGATCGGCTATTTTCGCTGCGCAACATGCTTCCATTGAAGACATGCTGACTTCCATAGAATCCAAATGAGTGAAATGAGTGGTGGAGACGGAGAGCTTTAAATCCAGTCCGCGCAGACAGAGAGCTGACACATGACGGCCGGTGTAGATTCACACACGCCGTGCATTCAGCGTGGCAGCTTAAATGCTCTTCACTTGACAGAAAAAACATGTAATCAAAAGCTTCTTATAGGACCAAAACATTACCTCATCAAGAGCGGAAAAGGAAAACCGGTGTGTGAGTTATGAGTGTGAGTGTGTGCGTGTGCGTGTGTGTGTGTGTGTGTGTGTGTGTATGTGTGCACTGTGCACACGTATACGTTTACAATTAGAAAAAGATTAAGTTGGAGTTAGCTTTAGGAGTAGATATATGTGAAGAGGGGTCTTCCGAACACCCGGTTCCTTTCCAAGCAGGTGCGTACAGTAGGTGGTAATAAAGCAGTATACTGTAGGTAGAAGATAATAGATTGCCACTTGCTGATTCAAGATAATTTATTAAATAGGTGAGCATCGTTGCGGTTGCTCAGGCTTCATCCTCAGGATTAGATATAATAATATAAATTAGGTTTAGGGATTAGAGATAGATTTATGCCTGAGTTACACTCGGATGCACGCTGGTGTCGTGCACCGTCTTGATGTTGATGTCCTCACAAATATAGTAATACAAACACGTGCGTGTGTGCTTGCGTCTTTATTTTTTTGAAATTATACTGTTTACTTTAGACTGATGATATTTTCTTGGTTTACCTACAGTATGATCCTAGATTACTATTTCTATGCACTTGATGTATTACATTATGTTTACCTTGCTTTACTGTAAATCGCTCTGGATTAAGAGCGTCTGCTAAATGCCTAAATTGTAATTGTAAATATTATGGTGCGTGCGTGGTCTCACCAGCACGCGGGCTCCCTTGGTGACCAGGTCGGCCGGGGCAGACAGCTCGGACAGGTCCATGCGGGCCAGGAGACGGTACAGCCACGCATGGCTGCACATCCACTGGCTGAAGTTGCAGGCGAAGGCCAGCGGATACTGAAACACGACGACGCAACACACTGTTCATTTACACTGTGGTGGTCGCACGCTAACAAACTGGCAGCGTTTACACTGTACACAACCACATGCATAATCATTAGTATAATATGCATGCTAGAGAATCTATCAAAACCAAAACCTATTCAGATGGGGGTCCCTAGTACAAATCCTATTCAGATGGGAGTCCATGGCACAAATCCTATTCAGATGGGGGTCCCTGGCACAAAACCTATTCAGATGGGGGTCCCTGGCACAAAACCTATTCAAATACATAAGTTTCAAATGGTCATATCTTCTTCATTTCCCCCCCAATTTCAATGAGCAATAGATCATATGAAAGGTTACAGTGTGCAGTTTCATAATATGTGAAGAACTGAAAAATGACCATGGCCCCCTTGTATATCAAACCACTGTCCCCGGTCACATATATTTAAAAAAAAAGGTTTGAAAACTACTGTAGTAGAGCAGTAGTTCACAAACATTTTCATGTCAAGGAACGTGAAAAACGTTGAAAATGTTGTTGTAATGAAAACTTTCATGTCAAGGACATGCAAATGTCCCCGACATGAAAAGGAAATTGTTTCATGTCGTGTTGTGACCACACTACTGCGTACTCTCATCTGAAATTGAAAGTGTGCCAGGGACCTACAGTACATACAGTAAGAGAAGATTTACGTTGAGAATCTCAAAATGTCTCACTGTTTTCTGAAACATGTTTCATAGCTATAGGCAGATCTACCAAGTCACTGGGAACCCACTTTGAGACCCACTTGTACTGGAGAACAAGAAATAATGATGATTTAAAAAAATAAATAAACATTTGAACCTGTTCATGAAGATATGCATTGAACACGATCAAGTAGAAGTATCGCTCCAAGCTCTGCATGGTTCTGTGTAGAAAGTAGTCTTTTGTGCTGCTCCCCTGAGAACAAACAATCACAATCACAGCCCAATCACAAACTCTGTACAATCAGGGTAGTGCAAACTCCGTCGAACGTTAACATGTTATAAATGATATGCCTTGGCATAAAACATCCTTACTAAGATGTGAAATAAATCATGTTCCCAGTCAGTGTACACAAATTGTCTTTCTATTGTAAAACTGTTAAGATTTTAGCTGCCACACACAGCCCATTGGTGGTCTTCTGAAGAAGACTATAGGCTATATCGTGCCACCCCTTAACCCTTATCCCTAAACTTATTTGCCTTTTTTTTTTTTTTTACTTTAAAAAAAGTTCAAATAGCTGATCTACAAGCTCACAACAATGTAGATGTAGAACTAGTTGAACTATTTTTAAATGTTTTTCAAAATAGTAAAAAAAAAAAGGCCAATAAGTTTAGGGATAAGGGATAAGGGTGGCACAAGATGGAGCCCTGTGTCGAAGCATTAATGGATAAAGCCTTGCCTGGGCTGCGTCTGCACACTGAGCTTCTGCAAAGTCACAGTGTGCAGACTTCTAGTTTTTAACCCATTTAGACCAGAGTTAAAAAACATTCACTTTGAAAGAATATTTATTCAAAGATTTGCGCCACATTTTCTACAACCTACAAGCTCATAGCGCGCCACTCTGTGGCGCCTTGATGCACCGTTGGTCCTGCACCGTTGGTCCAGCAGATGTGCCAGTTTCATAAGAATGGTACAATTCAACCGTCAAATATTAGCTTAGAGCTGTTCACAGCTTGGGTCAGCTTGAAAATGGACTTTCTCTATTGCATCGGCAGCACACCACAACCACACCAGCCTTATTCAGCAGTATCTTATCAGATGTTACCTTCCAGGTGGAGTAAAGTACTAATGTGGCATCGCGACAGACATTTTTTTCCCCCGTTCGTTTCAACTGTGAGAGCGTTTCCCCCCCCCCACCCCAGCGTAGAACATCACTGACCTGTATTTGATAGTCCTCTCCAATGCCTTCCAGCTTGCTTTTGTTTTCGTATATGGCTTCTTTGATGTTGTGCATTTCGGAACACAGGGCGATAGCCTGGTCAACCTACCGGCCAGGGTGGGGAAGAAGACGAGAGACGATGGATGACTAGTCGGCACATACATACTTAATAATGGAACATAGAGTAGATTTCATTTGTTATGGAGCCAGGATGTCAGGTCAGGTGTGACACTGTAGTTCATACAGTACCTCCTCTGTGAGCTGCTGTCCATTGGTCAGCTTGTTGATCAGAGAATGAATGACCTGGAACAGTGGCTTGGGCTCTGGGGCCCCAGTCTCCTCCACCCTGCAGAGAACACACAAGACAAACCGCGTCAACTTCTGTATCCATGTCAACACTGAACACTCTGGCCTCAAGTCTGTAAAACTTGAGCTTTCTAAAAACTTAAAAACTGTCTGTTTGGCAAAAGGTTTTACAGAACTTGACCACAAATTTCAAATAAATTCCCAGAAATAGAATATCCACAACCTCACAATCCGGGATATTTGTCAACAAAGTATATAGAGCATAGAACTGTTCACACCATACACTAAGAAACTAAAGTATATAGAGCATAGAACTGTTCACACCATACACTAAGAAACTAAGAAAGACAACAGTGAACGATGTGGTTATCATTTATAGAATTATATTCCAAGTGGCTATGACATGCAAAGGTTTGGCAACAACGGCGGGATAGTGCGTTCGTACTGTGGCTGTGGCTGGGAGGCGCCCGTCAGCCGGTTCATGACCAGCGTGCCCAGGATCATGGCCAGGTTGGTTCGGCCCACGCCCACCTGGCAGCTGAAGAGCCAGGCGGGCAGGGCTCTGGAGGACGCGCTCCGACGACTCAGAGACAGGTGGGGACTCTCCTGGAAGACATGGGAATGACCCGAGATCAGATTCTAAAAATTGTCTTCAACATCCCGACAGTTTTCTGAGAAAGCTATGTTTCTATGTCAGTCGTTCTTCGATTTTTCAAAAATAGCAGACCTACAAGCTCGTAGATCTGCTATTTTTCAATAGCTAAAGCATAACATAATGCTAACACCAAAAGGGGTTCCCGCCCAGAATGGATTAAAATAGAGAGAGAGAGAGAGAGAGAGAGAGAGAGAGAGAGAGAGAGAGAGAGAGAGAGAGAGAGAGAGCGGGGCAGCAGAGTGATAAATAACACAAACATACACACGCTGCTGTTGTTACATCAACACATGTGGTAATGGCTGTGTGATTAACCATGTAATTAGGTAAGTATACCTACTGTACAACACGGTCAAGTGTTACTATGTCAGCTGTTGCCGCCTTAAGGTATAACTCTCCACCAAACAGACTACAACAGATTACTACAGACTGGTAGTCGGTCAAAAGCCGGCCAAGCATGCTTTCGACGCTTCCCTACAACGTGCGACCCGACCCGACAGTGAACCCACCTCCCTTCGACAGCAGATTGATGTGAAAAGGTTTGAGAACCGCTGGCTTACACAATGCCAACGATCATCTATTTAATGTAAAGCAGGGACAATGGCTCCCCAAGAGCTTTGAGGAAGAGTTTTAATTAATAACAGACCATCATGGATGTCTGATTCTATGACCTTAATATAAACTAATATAACGTTTCTCTCCTTGTTTTCAATCACTTCAAAAACCTCGTTTCAACCACTCGAAGCAGGATGTGAGGGAATGTCCAGGAAGCTATCAGGACTTGTGCAAGCATCCCTGAGCCAATAGTTTGCTGACTGGCGGATGAGTATTCAATATTCCAACATTGCAAGTGCGCAACTAACTATAAGTACAGATCTTCAGACTGCTGATCCACACGCTTCTTTCTAAAAGACACAAACCACTTTCCAACCACAGGGACCTGGATGGCCTGCTGCTGTTATTACCAATATAGTAAGAGCAAAAACAAAGCAGTGGTGGAAGAAGTAATCAGAGTAATCAGAGAAAAATAAAAATAAAATCTGTAAAAGGCTTGAATTCATAAGTGGAATTAATGAAAAAGTACAAAAATGTTAGCGTTAAAATATACATGCAGTACCAATGAACTCCAAAATGAAAGATTGATTGTCGAGATGTTGTGGGCGCTTGTAGATAGGCCGTTTTAAAATAGTAGTAGTGGTTAACGTATGTTTCTATATACAATATAAATCTGCTAAAGTAACTAAAAGTGTTCAAATAATTGGGAGTAATAAATATAATATTTACAGTCAGTATAAAGCACAGAAACATTGACATAATGTACTCAAGTAAAGTAAAGAATGTTAAAAAATGTTTACTTAACCCATTCTGAACGGGCACCCATTTTGGTGTTAGCATCATGTTATGCTTTAGCTATTGAAAAATAGCAGATCTACAAGCTCATAGCGCGCCACCGAGTGGCGCGCTACGAGCTTGTAGGTCTGCTATTTTTGAAAAATCGAAGAACGACTGACATTTTTAGAATCTGATCTCAGGTCAGAATGGGTTCATCAGACCAGTTGTGTGTCCAGTGGAAACCTCGTATGAATCTGATCTCAGGTCAGAATGGGTTAAGTACAGTACTCAAGTACATATCGTCTCCGTCGGGTGGAAACCCGATACCCGACGTGTCCAAAACGGTTACTAAATTCAATCAGTAGCAGATCTACAAGCTCAAAAGGCGTCGATTTGCGCAGAGTTTGGAGCTTGTGGATCTGCTACTCTTGATGGCACTACAGCGACAGAATCATCATGTAGGGCGTTACCGTTAATTAACGTTACCGTTAATTTACGGAAAAGCACAAAAAGTTAGAATGTGGAGATAAGGAGTTTTCTGCCCGACAGCAAAGGTATACTTAAGTCAGTTTCCACCACTGGCCTACTAGGGAAGTCAGAAGAGAGGAAAAAAACTAAAAACTAAAGAGAGATGTTCCATTTGGTATAGTGAGTGAAGAAGCAGATAGAAACCAGGCTCAACTCTGACAGCCCTGGCTGTTCCCAAAGTCAATGCTGTCGGGCAGAAACCTCTTATTTCCATAATTCTTTTGTCTTTTTTACGTAAATCAAACGCCCTAGTAGTACTTGATCACAATGCGACGTTGCGCAAAAGCATCAAAAGTAGCAGATCTGCAACGTCGAAACGTGGCTTGTAGATCTGACTGCTACTTTTGATTCTTTTGAATTTGAATCCTGAAAAAGTATTGTGGGTCATGACCGAAAGAATAAGGTCGCGAAAACAAGCGGCCAAAATGAGTTTTCTTCGACGGGTGGCTGGCATGTCCCTTAGAGATAGGATGAGAATCTCACGGGAGAGACTCTGAGTAGAGTCGCTGCTTCTTTGCCTGGAAAAGAGCCAGCTTAGGTGGTTCGGGCATCTGGTTAGGATGCCTCTCGGGCGTCTCCCTATAGGGAGGTCCTTGAGGCACGTCCCACTGGGAGGAGACCCCGGGGCAGACCAAGGCGCAGTTGGAGGAAACACATCGACTCACTGGCCTTGGAACGTCTTGGGATCCCCCAGGAGGAAGTTACTAATGTTGCTCTGGAGAGGGAAGTCTGGAGCTCTCTGGGGGAGCTTTTGCCCCCGCGACCAGACTACGGATAAGCAGTTGAAGATGGATGGATGGATCCTGAAAATCCTCTTAAATGTGAGGTTTCCACTCCGACTGTATGTCACATAGTTGACATAAACTGACCATGGACAGGAGATCTGCCCATTGTCATAACTGTTATGGTTATTGGTGATGGATAGCGGCCATGGCGCACATACATGTACACACAGACACACACGGAAAGTACAAGTCCTTGAGAACCACTGACATATCACACCATTTAGAAGAACCACTGACATATCACACCATTTAGAAGACATTTTTAGAATCGGTACAAGTTTGTACTCCACTACAATACATCCCCACTATATATATATTTTTTTATACCTTTAGATATTGGAAACATTAATTTACAGATTAATACAAAACATACAGTACCACTATAACCACTTATAATATGTTATAGTTCCGGAAAAACTCGTGATTTGGGACGGACATTCTGCATAATGAGTACTTGTACTTTTGCCTTTGGAACACAAGTTCATGGGTTCGATCCCGGGCAGCGCCAACTCAGCGAATGAGTAGCACGGCTTGGGTGAGGCAAGTCGTGCGGGATGTACTGGGAGCTGATGGTAGGTGTGGCGCTCCACCTCAGCAATCCATCTCCCAGGGGTCTAGTGCATTGTTACGGGGACAGACTCCATCTCCCAGGGGTCTAGTGCATTGTTACGGGGACAGACTCCATCTCCCAGGGGTCTAGAGCATTGTTACGGGGACAGACTCCATCTCCCAGGGGTCTAGTGCATTGTTACGGGGACAGACTCCATCTCCCAGGGGTCTAGAGCATTGTTACGGGGACAGACTCCATCTCCCAGGGGTCTAGAGCATTGTTACGGGGACAGACTCCATCTCCCAGGGGTCTAGCGCATTGTTCCCGTGTGTTACCGGCTAATACTGACAATAAGCCACTCCCAACCTACTTCTTCTTGACTTTTCGTGCTTTTGTGTGAGGCTGTAGCATGATCAAGTAGTGCGTTAATTTACGAACAAAAAAGAAAAAAAAACACCCAAAAAGTCAAAATACGGAGATAGGAGGTTTCCTGCCCCGACGGCTAACGCTATGCGAGTATCAACTTCCACCACTGCACTCTGCACACAGAGTCAAAACGACAGGTATCGGAGGGCCAAAAAAGGCATTTTGGTCCTCCAATAGCCTCTGTGAGACAGACCAGATGTTTGGCGATAGTTCCATGCACTCGTTTCTTTTATAGTTCCATCCATTAATGTCTTTTATAGTTCACTCATCAAACACACATCAAAACAAAGCCCCCAGTGAAACAGTAATCCCCAGCAGGACACGAGAAGCAGTGATCAGCTTTGGTTTTCATTGGCGGGGTTTTCGACCACGACCAGCACAGTGAAGGTCAGGGTTTTTATATACCCCAGCAGTGGTTCTCAAAGTGGGGTCCAGGGACCCGTTAGGGGTCCGGTCCTCCAGGAGGGGTTCCTGCTAAATGATTGATAGTTAGGAACGAAATATGGAACCTTGGAGGTCTGCAACTCCTGTATGTTTCTTTCGATCGCCTTTATCTCCAATTCCTTGTCCCAGATGGTCATTTCTGGTCAAAACAAGCTTTATTCGACGGCCGATGGCCAACGCTGTAATCAACCTTTCTGATCGTCGAGCGGTCAGATCCGGATATGGTCCGACACCACACACAGTGGAAGTAACAAAAGTAGCATCCGGTCGCAGGTTTTCGATCTTCAAAATAAGCGTAAAACGGGGAGAAATCCTGGCTTGAATTACAGTGAATTAATTAATTCATCCTGAATTAATGAACTATCAATAATTTAGCTGGGGACGCCCGGGCACCCCCCCAGACCCTAAATACCCCAGTGGTATATTTATTTACACTAAGGGTCTCCAACATAACGCTGCGGGAACGTACCCAACAGCCCCCTGCGTCCCAACTGGCAGCACAGCGTCGGCAGCACTGGTACACCCCCCCCCCCCCCCCCCCGCAGTGCACCCCGCACCCGATGGATTGATGCCGTCACCAGGCAAGGACTTACACCAACTGGGCTTGTCGCTGACTGAAGCCGAGCCCCTAGAACTGGACCCACCCAAATGGAGAAGATTGGTGAACCTGATCGGCTCTACGCATGGCGACGCCCCCCCACCAGCCGCCAAGCACGAGACCTGATGATGATGATGAGGATGATGAAGAAGGCTTACCCTAAGTATGCTCACGAAGGCATCAAAGTCCTCCTCCATAGGCGCTCCCTCCATGGGCAGAGGTAACCTGTAGTACCTGCAAGAAGAAAACAGCACATTATTATACTGTTCTGTGTCTGGTGTCGAGTCAACAGCGCCCCCTATGGGCAGAGGTAACCTGTGGTACCTGCAAGAAGAAAACAGCACATTATTATACTGTTCTGTGTCTGGTGTCGAGTCAACAGCGCCCCCTATGGGCAGAGGTAACCTGTGGTACCTGCAAGGAGAAGTCAACACATTTGTTACGTTCTGTGTCTGGTGTCGAGTCAACAGCGCCCTCTATGGGCAGAGGTAACCTGTGGTACCTGCGAGGAGAAGTCAACACATTTGTTACGTTCTGTGTCTGGTGTTGTGTCAACAGCGTCTCTAATGTAGGTCACAACACCTCGGATCGGGGCTGACCTCAATGAAGTAAAAAGCTGCCTTCACACGAGTCTCACGTGTTGTTGTGTGTTCACTAATCTCACAAACATCTCAAGACAGAAACACCACTTCTTCTTCCCCTTCCAACCAGCGCTGAAACGAAAAACCTTTCATCTTAAATAATGACATGCGGCAAAATAGGGGACGCCAGGATGAAATTTGATCTCTCAATCTCTGTCTCCGTTGTTGGCAGAATCTGTCAGCACCACTTCCCTGAAGGGTGCCAGTGGCTCAGGAGGTAGAGTGGCCTCTTGGGAACCGGAAGGTCCCCAGTTCAATACCGGGCTCTCCCAGAAGTACTGTCAAAATGTGTCCTTGAGCAAAACTCTGAACCCCTAGTTGCTCCCAATGAGCAGGTTGGTGCCTTGCATGGTGTCACCCGCCATCGGTGTATGAGATAATGTGTGTGTACATGGGTGAATGTAATGCAGAATAACATTCACCCATGCTATATTGCTATATAAATGCACCATTTACCTGAAGTAGACCTTTCCGGATCGAAAACTTTGGTACTCAATACATTATCCTGCATCGTGGATAATGTGTGGTGTGCACCCTTCTCCTGATGGTGCACCACCACTGCCTTAGAACATGTAGCACTGTTGTTGTTAGTAGAAGTAAACACAGAAGCACCAGAGAGGAAGAAGACCATGAAAGGCGAGGAGCCAAACCGAGTTCCTGTTTCTACACAAAAAAAAGACGGTGATGCCCCCAAAGGCACCTTTATTTTTTACCGAATGGGTTACCAGATTGGGATCAAAGTTGTTGAAACACGTCGACATATCGGTCTGACCAATAGACATGATGTATCTGTAGCATTTGGGAAGCATATTCTTCTGCCTTTTTATTGATAGATTGATGGACAGGAAATGGGGAGAGAAATGGGGGGGAAGACATGGGGCAAAGGCCGTCGGGCTGGCTCAGCAGAATAGGTGCCCAGACGGTTGAGCAAACCGCCCGGGCCGGGAAGCACTTTTTAAGGCAGCCACTAACTAACTACACAGACAGTACACACAGACACAGTGCCTGGATCTTCAAAGAGCTGCTGCGTCGGGGCTTTAGTGCTCCTCCACTTGGGGAACCGTACATTCTCTTGGCCTAGAAATGTCTCCTGACAACTCAATAAAACAACCCACTGACTCCCCCGGCCCCTGATCTGATTGCAGACGGCATGCCAAGAGATTCTCTTCTCTCGCACAGCTCCGAACAGCAGTGCAACTCAACTCGCACAGCTCCGAACAGCAGTGCAACTTAACTCTCGCACGGCTCCGAACAGCAGTGCAACTTAACTCGCACAGCTCCAAACAGCAGTGCAACTTAACTCTCGCACGGCTCCGAACAGCAGTGCAACTTAACTCTCACACGGCTCCGAACAGCAGTGCAACTCAACTCGCACAGCTCCGAACAGCAGTGCAACTTAACTCTCGCACGGCTCCGAACAGCAGTGCAACTTAACTCTCGCACGGCTCCGAACAGCAGTGCAACTTAACTCTCGCACGGCTCCGAACAGCAGTGCAACTCAACTCGCACAGACACTCCCTTGCTCTCCCCAACACTCTCACAATGCCTCGCATTTAAAAAATACTTAGGAAAAAGGGAAACCGTTTTGGACATACGAGGTTTCTACTTGACAGCAATGAGATACTGTGTCGACCACCGGCTATATTCACGGCCTGCATTTCTTCTGCTTCTACTGGCAAACACACACTGCTGCCGTGGAGCCAGCCGCTACGCTACAAAGGGACAATAAAGGCAAACAAAATGTAGGTATACGCCTGTGACAATGTCAGAATAATCAGAATGATTGAAACATGTTCATACAAGACGGGGTTCGATCCCCGGCCAGGTCAGACCAGACTTGGCACTCAAGGGTTATTAGCCATTTAGAATGGAGGGTTGGATTGGGGGGTTAGAGCAACAAATGACAAATGATTCCCAAGCGCGGCCGGGCTGCAGCTCACCACTCCAAGAGGCGGGTCAAATGTGGAGAAAACATTACGCATATGCATATTTTATCATTTTTATCCAACGATTTCGCAACCCATTTTATCACCCAGTGTCAATTATCTAATGTAATCCGGGGGCGCTACACTTCCTCTGCCAACCTGGGGAGGCAGCGGACTGACCTCATGCTTCTTTCTAGGCATGAGGAGTCTAAAGCTGCTTCTTTTCACCTGACAGGGGAGAGTTTCCCCGGGATGGACGTAGCGCGTGGAAGGAACACGTTATTGTGACCAGTTCCTTTCCCCTCCATCAGGCGACCCGGCTGGCCGGGGGGAGGTAGTTTAGAGACCAGGATTACAGTACTGCATGTTTTTTGTGAGGGTACCTACCCTAGGGGACACGGGGAAAACATGCAAACTCCACACATAAAGGCCCTTTTGCCAACCCCGCCTCGGGTATGGGCACTGATGAGAGAACTGATGAGAGGATGAGAGGGAGGAGAGAACACGCCCCACAGCACCCATAGTGGGAATCGAACCCAGGACCTTCTAGCTGTGAGGCGACAGCACTACCAACTGTGCCACCGTGCCCCTAGTAGGACTTTAACCTTTCAATGTATATACGCATGGACAGTCAGTGCCTCAGACTTCGGTGTGCTGGCTATTACTTTCTTACTGTGAATCCTCGTGAGCTGTGTGCACCCGGCAAACTGCACTACCGTATATATACACAGGGACACAAACGGACGGGTACAATGGGAATGGGTACCGTGCACAGCCCTTACCTGTAGAGTGGCGAGGTGAACATGGGCCTCTTGTAGACCTCCTCGGTCACGCGGATGTCTTCCTCGCACGTGATGCTGATCTTCTGCGGCTCGTCCTTGAAGTACTCGATGTCGTTGTAGACGTAGAACGTGTTCTCGTTGAGCTTGGCGAAGTCATGGAGCTGTGTGTGTGCGTGCGTGCGTGCGAGAGAGAGAGAGAGAGAGAGAGAGAGGATATACGAAAATTGTTTAAAAAAAGAAAAAGATCATTGTGATACCCAACTACAGGGATTAGATTAGATTAGATGTCCTTATTTATCTCGTAGGCAAAATCACTGTGCTCGGGTCAATGCATACGTACATTCAAGAGAACCTGCGTGAATGGGCTCCTGGTTGTATTGGGAAATAAGACGAATCTAGACATGAACTAGCAACTTCATACTGTACCTGTATCTACAAGACCTTATGTACAGCACAGACTGATCCCTGATTTATCTGATGATAATCTTTACATTACTTTTTGCACTCAAAGGGCCACAATGGAGATTAAGTGTTGAGCTTTGGTTTACAAATATATGTTCATGTATATGCATTTCTGTATCGATCAAATCAATCAATGTACATTATGTACTGTTACATAAATAAACTACTACATGTCTTAACTGTTACTGCTTGCACATTATATTTATTTGTATATCCCTGCTATGCCAGGTGCAGGTGGCCAGGACAGTACTTCTAAATCTATTTATGTTGTTGTTGTTGGTGGTGATTGAATGCAAATGTCAGTATTTCCACCTATTGTATGTAAGCCGTCTTTGACCAGGACAGTCACAGCATTGAGGTTGGACACCTGTTTCTGCAAGTGAGACCTGGAGCGGCCAGGTCTGTGAACAGTGGTTGTTGCTGACCTTTTGTGTGACACTGTAGTATGTATTTATGGGAAAGAAATGGAGATAAGAGGTTTCTAGCCCGACGAGTTGACTACCTTTTTTCTCTGACGAGTATGATGACTAAAACTAAGACTAAAAATATTGACAAATTTCGTCAACAAATGAAAACTAGACTAAAAGATGTTAGGGAGATCCAGTAGAATTGGTAGCCCTTGCTTGCGCTCAAGAGGCTCTCCCCCATGGCTTACCTCCTTGCGGAGGCTCTCCCCCATGGCTTACCTCCTTGCGGAGGCTCTCCCCCATGGCTTACCTCCTTGCGGAGGCTCTCCCCCATGGCTTACCTCCTTGCGGAGGCTCTCCCCCATGGCTTACCTCCTTGCGGAGGCTCTCCCCCATGGCTTACCTCCTTGCGGAGGCTCTCCCCCATGGCTTACCTCCTTGCGGAGGCTCTCCCCCATGGCTTACCTCCTTGCGGAGGCTCTCCCCCATGGCTTACCTCCTTGCGGAGGCTCTCCCCCATGGCTTACCTCCTTGCGGAGGCTCTCCCCCATGGCTTACCTCCTTGCGGAGGCTCTCCCCCATGGCTTACCTCCTTGCGGAGGCTCTCCCCCATGGCTTACCTCCTTGCGGAGGCTCTCCCCCATGGCTTACCTCCTTGCGGAGGCTCTCCCCCATGGCTTACCTCCTTGCGGAGGCTCTCCCCCATGGCTTACCTCCTTGCGGAGGCTCTCCCCCATGGCTTACCTCCTTGCGGAGGCTCTCCCCCATGGCTTACCTCCTTGCGGAGGCTCTCCCCCATGGCTTACCTCCTTGCGGAGGCTCTCCCCCATGGCTTACCTCCTTGCGGAGGCTCTCCCCCATGGCTTACCTCCTTTGCGGAGGCTCTCCCCCATGGCTTACCTCCTTGCGGACGGTGAGCTCCAGTCTCTCTCCCATGGCCTCCGGCTCCATGCCGTGCAGGTTTTCGTGGAGGTTCTCCTTCCTCCTGGGCGTGTACGGCACAAAGTCGCCCTCCTTGCGCAGGAACACCACCGGCTCCTCCCTGACGCAGAAGAACATCACCTCCTGCAGACACACACGTGCACACAGACATCAAAGGGGGCTTCACGTGCACACATAGACATCAAAGGGGGCTTCAGCCTCTGCGCTTTTACCCATCTGTTAAATAAATAAATAAACTGCCCTCTACAGACCGTGAATGCAACATTTACTATGATGAAAGAAATGCAAATGCCCCCCTTTCCATAATACCCGAACTATCCTGTATTGAACGCAGCATTTTGCGTTAAAATAATTTGTCCTGTGTAGAAATCCATATTGTAGGCTGCGTTTTCAGTAGCTAAAGAATGCGGGGTCCCGCACTGTAAACAGCTGATCTACAAGCTCTCAACGTGTCGCAGTGCGATGCGCTGTGAGCTTGTAGATCCGCTATTTGTGATTTATTTATTTTTGCCTAAAATTGCCCTTTCAGGGATGTTCATTCCTCTGCGTCTCAAACACGTCCCTGACCTCCTGGTGGCAACACATGTACAAATGTTTCAGAAGAATACATTTACGTTTATTTTTAATACGGGGGGGTGGGGATTAAAAGGTTAATCAGAGGTTCTCGAACTCTTTTTTTGTCAAGCACGCCCAAATTGGCCTACGGCTACACCATCCACCACCGGGTCCTGGAAGTATATTTAATCTTTTACGTTTTTTTATGTGAATATCCCAGGTTTAACTTATATTGTGATCAGGCAGAGGCAAGAAAGCAACCAGGTGCTTGACGGAGACCTGCAGGTAGATACGAAATATAAAAATAGTGAAAAAGGTGTTCCTGAATCAATCGGGATAAGACATCTATTGAAAAAAGGCGGAGATCCGGGTATACACAAAGTAGTTAACCCATTTTGGGCGGGAACCCCTTTTGGTGTTTTAAACATTATGTTATAATTTAGCTACTGAAGAATAGCAGATCTACTACGAGCTTGTAGGTCTGGTATTTTTGAAAAATCGAAGAACGACTGACATAGAAACATAGCTTTTTCAGAAAACTGTCAGGATGTAGAAGACATTTTTAGAAGCTGATCTCAAGTCAAAATGGGTTAAAAAGGAGAAGAATCTTTATTATTGTTTCGACCTATACCGGTCTTCATCGGGGCCGATTATATTGTGATATATTGTATTTATTTTACCCAGATCAAATCAAATCCTTGCACCATTAAATATTTCAATATGGGAGATGGAGATTAAATAATAGCCTCTGATGTGGAAGGCTTAATCCCTCGACCATTTTTTCTGCTGCGTACAAGAGCAACTGGAAATGTTCTGTTGTCATGTGACGTGTGGTGCATCATGGGTAAGGAATGTAGAACGAGCAGCAGCTATATCATTTTCCCAATTACATTTTGATTACGGGTCAGTTTCCGTTTTCTTGCGAGGCAGATATTTATATTTTCCGTCCGTCCGTCTGTCCGTCCGCATGACAAGAGTTTGTGTTTTGCTCAGTTCTGCATTTCAATGTTGCCAATGTCGCTTATTATAAGCGACTTTGGGCTTGTTTTTCTGTAAAAGCTACTCGGAAATATTGGTAGTTCTGGGTTGCAGTTTGTGCCCGCTGGGCACAAACTGCACAAAAGGCTTGTTTTCAGAGACCTGGTTACTTGCTTCTCTCGCACAGCCTAGCAACACTGTCTGCATTTCACCCACACCGAGTCAAATATCTGACAAGTCAAGTCGACTTGTCAGATATTTACTGACAACACAGCAGGAAAGAGGCTGAAGCACCGCACGCGCACGCACACGCACACGCACACGCACACACACATACAGCAGAGGTGCCAGGGCACAGCTGTTCTTTTGTCAAGAAGGCCCAAATCAATTCTTATCAATTAGAAAAATGTATGCAGCTAAACGACAAGCTTGCAATCTTGGAACCTATGCGATACATTTTTAAATATACATTTGGAAAAAGAATTTCCAAAATATAGGTACCCATTCAAAGTGGAAACCTCACACGTCCAAAAAATATATTTTCAGGAATTCAAATTAAAAAATGGTAATAGTAGCAGATTGACAAGCTTGCGGATCTACTACTTCTACGATGCTTTTGTAGTAGTACGCAATACGCATGTATGTTAGACCTGAGGCCAGATTCTACAAAGCATCTTCTACATCTTGACAGTTTTCTGAAAAAACCTATGTTTCTATATCAGTGGTGCTCAAACCATTTCATGTCAAGGACCCCAAAAATGGCCGCCGGCACTGATCTGAAAATATGTTGTTCAAGAGAGAAACGGCATAGTGTGCCGTGCCTATGCCTCGGCCACGCCAACCACAACTGAAACAAATTCTGCTCTGCTATTAAAATCTGCTTTATTATATATATATATATTTTTGTAATTATGTATTTTGTGTATGTGTATATAGATTTATGTATTTAATTTTGACTGTTTTTCCGACTATCCTTGGGATTGTGGGTGGGATAGGGGATTGAGTTTTATTGTCTCTGTTTAATGCTTGCCCCTGGGTTTGTCACAAAAACTTTAATAAAAAGATTTTGAAAAGAAAGAGAGACCCCCCCCCCCCGTTGAAAACGTTTGCTCTATGTGGGGAGGGGGGAGAGCTGTGGACGGGTGGTCTTGGTTCAAAGCTAAGGCGACACAGATGAGGGGGAAGAAGAAGAACCAAACATGGGTCAGTACTCAGTATTAGTGTCCTACCTCGTGGCCCTGGGCCTGGAGTAGTGTCCTACCTCGTGGCCCTGGGCCTGGAGTAGTGTCCTACCTCGTGGCCCTGTGCCTGGAGTACTGGAGTAGTGTCCTACCTCGTGGCCCTGTGCCTGGAGTAGTGTCCTACCTCGTGGCCCTGTGCCTGGAGTAGTGTCCTACCTCGTGGCCCTGTGCCTGGAGCCTCTGAAGGACCTGCTTGAAGCCTCCCTGGCTGGGCTGCCCCATGCCGTACAGCGGGTAGGACCCTTTGGCCTGGCGGAAGTTGGGCGCCCCGTAGCTGCCCGTGGTGTTCAGGACATCGGCCTTGTTGTACACGTCTTGGACCATGAACAACTCCCCCTGCAGCCACAAAAACACGGTAGGAACAACTCTCATTTGGCTGTCCTTTATCCACCTTATTTTTCACTCACTCATTCAATCCTTTACAGGTATTTATTCTCTAAAGCAGGGGTTCTCAACGTTTTTGGCTAGGGACCCCCGAAAATGCTTTGGCCATGTGTCTTGCGACCCCTGACCCGCCCCCCCTCCCCACCACCAATACAAATGTACCGCTACAATAACCTTAATAATGCAGAAAAAACAGATATAATCATTAAGGAAAGTTTAGCATGCAGCAGCACGATACAATTTACAATTTACAATTTAGGCATTTAGCAGACGCTCTTAATCCAGAGCGACTTACATTAAGCAAGAACAAAAAAGCATGGGAATACATCACATCAACATAAAAACGATGTGTACTATGTTTGTGTTACGCAACATTGGAAGTGTGTGATCGTTGGCTGCCCTCTTCCGACATTGGAGGACCTACACAGATCCCGCAAAAAACACACAGAACATTCTAAAGGACACTTGGCACCCCGGGCCACTCACTCAAAAAAAGAAACCACACAGAACATTCTAAAGGACACTTCCCACCCCGGCCACTCACTGTTTGAACTGTTGATGTCAGGTAGACGGACGTCGGTACAGAGTGCTCAAGTCAGGGACCAGCAGACTCAGTAACAGTTTCTGTCCCACAGCGGTATAGCCACACTGAATGCTTCTAGGAAATGATCCGTTGCACGTTGCAATACTAACAGTTTGCAAAAAGTACAGTGGTACGACTATACAATGATGATTCTAAAAAGGATAACACAAAAAGCCCAGAGGGCTTGTCTTTCCAATTCATCAACAAATCAACATTGAATGTGCCCATTCTACCCCACTCCTTTTTCCTCCTACAAAACACTAATTCCACCCATGGCTTTTACACCTATGTGGTGTGTGACAATCAATTAGATTCTTGAAACAATGGATTCGTGTACGTATTGGGCAGCTATAATAGGCCTCCCTACGTACTGTACATACAGTACAGAAGTGTATTGCCCACTTTCAGCCGGGCATTCAAGAGCAGATTGCAGAAGACGACACTGGAACTGAATACACTGGCGGAATATAATGTGTATTTGTGTGCGAGCTGAAACCGCGGGCCAACAATGACAAAAACAGTGCCTGGCTCAATGGCACCAGCAGGGGTGACGGACGGGGCAGATCAAAGCTTCCGATAGAAAGGTGGCGAAGAAGCAGCCGCCATTCAATGGCCGCGCCACATCGTAAAAACAACACGCATGACAATGTTCCTGAGCGGCCGAGCCATTCGGACACGCCGTTGTGAAAGAAAGGGCAGAGCGGAATAAAGGATAGCTAAGATGATTCCACATAATGTTTAGCCTTAAAAGGGATCCCTGGCTAATTAGCCTTATGACTTAACACATAATTGCCCTCTATAACTAAAAATCAGGGGAGCTCTTGTCATCATACATCAATTTATGTTAGCGGACATTTGACATTGCTACAAAAAGGTACATACGGTGGTCCCTTATTGGACAAGCGCTCCCACCATGTGATTGCTTAGCCGATTTGCTCGTTTGCATATGACGTACGTTTTCCCTTCAATGTCAATGGCGTTTAATGTTTTGATGTTTAATTTGAGTCATATTTAGCGGAATTCTGACATCAATTCTCCGTTAATTGTCAATGGCAAATATTGAGACGGGCGGGGACAACATTTTGCGGACATTTGACCGGAATTCCCCCTTTCAATGTCAACGGCAAATCCTGAGACGTGTGGGGACAAAAGCTGTTTATGGAAGGGGCTAGACCCGTCTGAACCGAGTGGTGCTGTGTGTGCTTTGTCACCTGTTGGTACCCTAAACAGACAGACATAGGGACACACAATGCTGTTCCTTTTATTGTTTTTTAACTCAGCTTCCCATGATGCACCTGTGCACAGTGTGAAGCAGTGCAGTCAACAGTGACACTACCCTAAACAGACAGACATACATAGGGACCCTAAACAGACAGACAGACTTAGGGCCGATTCATATTCCTATTTTAGAGCCGAATAAAAGTCGGTTCGGCTCTGTAGAGCCTACAATGTGATGTCATTTGAGGTTCAGGGGGGGGGGGGGGGGTACGGTCCTAAAGTCGCCTCTTCGGTGCTACTGAAAATTTCTGACGAGCCGAAATCATCAGCGGTAAAATAGGAGTATGAATCGGCCCACATAGGGACACACATTGCTGTTCATTGTAGTGGCTGCACCACTCAAAAACACGTGTGTACTGTGTACACACGTGTAAAATCAGCCAATTCGACGCCATCAATGCCTGCCAAAATACATCTTCGTCGACAAAATCAACTGTCGATTTAGCGCGACTCAAATCATATGATATTTAGTCAACTAAAAACTAAAAACATTTCAGACGACTATAGTATGGCATTCTGTCCTACCTGTACCAAGTAGTGCTCCGGCATGCTGTCAGATATCCGGCCAACTTTGTAGTTGGTCTTGAGGACGTCATCGTGGATCTGAAATTCCTGTCTGCAGTTATACCTGCAAAGCACACAACAACAACACATCACACTGAGCCTGGCTTCATTCAACACATTCTTTCCATCGTACTTCTTTCCAAGACGCACAAAAATGCATCATTCTTGGGTCTCCCCGGGACCCAGAGGCACAAAAATACATCATTCTTGGGTCTCCCCGGGACCCAGAGGCACAAAAATACATCATTCTTGGGTCTCCCCGGGACCCAGAGGCACAAAAATACATCATCCTTAATTTCTTGGGTCTCCCCGGGACCCAGCCGTACAAAACGACATCATGAATTACGTCACTGTCGGGCAGAAACCTCCATATATATCTCCATATTCAAACTTTGTCTTTTTTTCGTAAATTAATGCCATACTTGATCATACTACAGCATACACAGAAGTATCAAGAATACTTTTGCTATTTCCGAATTTGGAGACCCCCCAATATAATCATAATATGATTATTTTGGGGGGGTCCCCAAATTCGGTTAATATTATTTGAACTGAAGACCCCCCACCCTGACAAGCACTTGGAATGTAGGAGTTGAGGCATTACATTTAGATTTTGTAAATATTGTAAAGAAATAGCCAGTTTTGACTACATTTGATGCAGCAATGGTCTTTATTCATTTCATTTCTTAGGTATTAGGTATTAAAAGTACTTAAATTGTAACTTTACTGTCATCTGGGGGGGGGGGGGAAGAATAATGGTCCCGACCCTCACAAGGCATCACGTTGTGACACGTTGCGAGCTTGCAGATCAGCAATTTTTGCTCATTGTTAATGGACATTTTCTAAAATAATCCTAAAAATGTTTTGTAGGAAACTATATTTGGGGAAACACCGTGTCCATTTCAGCACAGTGAGCACGCTTCACTAAAAACTATTTCCAATTCATGATTATAATGATGTCATGCGGCAAAATCTGCAGATCTACGAGCTCAAAATGTGTTCAGTTTGGCCAACATATCGGACACTCGGATCGGTATCAGCATGCAGCTGATTTGTAACCACTTTCCAATCTTATGATAGTTAGTCAACAAAAACTAGACAAAAACAAAAACAGATGACTAAAATATGAATGTTATTCAAAAGACTATGACTAACCTAAAAATCTAAATTTGCTGTCAAAATGAAAACGTGCTGCGTGGGGCCTGACACGCGGTGTGACACCCGATGTCGACATGCCATGACATGTCCTCACCAGAGACTGAGAGAGAGACTCCCAGATTGAAAGTGGTCGTCTGATCTCTCTGATCTAATCAATTATCAGATCCTATTTGCCAGGAACTGATCCTCCATCTCCTGAATCCTGGTTTGACAAATGAGATGATAACGGGGGCAAACAGCTCAGTGAGGCGGTGAGGTGGGTGGGTGGGTGGGTGTCATCACCGTCGCAGTGATCAAAGAGGATTATAACACCCAATTGTGAGAACGTGGATTCGGGGGCGTGGCTGGGGTGGGGGTTGGGGGGACTTACTAGGCCTGTCACAATTATTACGTGTTCGTCTCATCGTAAGGACTTGGGATGATCTCAATTATTTTGTCATGATCGTCATAATCGTTTCCATGTTTAAAATTAAATTAAAAAAAAATGAAATAGCAGATCTACAAGCTCACAATGTGTCACTTTGTGATTTTAGTGTGTCACTAAAGTGGTGTATTTGAGGGCCTTTTGAGTCAAAGGCTTTCAGCTTTCAGGAAGAAACAAAAATACATAGGGAAGACATATTTAAATATTATAACCTTGCCCGGGGTCTATTAGAGAGTAATGTTAACTCCATTGACACATTAAAAACAGAACAATGGCACTCCATCTTTAAGTATAGAAATAATGAATGTCAGTAATATTTTTTGCATATTTCAGTTATTTTTCATATCTACCTGTTTGTTTTTTTTGCTTACCAGGCAAACAGAAATGTATTCTTTATTCATATGTTCCGATGTCCAACACCCCCCCAAAAAACACAATTAAATCGTTATTAATCAATTATGTGTGTGTGACAATGAATCATCAACTTAAACGTGTAATGGTGACAGCCCTGGGGAACAATTTGATGTTCACAAGCAAAACCCCGGCGCAAAACTAATGAAATGTGCTATACGAAAAAAAAATATGATTAAGATGTTTGATTGGACTCACGTGATGACCACGGGCGCCACCTTGTTGGTGATGATGGACTTGGCCTTGTGGTTGTTGTGGATGCTGATCGTCTGGAAGGAGGAGCTGAGGGACTGCCGGCTGTCCGCCATCCCGTTGCCATGGACACTGTCATTGGGCGCCGGTGCCGGGGAGACCACGGGGATCTGCGGCGCAGCACTGGCAGTCGTACCCATGCTCCACAAGCTGCTGTAGGGAGAACCAAACAAACCAACCACGTGGATTAGTATTAGTATTATTATTATTATATTACGGGGTTTTTTGCTCCCATTCAGATTCCGATCATTTGAGTTTGAGTACCTGCCGATACCCATCCGATATATTTGTTTTATAGAACACTTATGCCAATATCACAATAGTACACAATCCCAAATCACAGACAATATCCAGTCTAATATCATGATATGGATATAATATTGACACTAGGGATGCCCCGATCACTTCAGTCTGTGATCGGGGGCTGAAGTGGTATGTGTATGTTTTGTAATAATAATTCAAATCTATAAAGTAACTAAAGTTTTCAAGTAATTGTGGAGGAGTAAAAGTACAATATTTTCCTATGAGAAAATTTGAAATACTCGAGTAAAGTAAAAAAAAAATACCTCAAAATTGTACTTACCGGCGGTAAGTACAGTACTCTAGTAAATGTACTTGTTACTTTACACCACTGATTATTGTTAGCTAAATAAAATCTCTCCGGCTGGGAATGTTTGCATGACCAACAACAACAACAAGTCCTAATGTGTGATATATTTGTGAAACAGTGTGAATGGAGACCGCCACGACACTAGCACTGTATCCTTTAACAATCAACCCATTAATAAAAGCTATATTTACATAGCACCTTTCAAAATCGTGTTTACAAAGTGCTTTACACATGACATAAAGGAACACAAACAACAGAACAAGAAGCAACAGGAAACATTGCAATGGTCAGCAAAATACAATTAAAAAAAGATTAATAAGAGTTAGCGCTGAAGGCTAATCTATAAAAGTGCATTTTCAGCAGGGATTTAAAAGAGGAGACCGATTCAGCATTCCAAAGTTTTAACTTGGAGCTATAGTGCTGAAAGACAGATCTCTGTTGGTCTTTTAACCCATGTAGACCTGAGGACGATTTTACAATTGCCTTCTAAATCCTGACAGTTTTCTGAAAAACCTGTTTCTATGTCAGTCGTTCTCAAACAATTTTATGTCAAGGACATAGCATTGTATGTGTGAGCACAGGATTTAAAAGATATACATCAATAAGACCTAAGGGCGATTCTACAAATGCCTTCTATCTAAACCGGTACAGTTCTCAAACGTGCCCGTGCCATGGAACCCCGGAAGAGAAGATTTGCGTTCAAGAATTTTCAAAAATGTTCAAAAATAGCAGGAAAAAAGCTTGATGTGAGCTATTTTTTTAATATAGCTAGAGCTAAAATCTAAAATGACACGGATGCTTTTCCAGGTTTAATGGGTTAATAACAATTATATATCAATGATGATGTTTTAGTAATATGCTCCCTGCTGTTCCTATACATACCGACAACCAGGTGATGAAATCAATTGCTTCTATTAAATATCCGAAACTGTTGGGGTTTTATGGCAGACGCTTCTGAACATAATTTGCTCGTTTGACCACTTCAAACGCTTTAATCTTAATGTAATAACCAAAAATAGCTGAGCACAGGAAGCAAACACACTTTAACACGCGCACTTCTATTAAATGAGCTTCTATTAAATGAAAAAACGTTCTATTAAGTTATGTTGTTATATAATGCTACGTGAAACAAAGACTGCCCGGGTGCAGTACTAAAAGCCGACCAGTCATTGGTCATGTTACCCAACCTTAATCCGGTCGCCAACCTTAGCCCATGTTCGCCAAACCTAATCCGGTCGCCAACCTTAGCACATGTTCGCCAACCTTAATCCGGTCGTATTCCACATGTCGGATGAATGACTGGTCGGAAAAAGCGTACCGACTCTGAAAACCTGCAACACACCAATTTAGAAGGGTGAATTCTTGTAGGTGCAAGGCTCAAGGAATGCCAGCACACATTGAATGTCCTTTTTCACATGTTTATTCACAGTATTTACAGTAGCCTACTTTTTGAGTACATGTACTTAGTTACTTCACACCACTAGGTGTATGCCAGGTCCCTCCCTCCCTTCCTCAGTAAACAAGAGTCTTTGCACTGTGCTATTCCTTAATCACAGATTTATTGGAGACAGACGTGTCACACACACACACACACACACACACACACACACACACACACACACACACACACACACACACACACACACACACACACACACACACACACACACACACACACACACACACACACACACACACACACACACACACACACACACGATCTGAATGAGGTGAAGAATGAAATTACGTTACATTACATTGTATTAATTTGTCTTTTGTATCATGATCCAAGAGAAATATTGTCCACAACCCTGATCTAAACCCGATAGATTATGAGAATGTCCCATGTGGAATGGGTCAAGAAACTGTCCATACACGTAAATAAAGTATTATGTATTCATTAATTCATTAATTTGCTTTCATGTTGCCTGACCGGGCCAATTGCTCGTTGCAGAGGAGACGCAACTGTCTATAAACACAACACCAGATATCTGTCTAAACACCTGAATGTGGCAAGAGTGTTCAGTCTTCTGGTCTGTGGAAATGTAAAATAATAACAGCACTGTTTACCTACAACGTGTTCTTTTCACTGTTGCTACACTTAACATACGGTATAAAATAACACATGTGAATGAACTCATATATGTATTCATAGCTATGTAGGTATTTGGAAAAATAATTGAGGTATATGACATTTTTTGGTCACACGGTCCCAGAAAGTAAAAGCATTAAATTGACCGGCAATTCAAAATGTACCTAATGGACGATTTACTTTTCGACAAGTAGATCTGATGACCTGAACTTGCCTCTGAGACCTTAGTGTCAACCCCTGTCACAATACAACACCACACTGTGTGGATAGTGTGGTGAGGCAATACAGGCATTACATTACATTTTGTGTAGAGTGTGGTGAGGCAATACAGGCATTACATTGTGTCCGTCTCGCTTCCACACATACATTATTGTGGGAAATGTTTGCCTCGTTCTCCTATTATTAATTGACAATTTAGCCAATGTTTGACACTTTTTTTATAGTATAGTTTGTTGTTGATCAGTAATGGTCCTTTTTCTTTGCTTTCTTTCTTTTATTTGTTTTAGGTATAAAAAAGGTCTTAACCCATTCAGGACAAGAACACCTTTGGGTGTTATAAGTGCCACGCTAGCTTATAGATCTGCTATTTTTGAAAAATCTTGACAATGTGGCACAAATCTTTGAATATATATTCTGTCACAGTGAACGTTTTTAACTCAAACCTTGCTACGGGGGTGGGGGTCCCCTATTTTCAGATGGGGATCCGCAGCCAAATACAGATAATTCTGGGGCTCCTTGACGTGAAATATTTTGAGCACCATGCACTGACATAGAATGTTAGAAACATGGATTTTTCAGATCATGTGGTCCAAATTCTTTAGCCCATGACCCAAAAGAGAAATTAGACGTTTGCCTAGTACTAGTGAAAATACTAGTGAACTAGTGAAAATAGCAGATCTACAAGCTCACAACTTGTAGATTGGCTATTTTCACTACTTCTTAAACATTTGCTTTCTAATTTATGGAATTTCTTAGATTTCTCTTTGATTTCTTCATTAAATTACTGAAAAGAATAATTGCAATTGTTTTGAATTCATGATTTTTTTTTTTTAATAATAATAATTAAAAACAAAAACATAGGAAACAAAACAATATAGGGACCCCAAAAATTAGCAATCAGATCATATCATAACACCCCTGACCCAGTGTCTGGGAAACAGTGCTCTAATGATCAAAGCTGCACACACTGTAGTGATGTCCAGCTGTGGACTGTGAAGCTAGCTACAGGATGAAAGAGAGGAGGAGAGGTCCCACTCACTGTGAACTTTGTGAAGCTAGCTACAGGATGAAAGAGAGGAGAGGTCCCATTCATCTGCATTCGACCAACACTGCCCGCTCTCATCCAGGCCAGCTCGCTCATGTCCACCGGCTCCCTGCCTATCTGAAACTCTCAGATCTGAACGAACACCTCTAAGGGCAGCCGAAAGAAAGTGGCACAAGACAAAGCTACCAGATGACCTTTCCCACTTTCACTCACTCCTCTCTGCCTTCGCCCTCTCACTAACCACAGCTAAAACCTCTTTCTACCACACCAAAATCAAATCCTGTACTTCTAACCCAAGGAAGCTCTTCTCCACTTTCTCCTCCCTCCTTAAAACCCCCTCCCCCCACTCAACCTTCATCCCTCACTACTGATGTTTTTGTCAACTACTTTGAGAATTCATCAACACCTCAGTAACCTGCAGGCTCCTGGACAGTCAGCTCTCGTTCAAAACTCACATCACAGCCGTCACTCGATCCTGTAGGTTCACACTCTATAACATACGACGAATTAGACCGTTCCTCACCCAGGAAACAGCCCAGCTCCTAATCCAGACAACAGTATTGTCAAAACTCAACTATTGTAACTCCCTCCTTACTGGCCTACCAGCATGTGCACTTAAACCTCTCCAACTGATCCAAAATGCTGCAGCTCGCTTGGTCTTCAACCAGCCAAAAGTCTCACATGTCTCCCCCCTGCTCCGCTCCCTCCACTGGCTCCCGGTCTCTGCCCGCACAGAATACAAAACTCTGATGCTGGCATTCAAAGCAACCAAAGGTATGGCTCCCCCATATCTTGCAAGTATGATTGAACCCTACAAACCCTCCCGCGCACTCAGATCAGCTGGAAGTACCCTCACTAAAAACGCCGGGACAACGCTCCACACGTCCAAAACTCTTCTCCAAAACTGTGGAATGCCCTTCCCATTGCAGTCAGAACTGCAGCATCACTCCCAATCTTCCGCCGTAGTCTGAAAACCCACCTTTTCAGACTCATCATGGCCCATAGCACTTGCCCTACCCCCTTGGATAGCATTTCTGTAGACTTAGATAGCATTTGATACAGACTTATAGCATGTTATGTAGACTATGCTATACTATATGTAAAGTATAGCATAGTATAGCATAGTATAGTATATATGTATAGTTTCATTATATAGATATTCCACTGTTACGTTCTTAGCTTATGCATGTTTCATGATAAATACTTTTTATGTGTTGTATTCCCATGATTTTTGTTCTTGCTTAATGTAAGTCGCTCTGGACTAAGAGCGTCTGTGAAATGCCTAAATTGTAATTCACTGTGAAGCTAGCTACAGGATGAAGGAGAGGAGAGGAGAGGAGAGGACAGTGAGTCACTCCACATCTCCTCTCTTGTTGTGTCTGGCAGTGAGTGGGCCGCAGGTCAGCATGCCGGCGTTAACAAGAGAGAGAGAGAGCAGAGAGCTTCAGAATTCAATATTTACTTGGGTAAAAGTACAAAAGTATTGGTATCAAAAAGTACTTAAAGGAGCAGAAGTACTCATTATGCAGAATGTCCCGTTTCACAAGTTTATAAATGTGTAAATAATGTGAAAATGGCAGATCTACAATACAACGTATTGTGAGCTTGCACTGTATTTAGTAACTAAAGTATTCAAATAATTGTAGTGGAGTAAAAGTACAATATTTGCCTCTGAAATGCAGTGGAGTTGAAGTAAAAGTACTGAAAATTGGAAACACTCCAGTAAAGTAAAAGTACCTCAAACTTAGTACTTAGTACCTCCTACCTACAGTAGTACAGTACTTGAGTATATATACTTAGTTACTTTACACAACTGAATCTGCATTTTCTAATCTTACACCACTGCAAAACTGCCTTTAACGAAATAAAGGCCAAGTACCTAAACAATTGTAATCAAGTAAAATGCACATTACTTTCCAGATTCCATCACTGGTGTCATACATAAAAGTGACATTGCTGTCAGGAGATATCAAAGACATAAATAACAGGTACAGTTAAGGACCGGCACACACATTGCACACTGCTGCGTTTTTCTGATTTTTAGCAGCGTTTTTGCAGAAGAGAAAAGCAACTCAATCAATTTGCAGCGGCGAACAGAAAAGGTCTTTAGTTGTGTTATTAAAAGGAACAAGAGTGGCAGCGGTGATTTAGGCAAAGAGAGAGAGAGAGAGTCAGAGAGAGAACACACTCCCTACAAGTCCACATTTCAAGAAAAGCAAGCAAAACGTTATGTTTGTTCTTCTCTGTGCCTGCAGGCCGCCCCAATTCTATTTAAGTCCGGACCGCATTGCCAAAGGCATTTCTGTTCCCTGGTGGTTTTCGCGACTCGAACAAAAAAAAAAAAAGAAAGAGAAAGGAGAGGAAAAAAAGACTAGACCGCAACAACAACTGACGGCCAGTGAAGTGCAGGACTATGAGGAGGAGAGATCTTTGACGGCCAGTGGGAGTGAAGCACTAGAAGGAGAGATCGAGAGACCTTACGTCTTGGACGGTGAGCGCTCGGCCGCATGCTGCCCGGACGAGCCTTTCTTCCTGTGCCGTTTGTTCCCCTCCATGGTCCGAATGGAAGTGTGTGAACTTGGCATCACCTCCCGTCCCGAAGAGAAAATCTCTTTAGTTCCCCCTCCTCCGAATCTCTCTCTCTCTCTCTCTCTCTCTCTCTCTCTCTCTCCTCCACCCCCGCTCTCTCTGTGGGAAACACCCCTTGTGCAGCAGCAGAGTGTGAGAGTGCCCTCGTCCCGCCGCTTGGCCGTTGGGCGCGGACAAACCACCGTCGGCCCGGTGCAGGTCAAGCTCTCTCACACAGACCACAAGCGACGGCGGGTGCCCCAAGTGGACCCGTTACGGGTCTGTAACTGCGGGGGAGTGTACTAAATGGAACCAAGCAATAGCTACTGTAAAAGTGTTTATTCTCTTGGTTCCATTTGTACACTCTCAAGAGTTATAAGGGTCTATTTGGGAGGGTCCCTGGCCTGGACCCGAACAGTGTCCTATCTTAATACAGGCCAGGGGGAGTGATATTTCTTAGGACCTTGTGTCTCGAAGGAGGACCAGAGGGGAAAACAGAGGTACATCTGGTAGCCAGATGGCTTTTTTTTTTAAGCTGGGCTTTCTTTCACGAGGAAAAGGCCACGCACTACGACAACAGTCGGCTCTCTTGTAGTGTAAAAAGCGCCAAAGAAACCGACGGCTGAAACCAAAGCAGTGCGTCATGTTGCTCTGCAACAGTCAGATAAAACTAAGAGGTCCTTTATGAATGCAGATGAAATATCCCATTTATGGATGACAGTGTGATCAAATCACATCACATCACATGGGCATCATGGCAAAATAGGCATACAAGAATAGGCATACAAATGGCCGATCTACAATTACGAGCCGATCTGCACGTTGCTTGTAAGTTGTACGGCAGCTATTTTTCGACATTAGGGTTTACAAAGTCTTATTGTGAAGTTAAACATACTGTATCTTAGGGGGAAAGATTACATATTTACGAGATCAGCTGGGGAATCGGAGAGGCAGGGACAGTATTGCAGTCGCTGTACCGCAGTGTTGTGACGAAAAGAGAGCTGAGCCAGAAGGCAAGCATGTCCTTTAGAGATAGGGTGAGAAGTTCAGTCACGTGAGAGAGACTCGGAGTAGAGTCGCTGCTTCTTCACCTGGAAAGGAGCCAGCTTAGGTGGTTCGGGCATCTAGTTAGGATGCCTCTCGAGCGTCAACAACTTTCCACAAAAGCCCTTATATGAGAAACCCTGATTGAAAGAAAATACACAGGGGAGCTAAAAAAAACACAAAGAAAAGTTGAATTTTATGTTATAGGTCAGTTAAGGAAACTCTCAAGGCTAGAGTAAGGTTTCAGTGGATGGTTTGATCTGTTGCTAAGTAACAGCTGTAGATGACTGTAGACCACTTTATACTATAGTTAGGCTTGACTTTACAGTATTCAAATCATGACGTCGTCATCATAAATACTTGTTAGTCTGAAGCTTGCAGTCAATATTATTAGTTACACACATTACTATGCGATGACGAGGCAGCAGAACTCCATCAAGTCCTGCTTTTATGTGCAGTTTTACAATTGTGCATCTTCATCATCTTCCAGATTATTTATAGTTACAAGCTGTTTCAGATTTGTATTAAAGGGATAGTCTCGTGAGATGCAGCATTTCATTGTCAAAGGGGACCCATAAAACATGAAGATACAGAGAAACATACAGTACAGAGATACAGATACAGTACATACATATACATATATACACAGACAGCTTGCTCACCCTCTTGCACCCCACCCCACCAACCACCACATCATCAGCTGTTAAACAACAGAGGAAAGACGGGCACAGTGCAAAGGCTTTCTGCTCTAACATAACAGCTGACCAGAAGTCAACCGTTGTTAGTTCCTCCAGAGTGCACGATTTCATTTGCTGTTGCCAAATTGAAACTCGCTATAAAAACAACCGCAACGACGGATTCACATTTAATCCTCACTCCCTAGTCCCTCATAATGACTTCCTACTATCGCCTTGCTTTGAAAGATGTCCAAACATGTGCTGCTGCCAACTGAACCGACAGTTCCAGCCAGAAGGCCAGCAGGAAGCATGCCAGGTTTAGGGGTCACGATCGACGCACGATAAATGATAAGACTACTCAAGTCAAACTGGATGTACTGATCGTTCAGGTGCGACGGACGGAGACTCCGTTGTGCCTGAACAATCAAAAAGGTAAGAGTGTCTTACCTTTCCACACGCCGCCCCAAGAAGGAGCAAGAGAATATATATATGTAATAAATCTCCCTCTACTACATGGTCCCGCAGTCAGGCCTCTCTCTCCGCTCGCTAGTACCCGGGTCCATTCCAGCACGGGCCATGCAGGGGCTGGACGGTCTGTCTGCCCCGGGCCGGGATGGGGAGCAGGCAGTCGGACGGGCGGAGGCCTGAAGTATAGAAATAGCCCTCAAAGTCATAAACATCCTCCTGGAGAGCCAATCAAAGGCAAGTCATCAGAGAGGGCCTGTTTATCCTACATGTCAAGCCGGGGAGGCAGCTACTGCGCCACTCATGTGGCCAATAAAACACTGGGACTAACTGGGACTTCCTCTGGTTGAAGAACACAGGCAGGGATGTCAATTAAAACGATGCGACCGACTCAACGCGCTGCATTAATAAAAAGAACATGTTGGAGTCATCTTCCCAAACCTTATATAGCATATCTAACTTGCTGCCTGTGCGCTGCCTGTGCTGGGATATATTCATGACATGGAGAGGCATTGGAGACTGCTGCAGAAGGAGAGTGAAGTATCCCAACGTGGGTACTGTAATCTACAGTAGGCCATGTCTTTCTCCACTTTTTGGAGTTATGTGCAATCTCCTCGTCTCGTCCTCGTTTAAGGATAAGCCAGCGCAAGTGGGGACTGCATCAGACATTGGGACTTGGGAGATAGGTAACCCAACCAGCCCAGCACCCCACTACCACACACGTTAATGTTTAGGCTATGCATGAATGAATATACTCGACAGCCACTGCAGCGCAGTGTTGTTTTCGTCGACTAAAACCAAGATGAAAAATGTGCGTCGACTACCTTTTTTCACTGACAGAAACTAAATGGAAACTAAATGAAAACTAAGCTATGATGACTAAAACTAAGACTAATACTGACAATTTAGTCAACAAATAAATACTAGACTAAAATGTTAGGAAGGGACTAATGGACAAGAGATCCAGTATAAGTCATTTTACAATTAGTTGCATGCTGAAAATAGACGATCTACAAGATGCAGCTAGGACTTGGAGATGCAGCCAGGACTTGAATTTTGTAGATCTGTGATTTTCAGCAAGCATTACGACGGCATCAAGGCCCGCCAAAATACATTTTGTTCAACTAAATAAACTGTAGATTTAAGTCGACTAAAATCTTATGATATTTAGTCGACTAAGACTAGACTAACACTAAAACATTCCAGGTGACTAGATCAAAATGTGCTGCCAAAGACAACACTGCTGCAGCGAGATAGGCAGTGTTGTTTTAGTCTGTCATGAACGTGCTCATGGTGTCACAGAAAGGACAGGAGGAGGAGATGCAGCTAGGATGTGAGTGGTTGGTTATTCAACAACGTACCTGTAGGTATAGTCTATGCCAATTTATTATTTGATTCAGGTTTTCGTTCACTAATATGTGTTGTTGTATATTAAATGAAAAAATACTTTAATAATTTAATATACAACTAACAACACACAGTGACTATTGGTCTTGCAAGTTGTGTGTGTGTGTGTGTGTGTGTGTGTGTGTGTGTGTGTGTGTGTGTGTGTGTGTGGTCCGCAGTGTGGAAACCTTTTTATTGGCTTTCCATCATATAACTCTATGCTTTCCATACGTCGTTTGGTCGTATTCCAGTTGTTCATGTCGCAAAAACGAGGCAGAGGCTTGATTTTATATGTGCGTGCCAGATTGATTTCAGCAGTCACATTTATCAACGCTAAGACCGAAATTACGCAAGGATCAGCTTTTTACGATAACTTAAATGCTGCGCTGAGGTGCAGGTGTACCAGTACGCCAAAACCCACGCTCGAATTTAAGGCAGGATTGATACATTGATAATGATAAATGAGCCATCTATGAAACCTGGGGAAAAGTTCAATCTGCAACACAATTCATACAATCTCTTTGCCGGTTGGGAGCCCTGCTGCTTCATCTCTCTCTCTCAGCTAAGGGGGGGGTCCTTGGCCTGAAAAAAACGATGGAAGACCTCGATACGGCTTAGCAGCTCGACTCAGGCCGTCTGCATAAAGATAATGCAGAACGCAGACCACCGATCGCAGCTATGGCCAAGTTCAGAGTCAGACCAAACCAAAGCACAGCTTTTTGAAAACATTGTGTTCAGCCAGGATGTATGCCAACAAAACACAGATCCCTCTAGTCACAATAAGACCAAAACGGCACCGGGAAATCCTCAGCACTAATTGAACACTGGGAGTGTTCTATTAAAAAAACATATATATATATTTTTTTCAATAGCTAAATTATAACATAATGTTTAAAACACCAAAAGGGGTATCCTTCCCAAAATGGGTTACAAATGGCCTTTTTTTTCCCTCCACAAACTGAAACACTGAAGATTTTCCTGTGTGGAATGGATCCCCCCCTCCACCCCTCTGCACCCCGTTCGATTTGCCAGCACTGCTTCCATTCAGGGTACACCCCCCCACCCCCCCTACACCCCCACCCCCACCCCCCTCTCCCTATTTAAATTCAGTCAGCGTCCCAACTTTGCTGTAGCAACTTGTCCAGACAAAAGGCTCTAAATGCAGACAGGAAGGCGTGAGCGGGCAGCTGCAGGATGCATCTGTTGGTGGCCCACTTCGAAACGAGAGGAAGGATGCCGATATATACCATGCTCCTCAACGCATCATGGGGCTCAGAGATGGGGTTCAAACAGGGCCGGGGGGAGGGGGGGGGGGATATAACCTGGATACGATACCACTTCAATATTAATTCAATCGAAGAAAGATCGAGATCCAGATTCAGACACCTATGCAATCTCATTTCTAAAGAATCGTGCAACACTGGCTTGGCTGTCCAATTAATTTAGTTACTCTTATGCTTCTTGCTACAAGAGAGAGAGACTTTAAGAGAGGTTTAAGTCAAGCACTCTGACGTTGTCCGTTTAAAGACACAGTAGTTGGCTCCAGGTGCCACATTTTGAATGTAGTAATGTTCAGCAACTACAGACTATAAATATCTTCAGGGGGAAAAAAAATAAGAATCGTATGAGAATCGTGATCTCAATTCTTGTGGAAGAAAATCGAGATTCACATTTGAGGGGAGAATCGTGCAGCACTGATATCACTGATATTCAAACTTTTGCCTCGATTGTGTTATTTTCTGTGAAAATAAGAGATCTGGCAGATCTACCAGCTCACAATGTGTTGCATAGCGACACATAGGGATGCATTGTGAGCTGGTAGATCTGCTATTTTCTCTATGTTTGCACACAACCGTTGCATGACGACGAACTAGAATACAGAGTTATGTGATTAATCAGATTACGTAGTGATTAACCACCACATAGCTCATCTACAAGATCGTAGATATGCCATAATTTTGAAAACGTTTTGAAAAAGTCTTTCAAAAAAATCTAGTCTAGAACATGCAAAGGAAAAGTCACATAAGGGCCGACATAATCGGCCAAATATCAGGCGTTTATCCGTAACGATCCTTTATCCACAGAGCCCGGGGCATGCATGGCGGGTTTCCATGGAGGCCTATCGTTCAGTCTGATAATGCCAGCCTGTCTCGCTCACGGTCATGCCAGTACTTCTCCAAGGGAACACGACAGGGCACTCAAGGAGGAGATATTATATACTAGTATCTGGTGCTCTCACATTCATGTCAAGTAAAGCTAAACTCTTCCCAGATCAACAGACACATTAACATTGGTTTAATAAGTTCTTTCAATACCGTTGCTTTGAGTTGGGCCATCACTGAGCACGATCGGGGGGCTTTGATAAAGACCATTTTTATCCACTTAAGCCCTTTGCTATGACACTGTCGACTCTGTCGAGCAGAGAAAATGGCTCACGATAGCTTGTAGATTTTCTAATTTTGCTATCTTTGAGACTTTTCAGACATTTTAGATTATTATTATTTTTACAATAACATGCATAAAGTCGGGACGCCACAGGTTGAAAGTGGTCAAATTGACATGAAAAGCCTTGCCGCGTCAGTCAGTGGTGCGGATGGATCACACAAGCCGTGTTGTTGAAGCCAAGAAGATGGCTACTTAAAGGTGTAAAAAGCATGACACCAAACGCACGGCGGCTTTTAGGGAGACATCTCACAGATTCTCTTGCTCTGCTCAAAAATAGTCCGTATGACTCATGATGTGCTACGTGATGGGTATAGAATGGTGAGGTATATGCGATTGGTTTAGTATGGAGAGGATTACCAACAGGCCAAGTCAGATCACATTCATCATCACAGGATACTCTGTGCTGCCCCAGCGTTGTTGAATGGGACCACGCACACGCGCACACACACACACACACACACGAAGGATAAGCACACCTTGACAGGAAATGCTTCGTTGTGAAACTTGTTTGAAACTTCCTCTGTGCAGCTGTGCGCGTCTGTCAGCGAAGGGGACACAGGGTTAAAGAGACGTTCCGTAACGCCACAGGACACTGCCAGTTCCTGAACTGAATATCACAGTGTTGATCACATGGAAATGAGCTCAGTACACTTCCTCCAAAGAAATCTTTGTTTTGTTTAGGTTTTTTTACTTTGGAGCCACTGCATTCATTGTGCAATTGTGTCGGCTCGCGTTTTTGATGTTGCGTTTGAGCTTTTCCAAAAACGAAAACATCCAACAAGCCAACAATGGTCAATAAAGACACTATATATCATACTGCCAGAGAGGACAGATGGAAAAATAATGAACCTCAATCTCCGAAAGGTTCCATGCCCAATTCTATGACGTGTCTTCTTCTCACTCTTGACATGTTTTTACAACCAACTGAAGAGATGTGCTTTTGAATGCGAAAGAATAGCAATTTGGAAAATACCCGATCTACAAGCTGTCATGCTCACACGAGTCACACCACAACATCCCAATGCGACATGTTGTGAGCCTGTAGATCGGCTATTTTCTAATAGCCAATGCCTACAGTGCAGCAGTAGTTTGCAACCAGTCCTTGGGAGTAGTTCCAGGAGGTCCCCAGCAAACAATTGTTACCGTGGATATTAGAAATAACATGATGTACGAGCAGCACAGCACATTTGGTAAAAAATCTAAAAAATGACATTTTCCGGCGGGGGTCCATTGCCAAAAAAGTGATTAAACATATTTTTGTATGCTATATTAACTCATTTCGCTCTCACGTCGCAACATTTTAATCAATTTTTTCCCCCGTTTTAGTCTTTTTATTTAGTCTTAGTTTTAGTCATTGTAGCTTAGTTTTTATTTCGTCTTCGTCGGTGAACAAAAGTAGCCGACGAACGTTTTTTCCCTCATAGTTTTAGTCAGCGACATCATCAGTGAACCGGCGGGGTGCGTTCACTGCCTCCGTGAAGGCTCGTCGACGTCAGGCCCGCTGAACGAGAGACGGCAAAATCTATTTTTAAAACGCCGTGCCTGTAATTTATTTCATTTCAAGATGGCAATTTAATCCCCTATGATTTCAAGGCTGAAGTCGTGTGGCTTTCATTTTTTCTCCAGCCCAGTGTCTGACCGCAGCATGCTGTCAGTGCCATGAGGCCATCTGACAGACTCTATCCCATTCTGACCTGAGATCAGATGTCTAAAAATGTCTTCTACATTCCTGACCGTTTTCATTCTGACCTGAGATCAGATTCTAAAAATGTGTCAGTCGCTGTTCGATTTTTCAAAAATAGCAGACCTACAAGCTCGTAGCGCGCCACTCGGTGGCGAGCTATGAGCTTGTAGATCTGCTATTTTTGAATAGCTAAAGCATAACATAATGCTAACACCAAAACGGGTTCCCGCCCAAAATGGGCTATACATGTCATTCTGCAGCTTTGATTGGCCAGGCCGATGCCGTGTGATCCGGGCGGCAACTATCAATTATTGTCTGAGCGATTATTCCGTCGATGACGCCGTCGATTACCAATGTTTGATTTAATTCATTTGTTTTTACTCTTTTTTTTTAATTTTTTTTTTTTACAATCAATGAAATTGATTAGTTCAATTCACTGTTGCGCCCGCCTTGAGCTCATGTTGATTTCTATAGCATTTTACTTTAGTTTTGTCATGTGTCATTCAGAGTGAGTGATATGGGACGTCAACATGTTTACAGCAAAAAGTCAACAAACTCACAAAAAACAGTGTGTGATCTCCCATTTTGGAGAACGTATTCCCATTTGGGAATACTTAGACTATCCATGTTGGCCACACAGCACAGTTACAAAGACAGGAATGCCAAGCCATGTTAAATGTAAACTATTTACTGTAGCTATACAGAGCTCAGAAACTCTCAGACGCATCCACCCACACATCCATATTAGAAGAACACGTCCAAAGTATGTGCTTTAATGTTGAGATGTCTCTACGTCTTAGACTATGCTGCTGCTGCTGCACAAAGATATGTTGTGGTTTGAATATATTTTGTGGTTTACGCTCCGTCTTAACGGGCAGCCAGTGATACCACCACAGACATCTTGCTGCTCATCCTGATAGGTGCCAGCAGTTAAAATAACAAGACAATTTATAACATGATGTGTGCTCATTCTGCTCAATATCCCTCAGAGCTTGATATCCTTCAAAGGATTGCACGTTAAGCAGCAAAGAAGTGCCCAAATCCTAAGAAAGTACTCACTGCGACAGTCGGTACCTGACTCTCAGCTGTTCTGCTGCACACCATCCAAGAAGAGCTCCGGTCTCTGATGAACACACACACACACACACACAGAGGGAGAAAAAAACCCAAAGAAAATATGGTGGGTTGAAAAAATCTGAGCACGGCAGCTCTCCAGCACAGTGGCAGCGGCTAGCGGTCTTCAGTCAGACATCCTTCCAGCTTCTCCCTAATCTGTGAGGCTGTGTCTGTCTGTCTGCCTGTCTGCCTGCCTGTCTGCCTGTCCTCGCCGGCGTCTCCGCTACGGCAGGCTAGCGGTCTCGCATCATTAACGCGTCCTTATAAAGCGTGGAATGAATTACTCAATGAAAAGTGCCCTTCAGCGAGGAACGGCACACAGGCTGGCAGTGAGACCCAGCAGGGGAGACGGAGACAGAGAGAGAGAGAGAGAGAGAGAGAGAGAGAGAGAGAGAGAGAGCGAGAGAGAAGGAAGCAGAGCAGAGCAGAGCAGAGCAGAGCAGAGCAGCACTTTAAAAATCAGGCACAGATCGGAGATGGCGTGGTCCGCATGTGTATTATTATTATTATTATTATACTACTTGTGAGGGCGCAGATGTCCTTTGGGGTTTTAGGGTTAAAAATGGCAAAGAAATAAAAAAGAAATGGCATTCCGAAATACAAGTGTGCGCAGCAGCAGCGCATGCATGCTTGTTTCAGTGTCACTGTCAAAGTGTGGTTTTGTGTGTGTGTGTGTGTGTGTGTGTGTGTGTGTGTGTGTGTGTGTGTGTGTGTGTGTGTGTGTGTGTGTGTAGAAGAGGATGTGGACCCGGTGAGTCTTACTCACACACACACACACACACACACACACACACACACACACACACAAATATGCCACAGTCTGCCAAGTGCCAACCGTCTCAAAACACTGTGGGCTAATTTAAGCTTATTGGAGAATAAGCCAAAGCAGCCCACATTACATACAGCCCACATTACATACACATTACATACCACCACGCAGAGATAAAAACCAACGCTTCTCAAACATTTCCATGCCAAGGACCCCAGATTGTTATTTATTTGGCCGTGGACCCAGACATTTTTCAAAACAATGTCTCTTGAAAACACTCTTGAAAATAGCAGATCTGCACACTCACGTAGTGCTGCACTATTAATCGAAAAATCGATAAATAAAAAAAACCTAAACATAACTAGCTTAGCTTAATGTTTTATAGGGTCCTAAACCTCCTAGTTTGTCTCATTTTGAGCAGAAAAAGGACAAATAAGCGTGCGCACGTGCACGTCGGATCCATATGTAGGCTGTCTAACATGAGAGTAAAAAAAAGAAAGAAAGAAATATTTTTAAATATTATTTTGAATTAAATTAAATGAAATTAAAGAAAGACGAGTTCCCTCGTTCTGGCAGAGGCGGGGCGGGTTGTGGAGAAAGATTGTGTTAACAAATTACGCTTGGTTGGGGCATCCTGGAATCCCCTCAAGGACCCGTGAACCCCGGTCACCACTTTGAGCACCGCTGATCTAAACAACATCAGAACCCGTGAACCCCGGTCACCACTTTGAGCAGCGCTGATCTAAACAACATCAGAACCCGTGAAACCCGGTCACCACATTGAGCAGCGCTGATCTAAACAACATCAGAACCCGTGAACCCCGGTCACCACTTTGAGCAGCGCTGATCTAAACAACATCAGAACCCGTGAACCCCGGTCACCACTTTGAGCAGCGCTGATCTAAACAACCAATCAGAGCACTTGAGGAGACGAGACAATCAGCTGCAATGGCAAGACAACTGCGTGCGGGTGACATTGATGCGTAAGCCTAATTCACTATGATGTCCTAATTACTTCATTCATTAGCAGTTAACACGTGCCACGTCAGAGGACAAACAGACTTACAGCTGGGCAAATACTTCAGACTTAAGTCATATAGAGGCCTGAGTGCATGCTCCACCTCTCTGGCAGTCCACAGGCCCGACTCATCTATAAGCCAACAGATCTATAAGCCAACATATCCTGTTTTGACTTGTATAGTGGGGCTGAAGAACGCGCCGCATAAACATACATTGTGGAATTTCACAATGTATGTTAACCACATTAACCACTTAAGGGATAGTTCACTACCCCAAGAACTTACTTTTTTCCCAGCGATTACTCACCCTTTTTGTTTTTGTCCCAGTGGTTCCCTATTGGAGACACAAAGAGTCTCTCCTTTGTGTCTCCATAGGGAACCGCTGCTTAACCCATTCTGAACGGGAACCCATTTTGGTGTTTAGCATCATGTTATGCTTTAGCTATTGAAAAAAAGCAGATCTACAAGCTCGTAGCGCGCCACCGAGTGGCGCGCTACGAGCTTGTAGGTCTGCTATTTTTGAAAGATCGAAGAACGACTGACATTTTTTAGAATCTGATCTCAGGTCAGAATGGGTTCATCAGACCCAGTGTGTGTCCAGTGGAAACCTCGTATGAATCTGATCTCAGGTCAGAATGGGTTAACCCATTCTGGGCGGGAACCCCTTTTGGTGTTAGCATTATGTTAAGCTCTACGAGCTTGTAGGTCTGCTATTTTTGAAAAGTCGACTGACATAGCTTTTTCAGAAAACTTTAAGACAAACATAAAAAGTCACAGTTCAGGTGCATGCCACATATACTGTACATAAGTGTACAGTAGGCTCTGGCCTGACTGCATGTCTTTTCCCGTCTCTCCCTCGCTCTTTCCTGTCTTCACATGAAACTATCAATAAAAGGGCAGAAAAGCCAAAAACATTCAAAGAAGTCATGTGGTCATGTGGCTGCCACATGACCTTAGTCACTTGACGTCACAATGAAAAGTCAGGCAGAAAGTGACGCTGAAAATGAATAATACATCGAGTACTCTTTCGTGAATGGATGGAATTGGCAACCGACCTGGAAATACATGTTTATTAAAGACAAGAGCTATATCATGCCGGCCAGGAGACCCCCGTTACTGAACAAACACTATAGCAATGATTACTATCATTCACAATATAGACTTATAGAGACTTCACTTTTAAACAAAACAAAGAAAGTTAACCAACCAAACGTCCCTTCACATACCCTACATTCTGTCAATCAACAATATCCAGCATAATGAGAAGGAAACATCCGTGCTGTGCCACAGGCTCATGGCAGCATAAGTAGGCCTGTCACAATTATTACATAATCACCTAATCACAATTATTACGGTAATCGCAATTATTTTTCGATCAATCGTTTCCATTGGTTGAGAAATGTCCATAATCTTTCAAACATTTTACAAAAATAGCAGATCTACAAGCTCACAACACATTATTAGCTTGGACATCAACTATTTACGCTAATTTGTACATTAACAGAAAATATTGTGTCAGTGATTTCTGATTTCATTGTATATTTGTCATATGTGAAGTTTGTGATTACGAAGCCTAAAAGGCAAACAGAAATACAAATTGTAATTGTAGCGCTCCAATGTTCAATCGCGAATATTTAACAATAACAATTAGTCGTCAATTTAAAATGTGTAAATCGTGGCTGACTTGTATGGCATTATCTTTACTCTTTCTGTTAAAAATTAAAACGTATGTTTACTCAACAATCTGTCTTCTTTGCTAATGTGCTGGCAGTTTGCACCGATATGAACATAAAATCTACATCTCAGCCACACCTGTTCCTTCCTTCCTTCATGCAAACACAAACAGCACACACAGTCAGACCAAGATTCTGATGAAGTTCTTGCAACACCATGAATGTGAAATGCGCACGTTATCACTGGAGCATACACACCTCAGAACATGAATGAACTGATGAAGCAACCACATGAACCAACATTCATAAGTGGGAAGTGGTTTTCTCTGTGGTAATCTATTCCGGTGGTTCTCGAACATTTTCATGTCAAGGACCTGCAGAACCCCATTTGAAAAAGGCCCAGGATGTATCAATATTTGTCAACATTTACAAGCATCTACAAGCTCTTATAGATTTAATAGAGATTCCTGGCTTTTCTGGGGATACCCTGGAACCCCCTCAAGGACCCCTGGGAGTCCCCAGAACTCAAATTTGAGAATCAGTGTACCGTTTAATCTGGCCAGAAATTAAACCCAATTACGTGAATCTCAAATGGGAATTTGTTATTTCCCATTAATAAAAGACCATTAGAAAGGCTGCAAGGTCATCTTCTTGTTTTCTGTCCATTTTGTACTGGTATTTCCCTTTAGTTTACACCAAATCGCGTCACCAAAAACGAACAATCTACAAGCTCACAGCATGAGCATGTCAACACGTTTTTCGCAGAATATTCTCCACAGAATAGCGACACTAGGGTACAGGTGATGGGGAAACGGGAGGTCCCTTGTTCGAGCCCAGGCCCGCTCTATGTGTCGCAAGTGTCCTTGAGCAAGACCCCTTACACTCTCACTTGCTGTCTTCATTGCTCCTAATATTTTGGATGGGTAATATAGGACCACAATGGAAACAAGTCCCCAGGACTTATTTGTGTTATCCTATAAATGTCTGACTGGACCTCGAGCGGTTTACATTTCTGACTAATAAAGTAAAGTATTCAATCAAGAAATCAAAAACTTAAGTATTAACCACTTATACTTCATTGACTGCGGTCCCCTAGGGTCAATCTACTGGTTTTGGGGGCCACCAGGTGTCCAAATGGACCCTTACATATTTAACTCTGAGAGTAAACAATGTGTCACAACTGTATAAAAGTGAGCTTGTGTTGTGTTGCGTGTGCATGTGCGCGTGTGTGCGTGCGTGCGAGAGAGGGGGGGGGGGGGGGGGGGGTGTTCACACTTCACAGCTGCTGCATCAGTGACGGAGGTAGGACGGATATTTTCTCTCTAAAGCCAGACATTTCAAGGCTCTCAGATAAGAATGAATGAACCGCATTCATCAGTAAAAGTGTGGGATTAAAGCAGCAATTCTAAAGCTTCTTCATTTCAAGGACCCGTTTGATTATGCAATAATGATAATAATAATAATAATAGGCCTCGGACCTCCATTTGATTTGATTTGATTAGCAGAGTCATCGAGGTTGAGAAACATCGACATACCAACTTACTTGGGGTCACAACAATCCGAGTTTGAATTCAATCCAGTTCTAAAGTGATAATGTAAGGAAGAACGTGACACCTTGTGGTAAGAATGACCCATTGCATTGCAGCCCATAAAGGCTATAAAGAGTAGTGGAAGTAGTTGAATGAACAGGTATCAGTCCAAAGGGAGACATCGAAGAGGAAGGATGGAACATATGGAATGTCAGAACAGGATCAGACATATATCCTTATATGGAGATCTTAAGGGTTTGAGGTCAGATGTATAGTTGCCAATATTGATGACATATCAACCTGTCGCAATGACATATCATTGTGACAGGATCTCCATCCCTCATGATGTCACATGATGTCATGAGAAATGGGGACCATATGGGGGGACTGACTGACTGACTGACTGACTGACGGACTGACGGACTGATGGACTGACGGACGGACAAAAACATACAATTACTGTGGTCGCAATCATTCAACGTATTGTTAATGCCCCCCAAATTGTTGTTTCAGGCTCATGGTTGCTTTATTAGGATCAATCAAGTCGTCGACTTGACCTGAAGGTTTGTAGTACGGAACAAAAGTCGTCATAAAACATCATAGCTCAGGGGATGAATTGAATCTTGGTCACAAGATCAGGTCACACAATTCAAGTGGAGATCCTAGCTTTGTCTAGGTGAGACACGATCTAACATGAAATGTTTGAGAAACACAGCTGTAATGGATTCATCTTCTTGACAAAACACACCCTGGTGTGAATAATATTATCAATATAGATGGAGGATAAGCAGGCTGGACTAAAGAGCTGTTATGGCAAAGTGGGTGCAACAATCACTGTTCAGCAGGCTATCAGGGCACAGGGCTTGATTAATTAGTGAATGTCCAATGGTTGATCTCTCTTAATGTGTTGAGAAGACTCAGTTATTCTATAACGATGTAAGGAAAAGTGATGTGGAAAATGAAGGAACTTAAAACAGAACAGGCCCTCACGAACCACCCTCACAAAAGAGACAACATCAAAGGGAATCATGTGTTTGTGGTTGGTTACTACGCTGGGTCTTGTGATGCTGTAAACTGGCGGTGATATTTTTTCGCCTCGTATTTTTCTTCAAGGAACACTTTGATAGTGCGTTAAAAGCCACAGACCCCGGTTTGATAACCCTTTTAATTTAAATCTCTGACTGGAACTCTCTCTGTGTACTGTTAATTCAACATAGAGCAGAGTGTGCAAATGGGTCCATTTGTCCATTTTGTGCACTCTGAGAATTACAGACACACACGCATCCATTTGGACCAGCTGGTGGACCCCGGACTGGATGTTGAGAACCATGTTGTTATTTATTTTTTTACAGGACCACAATGGAAACAAGCCCTTGGGACTTTTTGTGTTATCCTTTTAGCCCCATTATATAATTGTACCACTGTACTATTTGCAAACTGCTAATAAAGTATTCAATCAATCAATTAAATCACTCAAACCATGACTGTGGGTGACTGACTGGCTGACTTTTGGAGGACCCTGATGTAAACAAGTCTTTAGTGCTTTTTCTGGTTTTATCCTCTTAGCAGTTTTTGTATTGACCTGTACTTTCATTGAACTCTACCCATTCTACAAACTGAAAATAAAATGTTCAATCAGTGTCAACACAAGAGGCATTCGTCTTTACTAAAGCCTTTTCGTTTTCCGACTGTTAATTTGCATTTGCTAAAAAACAACAACAACAACAACACACGTGTCTTGACTCTTGATGCGTGCCATAGGTTATTATAAAAGGAAATTATCAAAAGCATTTCCATCTCATCATGCCATGTGAGAGACAGAGACTAGTCTGAGGCTCCCGTCCACCACGACCCACAGGCCGACAACAGCAGCAGCAGCAGTGACATCTTTGAACATGCAGTTTCCTCACCCAGTAAAAACCTCAAGAAGAAAGGAGGCAATGATGGGGGTGCCCCACTGCCAAGCACATGCACACACAAGCGCGCGCACACACAAAATAGTAAATACACATCATGAAAACAACCGTTTTAGCCGTTTAAAGCCTCGTAACACGCACCACGTCACTCGTGTCGCCGAAAAAATGTGTCGTCAATCAACTAAAACTTTATTTTGCCTTCCACCACCATCCACCGATACGTGGTGTGCGACTGCGATGCGAACTTGCGAAGCGCACACACACACACACACACGCACGCACACGGGAAACAACTTCACAGTTACAATACTCACCATTTCAGCACTCGGGGGGCGTAGAAACGTGGCTTGTTCTAACGAGAAAAACACGACTTATGTGTCACTGTGTGTCCTGGTGCAGAACAAGAGATTTTTAGATGCACTGCCGTGGCAAAGCACAGTCCACTGGCTTTTCTATGATGTCCTTTTTTTCTCCAGAAACAGTAGAAGGAAAGGATTTCCACTATCTGTAAGGAACGGGCGGAGCATGCGCACTTGGCTCCGTACAGAAGAAGCCCTGTTTGCTTCTCTCATCCCCCAATCTATCTATTCTATAACAACCATTATTATTATTATAAATAAACCCTTGTGGGGGAAAATACCTTTTTATAACTTTAGTGAAAGTATCAATACTGCAATTTAAAATACTCTCAAAATGATCTAAGGTAGGCTACAAAAGCATGGGTATCAAAATGTACAATGTATACATTTATTTTGAAACTATCAGATCTACAAACTCACAATGCGTCTCATGGCTGCACGTTGTGAGCTTGTAGATCGGCTATTTTCAAATGGCTGAAGTATGTTTTGTAACAATAATAATAATCAACAACAACAAAGTAACTATAGTAAATAACGTTTTCAAATAATTGTAGTGGATTAAAGGCTATAGCCAGCTGCAATATTGTCGTCAGAGATGTAGTGGAGTATAAGTAGGCTAGGCCTACAAGGCCTATTGAAAATTGGAAATAGCCTACTCCACTAAAACACAATAATGTACTAGAAATAATAATAATAATCTGATCTACCATGAACTTGTAGATCTGCTACATTTTAATTTATTTTTGAGAATGTGGGGTGAAATATTATATACAGAAATCTGGATCCATGGCACAATGTCTTGTCAGATTGGGGGGGGGGGGGGTTCTGGCCAAATAAATGAGCCTAGATATACAGTATACGTCCTTATTGACATGAAAATGTTGCCTGACATAATTTTATTATTGTTATTATGCGTGCAACTCTTTCTTTGGGAAAGGCTAACAATCGAGGCCGAAGAATTAAGAGCAATTGAGGCTTAAAGAAGTTGCCCTCATGTGCATGCCATGATGCGGGCATCTCATTAGCAACTGAATGGATGATGACCTGTCATGTCACAAGTCTTGAGGACTCACGTCAATTTCCTTTAATGTTCTCAGCTACTTGTTAATATGCAAGAGGTGGGCGGGGGGGGGGGGGGGGTATATATATAAGACCACCTAATCTCTCCCGACTGGAATTTGTCATTAAACGTGGCTTCCTTGAAACTATAACATCATGCGGTCATTCGGAGTCCTGGGTATAGTGCTGCACGCATCCTCTCTGCTCATCCTGCTTATGGCCCAAGGGATCCAGCACAGGACAGCGTCACGGGAGGGGCTTCACAATGCTGCCCGGGCGCTGCACCACCACCGGCACCATCCCTTCGCTATGATGGACCGTACTTCTACGGGATACCACCTGCCGTCCTACATGATGGACCTCTACAGGAATTTCAAGTCTAATGTATCTCGACCTAGTATGGATTATTTGGAGCAAACCGTCACAAAGCAAGCAGACACTGTCAAAAGTGTAATGGCCAAAAGTAAGTATATACTTGTATAGTAGGCTATAGCCGTATAGTCTAAAGTCTCAATGTTTTGGTTCAGTTATCTGATATTTCGAGTTGAATGGTTGAACCCAAGGATGCTGGATTGTGTGGCCTATATTGTGTATAGCATATTACATGTGTAGGCTGTTTTCAAATGCGCATGAATACAATATGCCTAGACCGATTTTACTTTATATTCCTGGGGTTATGTGCAACAGTGCATCCGGCACAGATCAGACACAAAGCCCATAACATTTAAAGCAAGGGATATATTGGGCTAAATGTTAGATGTTTTTTGTAAGCCTGATCAGACCTGGCTGGCAGCATGTGCTGTCAGATCAGCGTTCCACAGTCCAGACGACCTCAGCGGCCTCCAATCCACATCCATTTGGGCACCAAGGTGGGGATCAGCGTGTGAAAAGACTGGTTTACTAATTCTCTAATTCTCAAAGCAAACCAGCTTCTTCTTTAAACGGGCGATGTTGATTAGATACCGTGGCCAGACATCCCCTATACAAATCTCTTGTTAACGCAAATAAACAACTTCCCTTTACTTCTTTTCACACGTCCCTTGATTAGATTAGAGCCCGGCCCCTCGGCAAGCAAGGGGATTTAAACATTGATGCGCTGTGCCACTGGGGGACCGAATCCAATTTCACATCACTTCTAGGTGTTAGAGTTCTTACCTATTTGTTTGAGCGAGGATATGCAGAAGCCTCCAGAAGGCTCAAGGACGTGTTAAACGATTGGTTTTCGACAGTGTTTGACATGAGTAGATTAGTTCATGCTTTGCAAGAGGGGTCGTGCAGGCCAGGCCACGCACCCCCGTCGTCGCGAATGGGCCATCCCTTGCACCTTTGATCAACAGAGAGAACGAATAGCCCCCAATATACACCGAACAATGCCGTAGAAAAACGTATTTATAACATCCTTTAATCTTTTTTCATTAATTAAGTAGCCCACCACACCCGTTTCTTTGAATGAGTATTAGGCTACCACTGATTTACATCTGGCCTGGTGTCATTATGTAAAGCAGTTGCTATATGCTGCAAGTGTGATTGGATTTTTATTTTAATCCGTATAATCTTAATCAGGCGGTCAGTTTCGATAAAGCACAGCCTTTTATGAGTTATTATTAACCGAATAATTCATTGTTTATCAAGCCTAATTCGACTATAGACTTTACAAGATGTGTGATAAGATAAGATAAATGACTTATTGATCAGCAACAATGAGGTTCAGATTCAGAGATAAGGATCAAATGGGATAAGATAAGAGTCTGGCCTATCTATAGTCTATACATCTGCATGTATGCAGTTCAAATATGTATCAGTATAAGTATAGGCTATCTCAGTATATACTTTATGCTCACTATGCCATTTGCTCTGACATATGACGTAAAAATGTCAATTTTATTATATTGTGAAAACAGCTGATCCATACAAGCTCACAACAACTCGCAATTAGTCCTTAAATTGACACTTCACTGTCATCTGGTGCCCCCCCCCCCCAAACCCCCCCCAGGGGGCCCCAGACCCACAGGTTGAGAACCACTCTATCTAAAGCAAACGTTGCTTTCTCTCCATTTCCATTATAGGTCTGACACGGAGACACGGACGCTGGATCGCGACCTTCGACCTCCACGCGCTGCTGGCCGACGAGCAGATCCAGGCGGCGGAGCTCAGGATCAGGCTCCCGCGGGCGGCGGGCGACGCCGCCAACCTCTCCGTGGAGATCTACCACCAGCACGAGCGCCCGTGCCGCGCGCGCTGGGCCTGCCAGGAGGAGCGCCAGCTGGTCGGACTGCTCCCCGCCTCTTCCATGATGACCTCGTCGCACAACTGGAGAGTGTTCAACACCACGGGCCCTCTGGCGAGCTGGATGGAAGGGAAACGGGCGTCCAGGAGCCGCAACGAGCGGGTGTTGAGAAAGAGGAAGGCGGGCGTGAAGAAGAGGGGTCTGGCGATGCCGCCCGATCCGTCAGCGGCTCATCTGCCGAGCGCCACGAGAGAGCCGAGCATGAGCGAGAGGGCGTTGCTGGTCGTCTTCTCGCACACGGGGTCGAGCGAGAGCTCAAAGGCCAAGGCCAGCCTCCTGCACACGGCGGAACAATCCAAGTTCTTGTCCCCGACTGAAGTTAAAAAAGCCAGGCGTCCAAAAAGGCACAGAAGCAAAAGGGGGCAGAAAGAGCACGCGATCCGAGGGCCGCAGGTGTCCAAGCGAGGGAACGAAGAGTCTCTCTGCCGCAGAGTTGATTTGCAAGTAGACTTTAATCACATCGGCTGGGGATCGTGGATCATCTTCCCCAAAAGATACAACGCCTACCGCTGTGAGGGGACTTGTCCTAGTCCTCTCGGAGAGGACCTGAATCCCACAAATCACGCTTATATGCAGGTGAGCATGTGCACAAAATGTAAAGCGACGCTCTCACAATGTTTACACCTGAAATTCCCCCACAGGGAGCATTAACTATACTACTTTAACTACAAGCACCCTAGCATCCCTGGGGCATGACTTTGTATCCTTTGGAGATTACGTTATCTAAGTCTTTATTAATGAAATATTGTTTATGATAATCTACATGATTGATTGATTTTTCTGTAATTAATGCTTCCAAGGAAGCCCAGCCCATATGGACTTCACACTTTTACTTTCATTTTACATAGACGATGACAATGAACCGACATGACAGTTCACAAACAATGATCAAATGAATAACCAACTAAAACCACCCAAGCTTTCATTGCATGGCAGATTACATAATTATACAACACAAAATAGCTACATTTTGCCAAACATAACCCCCTGTATGTGATCTCCTCCCTCTTCTAGAGTCTGCTGAAACACTACCACCCGGACAGAGTGTCGTCGCCCTGCTGTGCCCCGACCAAAATGAGCCCCTTAAGCATGCTGTACTTTGAGAACGGAGAGATGCTCCTTCGACACCACGAAGACATGATTGTGGATGAGTGTGGCTGCCAGTGACGGCGACACCACTCCCACCAGCGACTGGAATTTGGTGCTCAGTGACATTACGCCCGATTCATATTTTGTCGCACGACCGTGTCGTGTCGTTGGATTTTGTGTCGGCAACTTGAGAGAACAACCGAACGAAAAGGGAACACTTAAAACAGAAAAAAAGCTCTTTAATAATTGTCACCGTCTAAGATTATAGGGGTTGTATCAACTTGTATGTACAGAAATTAGTTAATTTCTTATGTGAATTATATGGTGTGTATAGCGACTCACGAGGGTATTCTATTTTATTTGTTATTTGTTATGACAAATTGAAAACCATCAGCCTCCTTTTAATATTGTTCATTTGTCACAGTTAATTGTGGTAATTAAACTCCTTATGCCTTGAATACATTTAGCCATTTAATTTATGTAAACTAGTTACAATGAAATGGTGATATTGCTCATTAAATGAGCACCGTTTCTCGTGTATACTATAAACATTATATATCTACTTGTGTAAATGTAAATTGATTATATTGTAAATAATAAAAATGTGTGGATATTTATGTACATTTGACAGAATCTGTCTTTTATTGAATCGTCCAATGTGAGAGTGTATAAGAATGACTATTCAAGTTTCACTCTCTCCACTCCCACCTATAGTCTATGCCAGTGGTTCCCAAAGTGGGGTCCGGGGACCCCCAGGGGTACCTGAGGGAGTTCCAGGGGGGACCCATCTATTTTGTTCATGTTCATAAAGTGCTAAAGTGTGTAAAGCTAAAGCAGTGGTTCCCAAACTTTTTCATGTCAAGGACCCCCAAATTGACACTACTTAGCCTGTGGACCCCCATTTGAAAAGATATGCCAGGGACCCCCATAAGAGAAGACGTCTACATTTAGACAGTGTCCCCCCGAGTGCCTCCCCAGTGTCCCCCCCGAGTGCCTCCCCAATGCCTCCCCAGTGTGCCCCCCGAGTGCCTTCCCAGTGCCTCCCCAGTGTGCCCCTGAGTGCCTCCCCAGTGTCCCCCAGTGTCTCCAATAGCAATACAAGAGCAATAATACAAATTAATCTTAATGTATTAATCTTATTAATTAATTAATCAAATTAATTAATTAATCAAAATTGCGGCCTGTGCCCAGCACCATGCCAAAGCTTTTTCCTGCAGGAAACACTGCTTGTGGTTGTAAATATATTGTTATCCGTGTTGCGAGGATGAGGGGGTACCTGGAAAAATATCTACCCCAAAAGGGGTACCTGGTCCAAAAAAGTTTGGGAACACCTGGTCTATGCCACTGTTAAGAATCACGTCTATAAATGAACGAGAACAGGAAAAACTATATAATGTGTTTTGCAGTGTTGTTTTCGTCAGGACTGACGATAACGTAAATGACGACGTCAACGCCCCTTTTTCCAGGACTAAGACGGACTAAAACTAAATACACTCAAATAATTCGGGACAAGACTGACGCTGACGAGCTAATTAGCTCTGTTTGACGCGATGACGATGACGAGACGTGTTTGTGTTATCGCTGACAAGACGAGGGTAGACGAACATGTTAGTGGATTGACGAACAAAGTTTTAAATGCATGAAAATGTTCGCCAATAAAGTCACTGCTCTCGCCTCTATCCTCCTCTCCTTTCCTTGTTGGTCACGCCCATCTGCATGCATGCACATTGCACACACACACACACACACACACACCGTCCCATTTCGACTCCGTGTTTTCTTCAGACAATAACATCACCAGACTGGGGGAAGCCAAGCCGCTGCAGATCACTTTGCTAGTTTGCTTGTCCCCGTGGATTGGAAATAGGATTTAAAAGGCTATCCGATGATAGCGTGGATTACAGCACACTTGTGTGCAATTATTCAACAAAGAATTCACATATCACCGCGCCTCGTCAAGACTCCAGTATCGGCTCAATGCGAAACATGTTGCACCTAGCCTAGCCTGGAAGCTAACGTTACGTCAATCAACAACTGTAGCTCTGGTCGATAGCGTAGTTAGGACTCAGGAGTTCTATGGTACTTAATTTGATCCTTTCCCCTCACTCACACCCGCGGAAGTGCAGGCTGTGCAGCCCCTCGTTTTTAACATAAAAAAAGATGTGAAAGCCTACTTTCCTCCTTCTAACACTATGGATCAGAGCTAATGTTATTCCAACTCCCAGTAGCAGTTCAAGTACCCGACCAGATGACATGGTTTCTAATTCTAACTAAACGGTTATGGCCAAATAAAATGTAAAATCTCCTATGGCTGTTACTGTATGTCCACGGAAGAAACAGAGGTGTTTTCTTATGGTCAACTCATGTCACATATTTGCTGCACCAATTGAAGCCCCCCCACCAACCCTGTGGAATCCATACCCCAAAACTCTCAGAGACATGCCCCCACCATCCAAAACCTTCAATATTACTTTCCCCAGATATTTATTTTTATTTACTTAGTGTTTTTCCTTTAATAAAGTTGTTTTTGCATTTATCATGTCCCCCTTGTAAAGCATTTTTGGGTACTCAGAAAAGCTCTATATAAATTATTAATTTTGAGATATTATTACTACAAAAACAATGTTTTATTGCTTAAACTTATGTATTCACTATTCATTGATTCACTAGTATACCAAAATCCATAAAAAATGGCTCTCACAGTTCTTGGGTCAAATAATGATATGCGATTAAAATGCGATTAATCGAGATGAATTAACTACAAAGCCTCTGATTAATTAGATTTTTTTTTAATCGAGTCCCAGCTCTAATTAATACCTGTACGCTATAGACATTTTATTTAAAGACATTTAAAAAAAAATGACAAACTGGACTAAAACCTTTTACTAAAATGACTAAAACTGACTAAAACCCTTAGGAGTTTCCGTCGACTAAAACTATCAAGGATAGAAATGACTAAGACTGACTAAGACTAATTAAGCATTTTTCCAAATGACTAAGACTGACTAAGACTAATTAAGCATTTTTCCAAAAGACTAAGACTGACTAAATCTAAAAAATGCCTGCCAAAAACAACACTGGTGTTTTGTCATTACCACTCTGTACATACCGGTAGTTAATAAGATATTCTTCAACCTGCAGTGACAAATAGAATTCACATCAACCTGTCAACATTGCTGAAATTCTTGGCATAATAATTATTAAAGAACCATGAGGTTGCAACTCAAGCCGGACTATTCTGATCTGAGGATTACATTTTTAGTCAGTTACCCAGTGAGTCACAGCAGAATCACTGATGTGCACTCAATTTCAAAATGGAGAATTGTAAATGGTTTGCTATAATACAAAAAAATATTAAGTAAAGTTTATACCCTGTTTTTTTGTTTATCTATTTGTATGAATTTTAGTGAATACATGAATTTTCCTGCACAATTCCACAGCACAAGGCTGGAGTGAATGACCTGAAAGCCCAGTGTTTAATTCTAGTGTTAGCCTTTGGGGGGGCGCTGTCCTCATTTGTTCTCATGTACCCTGCCCAGGATTGACCTGGGAAGCTCACTCACTGCCACTATACCCCTGACCACTGCTGTCCAATTTTGCCTCAAGAATATAGCTACTGCACCCCAACCTGATACTAAAGGCTCATACATAGTCTGGATTTACGGTGGTGGGGTGACCACCGAACTACAAAATGACGTCACGAGCCGCGGTGAAGAGCAAACCACCGCCACCGCTCCAGCCCTTCTCTCTGTTTTTACTCACCACCGCTCAACGTTATTTCAGCTCCTGTGGTCAGCTCACCACCGGAGCGGTGGTCACCTCACCACCGAAAATCCAGACTATGAATAGGCCTTGAGAGAGCAGTGGTTCTCAAACATTTCAAGGACTCCTAAATTGATCACAAGCTGAAAGAGGAATGTCATACAAATGTGTGATTAACGATTTAATTGTGTTTTTTGGCATTGAACATTGAAAACATATTATGAATACAAATTACATTTCTTTCTTCTTTTACATTCTTAGGCTTTGTAAACGGAGAATGCACAGGGCAGATATAACAAATAAGTTAAATACACACAGAGATGACTTTCAATGAACAGTACCAATGACCAAAAATAAATAATGCAGTATGTCTTAAAACAGGCCATATATATTTCATAATTTTATATTTCCATTTTTTGTGAAAAATAGCTAAAATAGCCAGTGAGCTTGTAGCTATTTACACTATTTTCCAACAACAGATTATAAAGAATCTGGTGATTATGCAAAAATAATTGGGATTATCTCGAACCATTGCAATCAGGCCTAATGTACATGCAGATATTCCATTTTCATAAATGCATAAGTTTATCCGAGTCACAGAAAATGGTATGTAACTCCAACATAAAGAGTTGAATACTCAAGTATCCTGAATAATATTTGTCAGTTTGTATGTGATCCAATTCGGTGTTTACAAGTGCACTCTCATGTCCGTACACGTACAGACAGTCAAAAAGTACATTAACTAGCAGCATTTCAAGCTTAGGAGATGGCGTGAATTTTGCTCACAATAACTTACAGCTCTTTGATCGCAACTTCAAAACAATCAAAACAGATAATTAATGCAGATCTTGGACAAAGTGCTACTACCATGCGATGAAATATCTCTGACCAACGTAAATCCAAACTGGTGAAAAAGGTAACAAACGTATCAAGTGTCAAAACAATATCTTCTGTCATTTCGCTAAATGCTGTGTAAGATCATTCCTGGTACAATATACTATATATAGACTATGGTCTGTATTGTTTTCAGGTTATTGCTTAATTATATGACTACTATCTTCATATTCCCAGTATCAATAATATATCGAAGATAACCCTTCTTCCAGGTGGAGATCTTTGGTACACAAATAAAATGGTCCTTCTATGTACCAAAATGAAATCGCTGCTGTTGGGAATAAACCTACTAACTCCAAAAAGATTAATTTTTCAGGAAATTAAACTTCTATTTTTCAGGAAATGAAGAAAACCTAATATATATTTAAAACAAAGCAATACTGCCTCATGAAAGTTGATAGTGACTTTATAAATAGTCAATTACTTGCATGTTCAATATTTGTGTAACCAACACAGACATAAAGGGTGTCCAATAGCACTGATTTATGCAAAAAAAAACAAAAGACAGCAACGATATTATCCACTTTTTAAGTCCCCCCCTTTACTCCCCCTTATTTTTTCTTCATTATCCATTTGTGACTCCAGCACCTTACTTAAGTTTTTTCAGCAGATGAGCTGTGTTTTCTTTTTTACATTTAAGTCCCCCGCCCCCCAATTAATAACCTTCAAAAGTAGGGCTCACAATCACAAAGCATTGTGAGCTTGTGGATCTTAAGTCAGTCTAATGCAACTTCAACATTTGTCAACCCAAGGACCCCCTAGCTGAGAGTACTACATACTTGTGTAGCAGATAAGCTTCATACACTTGTTTGACAGCACAATCATGAATGTGTATTTTAAGACATTTAACCACTTAAACCTTCAATAGTAAACTTGACCTTTCACTTTGTACTTGGTCCGTTCTTCCCCCCCCCCCCCCCATGTACCCCAAACCTCTTTTGCGTTGCAGCACAATTTTTGGTTAATGTTCTCCCCAGAATAGGGATGCTGAGGTTCAAGTGGTTCATGTAAAACAAAAAACATCACACAAATATTTGGTGCCTGCCCTGTAGTAACACTGATGGCCCTGTAGGGGGTCACGGACCCCCTATTGAAGACCCCGGAGTAATGTCTATTCAACACTGTATATAACAGTAATATATTTTGCACTTCTCCTGAAAGATTTGCTAACGCACACTTCTCTTCACCTAGCTATTTAAAGTCATGAGCAGAGATTGCACACACCTTTGGCTGGGGGTATTGCGTAGACAACTGGATAAGGGAACCTGCTGTGGTAACAAAACAATGGACCCATTGTTTGCATTTAATTCTCACCTGCGGAATTTGGTCAAATTAATCAACTTCTACTCTCGGCGATGGTAAGCTGGTGGTACCAAAGCCATTGTACTTTCCATCATAACTAATCATCCTTCATTTTAAATGTGGCACAATCTCACACGCTGTTGGACAGAAACCTTGTATGTCCATATTTTTTAAGTAAATAAATGACCTACTTTGTTAAACAATGTCACACAAAAGTAGTAAAAATAGTCAAAAGCTAGTTGTAGATCTCCTGTTAAAAAATATTTAAGTGAAAGTGATTAAGTCCGTCTGTGGGCTTTATAAATATTTAACCAATGAAAAGTATTATCTAATTTACTGTACTCCCTTCGCTGCCACCGTATGCAGCTGGGACTTTGATTTTGAAGACCACCAAAATTCACCTCAATATGAACCAGAAGCAAAATCGGCTAAAGCTAATTTAGCTGCCGTCTTAAGTTAGTTAATATTGGTAACGGCCCAGTTTAGATTTTTCGATTTGTTTCGAAATAATTTCATTGACGGACCACAGCCTAGGCGCTACCTAGCGACGGGTATGCTGCTAGACAGTAGCTATCACCGATCTCCTTCTGAATGAAGGAAAAGGAGAATTAGTTTCAGACATACAAGGTTTTCCACCCGACAGCGACCATCCACATTTGTTGCATAACGTACCACTTGCACTGTAATAAGTATTGTGTAACCTGTCAAATGCATCTCGATTAAAAACGTGCGCGGAAATCACACTCAAATTGAATAGCAGTTACATTAAATATCATACACGTAGGGATAGTTCACCATGAACCACTTTTAAAAGTTTGCATAGAAACCTTTAAAAACCTGACTAAATATACAGAACACAACAAAAACGCTCTCTCGATTAGTAATGTGGATCCCGCTGACGTCGACCGAGAGTTTCCACGTGGGAAAGTAAGCAGGGATGACCGTTTCCACTACAATCCCACAAAAGAGAGAGAGAAAAAAAAGAAAGAAAAGACAATCTGTGTCGCTCGGCTAAAAACGGGGTAAAGTACCTGCCCATCATCATTGCAGAGACAAGGTGTTCGATTCCTCCGCTCCGTGGTGCATCTGGCTTGGGGGCGTCCGTCCGTCCGTCCGTCCGTCCGAAGGGAAAGCCAGGCAGGGACAGTGTTCTCTGTCGTTGCACTAGTGAGCGACTCCTACAGGTTGGTCGCTGTTCAGTGGGGAGCTAAACTGGAAAGAAGAGTGTACTGTATCCGTCCCCATCCTCCCGGTGAAAAGAAGCGGAGTAGCGTGCACAGCACAAGGGGGACGTTTGGAATTGACCGAACGAGAACAACCAAACTGGGAGAAAAAGGGGAAATGAAAAAATAATGATCTATCAATCTGTGCCCACATTTCTTCAGGCGAGAGCCGTCTTCCCAGGTGTCAGTCGATGTACTGCGACAGCCATCGGAAGCCTTCCCCGTAACCCTGTCTCTTCAACACGCTACACATGAACACTTCCAGTGGCCGGCTGTTCAGGTCCTTTGCCGACACGTTGCCCTACGGACAGACAGACACGCATAATGAGCAACGCAAGGCTTTTTTCCCACTAGAAGAACTAAGTGAACTGTGTAGTACATTGATTACAATCTCACGACTGAAAACAATTTGTATGGCCATTGTTGATCCAGCATCGATTTGTGAAACAGTGTGAAAGGCGCCCCCAGCTCACACTAGCCCTAAACAATTAACACAATATGTAAAATGATGCTCTTTTAGTAATATTGTTTCTGCTGTTCACATAAATCACAGCCTTTAACCTGTGCTTTTATGAAATGTCAGAGACCATTAGGGTTTTCTGGAAAATGCTTCTAAACACAATCCATGCGTTTCACAGTTTCCATACCGTGTTTCTTCAGATACGGTTCTCGGAACCGAAATTGCGTCCCCCGTTTTAGGTGCACCACTCTTCCTGTATCCCTCCAACCCATGGACATGCATTCCCCTCCAACAGCTCTCATTCACTGTGTATTTAGCTCTTTTAGGAGATACGGTAGGTTTACCTTTCCAGTGACCTGACCATCGAGAGCGAATGCTCCTCTCAGCCCGCCTTCACTGATGGCCTCTGGCCGGTCGATTTTGTTCCCCAACACCAACACTGGCACGTCGACAATGGTATCGTCTGCTAGTAGAGCCTACAAACCAGGGAAGACAGAAAGACTGGAGCTTAGTAGAATGTTGGGATGCAACTTCCGATTAGTCTATCATTTAGTTTTTCGATAAATTGAACAATCGAGAACCTATTTTGTAATTTTGTTTCCACAATTGTTTTTCAAAAGAAGAAAGAACTGTGCCCCCCAAATCGATTATTTTTAAATTAAATTACCACCCCTAGTAGAACCTTCCATTCCAGAGGATTTTTTTTTTAATTGGCACAATACTCAGTGAGGCCCGAGGGAGGTGTACGTATGTTTGGGCGAGTTCAGTTGAAACCTTACATCAAGTTCAACCTTGGACTCAGAGAGTCTGTCATGATCCGCGCAGTCTACGAGAAAGACGACTGCATTCACAGCTGGCAGGTAGTTCTTCCAAACTCGTCTTGCTGTACACATGGGGAAGAAATACGTTAATGATGGTGTGTCGTGACTCGTGACAGCTAAATAAACTGACAGCAAAAAGGTCTCACCTTGTACATGTCCCCCCAAATCAAAGGTTGTGAAGGTCATCCCAGCAATTGTCAACTCTTCAGAAGCTTAAAAAAGAAGAGAGAAAAGTGAGTGAATAGACATTACTTAAAATATATTCCATTAATGCCAAACATAATGTATTGCATCTAGTGATCAATACTAATTGATACAATAACAAAATTGAACCCTATAGTGAACATTTACATTCCAAAATGTAAAAATAAATAAAGAAATTAATGTATGCTTCAGGCCGGAATGGTCGGATAGAGTACATACTGTACATTATTTGAACAGGCATGGTGCATAATTATCAGACCTTTGTAGAAATATAGGCCTTAGATCAGGTCTTACTTGGATGTAGTGTGAGTATGTACAGTATGTATGTGGTCTTACTTGGATGTATAGTGTGGGTACATGTATGTGGTCTTACTTGGATGTAGTGTGGGTACATGTATGTGGTCTTACTTGGATGTATAGTGTGGGTACATGTATGTGGTCTTACTTGGATGTATAGTGTGGGTACATGTATGTGGTCTTACTTGGATGTATAGTGTGGGTACATGTATGTGGTCTTACTTGGATGTATAGTGTGGGTACATGTATGTGGTCTTACTTGGATGTAGTGTGGGTACATGTATGTGGTCTTACTTGGATGTAGTGTGGGTACTTGTATGTGGTCTTACTTGGATGTAGTGTGGGTACATGCTGTCCCAGCCGGTCGTCTTTCAACATGTGTAAGAGTGTGGTTTTGCCGGCGTTGTCCAGGCCCAGGAAAACCAGCTTCCCAGACTTTTTGTATAGACCTGAATGAGTGATTTCACAAAACATGTTCTTACAAACTAAAGTACGGTTTAGAAGCAGCGGGACGATTCTTCAACTTTTTCAAGTCAATTTGGGGGGGTCCCCCCCAAATTAACATGCATTTGGCCATCATCAACCTCAATTTGAAAATGGTTTGTGCCAAGGACCCCATACAAAGATTAGTGTTATTAGTTAATATAACCTAGGCAGCATCAACCATCAGCGCTTCCAAACTCCAACACTTGTCACCTGCACAGAATTTATTGACAGAAAGTAGCTCATAAATGTCTATGGTAGATTTTTATGAAACAAAAACTTTGTTGTTTAATACAATCGGATAGGATTTTCTGTTTGGATGTATGGGCTGTTAATGGTTGGTGTTGCAACTCTAGAGTCATCATATTAAGAAATTGGATGCCATGCCAGGCAACAATGCTTACCTAAGAACTGTAAAACACCACTAAAACCCCTGTAGATCCAGTCAAATAAGAATGACATTTTGCCTGGAAGAGAAACAGATGGATGAGAAAGGTTAAGAGGTCATGTGATGTCAGATACAAATAATGGCTGAACATGATCCAATCCAAGTGGTAATTAGTAGTGACATAATTCATTAAGATAACTTGAATTGAAAGTGTTGGCTGAAGGACCCCCACAAATTATAATGCCCCCTTGGGCCCCTCTGTCTGACAATAATGTGTGCCAGCCAGCCTGCCAGGGACCCCCACCCACCATACAAGATTTGTGTTGTTAAAGACATTTCGAATACACAGTAGGCTTACTAGGCTATATATTGGTTTAAAGTGGCTAAACTGATTTCGACGCTATAACTCATTTGGTTGCTGGCAACCCCCTCGAGGTCCGTCTCCGTCCGAGGACCTCAGGGTGGGTGGGGGTCCACTCCCCGGACCACGCAGTTAGCAGTAGACGTGAAATCGCATTAACGGTACATGAGAGTTTACCATTAATCTGACGTTAAACTGACTAGTAGCAAACTAGCAACATAGCATTATTAGCATGCTAGGTAAAGCCACTTTGTAGCTCCACAAACCGTGTCTGCAAAGCAAGCGAGTGACTGACGGGACGCGGCCCTTTTATTCCGTGTCTGCAGTCCACGGCTTTTTATTGTAATAATCAATAGGGTTTTGGCTGTCAAATCCTCACTTACCTAAATGGCAGCAGTGGACGACCCGCTAGCAAGCTAACTCTGGTATCCTTGGAAACGGACGGACACAGTCAGTCCTAATGACTGTCCCTCGGTAGATACCGTACGTGTTGCAGGTGCAGTAGCGGCCCCGTGTGGATGGGAATGGCATTGACCAACTGTTGTACAGAGTATGTATGTCAGTGCCAGTGGTTCTCAAACGTTTACGTGTCAAAGAAAGAGCCCCCATAACTGTGACATGGAAGCATTTGTATTTTGCATACTGTCAATTTAGAAGAAACCCCCAAGGTCCCTGAGAGTCCACACTTTGAGAACCACTGCTGTATGACATCATGCCATTCATTGTCATTTGGGCAGTGGATGGAATGTACTGTCAATTTACTAAAGCAGGTCTACTGTACACACATTTGAGGTAATTGAGTGTTTCCTTTTTTCCAATACTTTATACTCGCACTGTCTCCAGAACTCAGATATTTTCCTTTTACTTTGTAGATTTAGATTATTAGGCTAATATAAAACGTACAATAACCAATCGAGCTTGTAGATCGTCATGTCTATAGACTATTTTAGAAAATGTTTAGTTTAACAATGTGGACCCTGTTGTAAACAAGTGTAATGCTTAATTGGGTCGTCCACTCACAGTTAACAGTCTTTGTATTGAGCTTGTGCTTGAAATGTACTGTAATTCTGCAAACTGTTAATAAATATTTCAATCAATCAATAAAAAAAATGCAGTACTTTTACTGGCTTTAGAAGATCAATGCACACGTTGTGTTTGTCACATCATGACTGCTTCTCTGAATGTTCACAAATCTCAACTGTGGCTTTTCCATCTTTCTTCTATCTCAGTTTTGGAGAAGAAATAAACATGCAGTGAAAAGAACTGTGCAGTAGTAAACTGGTACATTTCCTTTCTGTAGCATACCATTCATACATACATTAAATGGATCATTTATTTCCAGTGACACAAAGTATATTGATAAAAAAAAATCACACAAGTATTATGGAAGCCACAATCACAATCAGAACAGTTTCTTCCTATACTAAATCAATAATTTCCAGTGACACAAAGTTTATTGATCAAAAATCATATAATAAATCGTAATCAAAGTATTATGGAAGACACCACACAATCACAATCAGAACAGTTTTGACAACAATAAATAACCATTAACCAAGAGCAGTGATTCTTTAAATGTTTTACTATGCATTAGGCCCCGTCCATGGTTCCATTTGTACGCTTTATGAGTTACCAGTTACTTCGCTATAGCGACCCCCTGGAACCGAACCGCACTACGGACCCCTGGGGGTCCCCGTATCCCACTTTGAGAAAGTAAATAAATCAAGTAAACCACTTTCACCCTGGTGTTCCCATTTCAGGTTTGTTATTATAGACGAAGATCTTCCAATAGTTTTCAAAGGTTTCCAACGTTTCTACAAATTAGCGAAAACGGTCTACAAGCTACACAAGCTTGTAGATCGGCTATATTCTTCAGCCTTTGAATAGGCATTGTGTTTGTGTGTTTAAATGCTGCAGACCAAGGCAGTCAACAATACATGTCTGAATCGGTTGTATTCAATTCAGTTGAGCAAGATAGCAGTTCCATCTTAGAATGTGTCCACGGTGTCGTTTAGCTACTTCTCGTAGTAAAACCACTTGTCCACTGTGAAAAGAAAAATAGAAGGAATACACAAATAATAATATGTCGAACATTAGCTGAATAACACAAATTAACAATAATAAATAACATGCATATAATGACAGCACAAATGTTATGTAGCAGCAGCCTACCTGAACATGGAATGGGATCTTCAGCTTCAAAACCGCATGCCTGTTATTAAAGCATTCACAAACTTTAGTCAGAAGCTGTGGTACATCCGGTCATTGAGTCAGTTATTTCATGTTGCGTTACCAAATTTCACTTCAAAGTATAAACTTTACCCAGGCTATACACATCCTGGAGTTATGTATGCATGAATGCTCATGTCATGAAACACAGTATGTTGACATGTTTTCAGTCTAGCTGATATGACAAATAAATAGTTAAGTGACATGAACTCACTTGAATGTTTGTAGGTCTTTAATACATTTTTATGATCATGTTTTATTGTATTGGAGCTTCCGAGCGTACGTTTTTCACATGTATGTACCTAAACAGTGCATCTAAGTGACAATAAAGTGAATCTGAACTCACAGCATCAACGACAGCCTCCGCAGCCTTCTCAGAGCAGCAGAAAGGGCTATCTGGCACACTGGTATTCATGCTGATACAAGACAAAACCAAGACAACCACATCAGCCAAAATATTATTGCCCTATTTTATACTCTGCATAAAAGTGTTGGAAATATCCGATCCACAAGCTCACAATGCATTGCATCGCGGTGCGTGTTAATTGAGCTTGTAGATCTGCTATTATACTTTTATGACATGCCCAAAAAAAGGATTAGATGCCAGGACAGGTTGAATGTGGTTAAGTGTGTCTGTGGGCTGTGGCTGTGATACATATTTAACCAATGAAAAGAATACCAAAAGCTTGTGACTCAATAATAACTACATTGGATCCATTCATAAGGCTGGGAACGAGGCTAGGATCCATTGGTTACAAGAGTTAACTGTTTTGGACATACAGTAGGAAATATCCGTTCCATGTTTTTGTGTGGACAAAGATTTCTTGCATTCATCAGATTCCCTGGGAAGAATGCTACGTTAGAAATGTGGACTACTGTGTTAAATTGTTCAATACTGGAAGGTGTGCTTCATATTTAGAGGAAATTATCACAAAATTGTGATATTGTACTAATGTCTGCAAAATGAGGGCATAATTGTCCATATTATGTATTGCTCACCAATTTATTCCCCCTGCATCGGTCTTCTTAGACATCAGTGCTTTCCAAAACTCATGGGTGGTCTTCACAGTTCTGATGGCAAAATCCTGCAATATACAATTTATATATATTACAACAACCAAGTACAAGAATAGTGTGAATACTTAATACTATTATTCAGGGATAAATTGGAATTATGTCGAAGGAGGTCGATTCTATAAACGGCTTCTAAATCCTGATCTAAGGTTTTGAAAAACGTCAGATTAATAATAAAATAAATATATATACGGTATATATGTTGCTATATATACTGTATATAGCAACAGAAACAGGCTTCCCAAATCAATAGGTATAACAACAACAAATAGGTACTAAGTACTATGAATTTAAAGTTGAAATGGTTTACCCTGTCCTTGAACTCTCCATTGAAAGCAAACTGGTTTTCGGGTTTTCCATCTGGGACTTTGTATCTTTTAAACCAATCAAATGTTGCCTCAAGGTAGCCTGGCTTGAGTCTTCTTACGTCATCAATATCTGTGCAAACCAACAAGACCAGAGAACTCCATTATGTCCTCACAATGAGTTGTGGCCCAATTTCTGCAATTAACAATGATTAATTGCACCAATTAGGGGTGCAACACTTACTCGAACTAATCAATTCAATCGATTATGACAAATAATATAATCAATAATAGAATACAATTATTAGTAATAATCCCCTATTGTCTCATTATTATTTTATGTTTTTTTGTGGCTTTTGTTATGGAGGGACAGACAGTAGGCTGAAATGGGGAGAGAGATGGGGGGGGGGGGGGGTGACATGCAGTAAAGGCCATCGAGATCGGGAGTCGAACACGCGGAACACTGCCAGACTGGATTACCAGCCAAGGTACCTGGACCGCTGAGCCACAGCCCAGCCTATTGTCTCATTATTCACGCCATTATAGGCAGAAAGTTACAAATAGTGAAAATAGCCACTCTACACGCTTACAATGTGTCACATCACATTGTGCACTTGTAGAACAACATACATGTACAGTATAAAATGACGCTCAAGTGGTTAATCAAGTTGTTGATATAGATTTTCTTTTAAACGCACTTCTCGATTATTTGATTAATTGATACGGCAATGTATAGTTGCAGCCCTATTATTCCCAATCAGACATGCTTGTACCGTTGAAGTCAGGGGCCTCAGGATCATCCATATTGATCACGATGACCTTCCAGTCCGTTTCACCTTCATCAATCAAAGCCAGGGTTCCCAGAACCTTGACCTTGATCACCTCACCTCGAGAGCACACCTGAAAATGGGGAGAGACAAGACATTATTATTTAAAGATTTCGTTTTGGCACGTTATACTTTTCATTTTCAGATAGGTCAGTGTAGAAGAGAGACAGAAAACCAAGGGCAGAGAGAGAGAGAGAGAGAGAGAGAGGAGAGAGAGGAAAGACATTCAAGACAAGACAGATTCTTTGTCAAATTCTAACTTGCGTCCTCGAGTTCACTATAGGAGCATACTTCTCGTTAAGTGAGTGTGGCTCTTATAAATATTTAACCATTGAAAAGTCTGTTTGTGACTAAATAACTACATTGGATCCATTAGAACACTGTTTCCCAAACACTGGGTCGGTACCCATTTGTGGGACGCGGACCCATTTTTAAGGGACGCGACTCGCGAGTAAACACATCCCGGCATTTTTTCCTCCTAGATATTGTTTTGAATTATTATTATTGTTTCATAACTGAACACATTTTTTTCACCAAGCTCACCACGTGTCACGATGTGACCAGTAGTGAGAGCTTGCCATTTTCACTAGTTTGGGTCTGGGCCGGGAGACATCAAATGCCTCTTTTGGGTCCCAAGCTAAAAAGATTGAGAACCACTGCGAAGAAGACAGGTCTTTATTTTTATTTTATATTTTTTTACATTTCCTGAAGAGTAACAGTTTTGGACTGACAACTGGCTGAGACGCCTGCAGACACCTCAAGGAGACACATCTATCTATAAATGCACCCATTCGTCCTACCGACATTTGACACACGTGTTCCACACCACCACAGGGAGTGCCCGGCCTTGAGTCAGTGGATACACTGTTGTCCAGAACCAGCACAACAGCCTCTGCAAAGGCTCTGGACAGGGCCCAAATTAGCCAATAAATTTCACCCCTGATCACCCCTAGATTCTGACATCTCCAAATTTGATCATGCCTGACAAAGAACTCCATATATGGGCATTAAAGGGACACAGACATAATAACTGGGTGGGGCGTGCATTTCCAACTTGCATCATTCCAAGTAGGCCAGTGCCCAACAACGGCACCGCTCTATAGCAGAAGAGTGGAGCACTGTGATGAGTGATAAATGGCCGTTCAGAGTCCCCAGTACCTTGTTTCCTATGTCACATATGTCAATGGGGTCATTGTCACCGCAGCAGCCTGTGTCCCCATCCTCGTGTCCAGGGTCTTCCCATGTCTGTCTGTGCAGAGCGTGTGGTTAATGAAGACTGTGACTGGCGGGCGACATGTGCACACTTGAAACAATGGGGGACAGTAAGGGGGCAGAAACCTCTTATCTCCAATATTCTATTCTTTTTTTCGTAAATAACATGATATACAGTACTAGTATGATTCTGAAACGGCTTTTCTGCATAATGGATACTTTTACCTTTATAAGTATATTTTGCTGCCAACACCTTTATACTTTGAGAAAGATTTGGACTGCATGACTCTTACTTGTAACAAAGAATGTTTTTACACTGTGGCAATGCTACTTTTACTTAAAGATCAGTAGTTACTTGGACATGGTAGAAGTGAACTTGCCTGTGGTATCGCTCCATAATTCCAGATATATCCTTTGTGAGGAAACACGTTGGCCACGTAACGAAGACCCCCTTTCTTTACATCTTGCTTCAGCGGATTCATCGGGTCTGTGGTGGCAATCTGAGACACAATTATCATGGTAGCACATTCATAAATATGCTATGAATGAGCAAATTAACACATTGTATTACAAAAGGTACAGTAGGCTATAATATGTATTGTACAGTATATGCAAGATGAAGTTGAGAAATGTGTTGCCGTAATGAGTAATCCCATGTGGCAACTAACAAAAGCACTGTTCTATTCTATTCTATTCTATCTGTAATCTCTTGTATAAAGACTCAAGTCTCCCACACACAGAAACAGACACCGCACACACGCCAATCTATTGTGCACATTTACCTCCATTTTGGCATTTGTCCACCGTGGAACCTCAACAACTGCATGAAAGATATTCTAGAAAAAAGGATCATAAGTCAAAAGCTTCGCTATATTACTGCATGGTATCAACTCTCTCTATTCTCTTATGTTACACAATTCATCACACCTTCCGTCAGTGAATAAGGCCATACTTTCACAGTGCTACGCAGCATACTTTAAAAACTACTCCGTATGACACAGACACACTCTTGAGTCAGAGAAGTAAAAGTCCATACAAAGCATAGATTTAGCATTTGATTGAAGAGGTCATTACCTCAGATTCATTTGCGTAGATGGGTATGTCGTGGAAAGGAGAGACGTATTTGCCCTCAGAGTTTTCTGTCAGTGGGAGAAATATTATCCTTAATTTAGTACATCTTAAGTGAATAAGTCAACAATATGATGCAATGCAGCAGTCATAGCATTGCATCCTACACCTACAGGCAACATCAAGAATGTCAAAACTCTCAACATGAACTCAGGCACAGTAGACACATTTTCAGGAATGTAACAAACACCCAGCACAAACTTTATAGATGCAATGTCAATTTATAGAATCCACTTACTGAAGAATACTCTGTAATCCAGGGTGTTTGGTCTGCCCCTCTCTTCGATGGTGAAGCTCATATCTGGTGTGGATGTCTTCAAGTGTGTGGACTGGTTCAGAAAGGAGAAAGCTGCTGTCAGTGAGTGTGTGTGTATGTGTAGTGGGCATGCTCATGTCTGAAGCCAGGGGGGGTTACACGTGTCTAATAGCCTTGATCGGTTTGTGTATGACAACAGGGGAGGTAAACCAGGGTGACAGGACCAGGCGACAGAGCAGTCGTCCTGGTTGTCATATATATGGTCATGGGATGGAGCAGTTATTTAGTATGTACAGTAGGTAACATTTACAGTATATGACCTACTGTTTATAAAACAGGACTGTGTGAGACTACCAAGATGGTTCAGACCAGTCAGTAATCACCAGCCTCATCTAATCCCTCTCTCTGTTATATTCCACTCAACCTTCTGTTCAAAGAGACAAACTGGATGAAAAGTTATGGTTGCCAGGATAGGCACTATTATTTGTTTCCATTTCATCCATGTCAGATATACTGTATAGGTCTATTTAGGACGGGAACGCATCTGTGTCGCATGTAGCATTTAAACACTTTAACAATTATTTTAAACTAAAGTCGTTGGTAAATAGCAGATCTACAAGCTCATCTACAAGCGGCACTCTGTCCCACGCTACGAGCTTGTAGATGCAAAAATCAAAAAAATGTGGTGCAAAATTTGCAAATGCTTTCACAGGGAATGTTTTTAACTTTGCTTCTGGGCCTGTAATAACATTTTCAGATGGGGGTCACCGCCGGCCAACTACATATAACTTTTGGGGTCCTTGACATGAAATAGTTTGAGAACCACTGATATAAACATATCATTAAACTGTCATTAGAAGACATTTTGTAGAATCTGGTCTGTCCTACATGGGTTAATAATGGCCTTTCATTCAAACGTGCATACAGAAACAGATGGAGCTGACCTGGGCGTAAGCACTAAACCAATTAAAACACAGGATTAGGTTGTGTGCCCATGTCATGACTTCTTGCCTCTCCAGTTAAACCGTAACCATTTGATAATGTACTTATAGTTCCCATGTTTAGAACGGTTGTGTACAAAAATATCCTGTGGTTTGACTAAAATAGCAAGCCCAAAGAGAAAGCAACTACCATCTCTAACAGAGCTTCTTTTTTTGTTGCTAATATCGTTACACTTTGTTTAAGATATTAAATTAAAAATCTTTTCAAATATAATTGTTTAAAGATAAATTAATAGCATATTAGTAGGCTACCAGCCTACTTTTTTTTAAATTACTTTTTGACAGGAAAAACATTTTTCACCTCTCCTCTCCTTTACTCCTAGAGCAAATCCGTGATCACAATGGAGATATAATACTAAAATTAAAATAGTTATGTCAAAAGTCCCTAAAAGTAAAATCCCAATAAACAAAAACATGTAATGGGCGATTACATCAGTAAGTCCCCATTTGAATCATTCATTGCCCCAACCTACCTGTGGGATTCCCATTCCTCACAGCTGTTTCTCATCATGGACACCCAGGTCTGCTGCTGCTCTGTTCCCAATCTAATGCAGGATGATGGCCGGCCAGTGCATTACAAACGTCGTCTAAACAATACACTAAAATATGCATCTGAAAATAGCCAATACAATAACAAATGTGCTTCACTGCCTCTCTGTCTCTCTCTCTACCTAGCAGTGTGAAGTGCAGACACAGGGCAGTGTGTCATTGCATTCACATCAGCCTGTGATTGGCTGACACAAAACCAGTCTGTTTAGCTAGAAACCAATACAGCTGGACTTTTAGGGTCTTTGACTTAGAGGCAAAACAGCCCTCAGTTCGAATACGATTATTTTGTGTTGTCGCGACCTGAAAAGGTTGATAACCACTGTCTTATTGTATCATTAGGTTGACAATTTACTATTTAGGGATTTAGCAAAAGTAAGTTCTTATCCAGAGTGACTTTACTAAGTGCGAGATCAGAGAGAATGGCCTAAAAACTATCTAGGGCTTCAAAGAAACTACGGTAAACGTATTTAAAATTAATTAACATACGAGTGTTCTACCTTCTGTATTAAAATAAATGCACAGTCTGTATCATTGCCAGTAGTTTATATTTGTCATACTATCAAAAGTCAAGTCATAAATAAAAGGCATGCCAAACGGGCCAGGTTCATTTAAAAATGGCCTCGACCTGGTTCGATATTAAAAATGTTTTAAAAGTGACATGGTATCTTCTTCTTTAACACCGTGAACATGTGTTATCGTTTGCATTGTGATGCCGATAAATAGCTACTTAAAGTATACTACATTAGTTTCATTGATCTGAGCCGGAACACAACATAAACATGATCTGACAATGGGCCACGGATCAGAAAAGGTTGGAGAACCAAAAGAAAATATCTATTCCTGCCAGTTCAGACAGACAAGAGCAAAGGAAAGGTACTATGTTTACCCAGGGTAACTGCACTAAGCTCAAGAACTTGTTTACAGCCAGGCCCTGCTCATAGAACATTTCATGGTAGAGGTTCAATGCCTTGTCCAAGGGCACTTCAGCGGTGGTAATTTTAACGTGCCGGTCCGGGGATACGAACTAGCGACCTTCCGATATCAAGACCGCTCCGCAAACCGTTCGGCCACCGCTGCCAACAATGGGTACGAGAACGCTAATGTGTTCTTCACACGCCCTCTGGATTCCTGGTTCTTGGACGGCAGTGGGATGTTTGGAGGCACAGCATATATGTATATATTATTTAGCTGTGAGGCAGAACATATTTCGTAAGGAAGGCACACTGCACGCAATCACGTCCTTGGGGTTTTTGTAAAAACAAATGTCCAGCATAGAATCGTTTTAGGCATCGTTTGAGAACAAGATGTCAAATGTGTGAGGGGACTGCATAGCAGTCAGCGTATCTTGGTCCAAAGGATTTGACTTCACGTTGATCCATTTCAGTGCTGGCATGGCAAGCAACTTCTCCATTGGGATTTCTGTGGATCAGAAACAGACGTTATTTGTCACATCACAGGTTTACAGCTACAGTAGATGTAAAGAAGTGGGTGACATTCTTTTTTTCATGTGCACTCCATCATTTTGTAGTGACTGAGAGGCGAGCAGAAGGGAAAGATATACGAACGAAGGCGGGCAAATAAAATGTTCTATGTAGATATTTATATAGAAGACAATGTGATAGCAAAATGATGTTTAGAACATGTTATATGCAGGTGTGTACATGTTCCCCCAGAGACATCAGCATCATGGGGAGATTAAAAATAAATAACCGGTAGTAGAGTGGCCGGATGGGAACCGTGAGGTTCCCGGTTTGATCCCGGGCTCCCCCAGTGTTAATGTCGAAGTGTCCTTGAGCAAGACTCTGAGCAAGTCCCCTGATTGCTCCCGATGAGCAGGTTGGTGCCTTGCATGGTTTCCTCCGCAATCTATGTAAAGGTGTATGAATGTGTGTGTGTGTGTGTGTGAATGGAATGCACTCTATGTAAAGCACTTTGGATAAAAGCGCTATATAAATGCACCATTTAACCTGATGAGACAAATGTCAAATTGCTGTGATTTATACAGAATGTCTAATTGTTTACCAGTGATGCTGTTTCCCTCCAAGTTGATGCTCTCCAGTGTTCTTATTCCGGTCAGCTTCTCGGGGAAGACGGAGAAACGATTGTTGGCCAGATTGATGCTGGTCAAATTCTCAGAGTCTGCCACAGCGTCAGGGAGCTTGGTGAGAACGTTGCAGTGTGCGTCCAACTCTGCAAGGTGGTTCAAAACACCAGTCACAGGGGGCTGTCTATAGCAAGACCTAGAATGATAACTATAAAGCCTTTGAGAAATATAAACATACAAAAAAAGTCTGTCGTGTTTTATTGTGACACCTAATAATCCACTCAATTATTGGGTGACACACACACACACACACACACACACACACACAAGTTCATTCCGTCGACTAAAACTATGACGAAAAATGTTTGTCGACTACCTTTTTTCACTGGCAAAAACGAAATCAAAACTATATAAAAACTAAGCTGTGATGAATAAAACAAAGTTAATATAATGACAATTTTGTCAACAAATATGTTAGGGACAGACTAGTGGAGAAGAGATCCAGTAGAACTAAAAGACTACTACTAAGTCATTTTATGTTTGGTTGCGCTCGGGTGTCACAACGCATCGCAGATCAGATATTTTCAGCATGTGTAAAAGACGCCAAGGTTGACAAAATCAACTGTAGATTAAAGAATTGGCGAATTGGCGACGCGATATATTCGTGCGAATAATTCGCATTTAAAGAAAACCAATTGAAGTCCATGCAAGCTTCCACATCAGTGGCGAATGTGCGAAAATGCGACCGTTTTCGCTCTTTATTTGTTCGCTCTGGTGTCGTATTTTGCAGAGATTCGCAGGCGAACTGCAACATGCAATATTTCGCATTTTCAGATCGCTTATTTGCATCGCGTCACTAATTCGCCAGTGTGTAATGACCTTTAGCCTAAAACGAAAACTTTTCAGTTGACCAAAATACAAACTAAACATTTTATTCAAAAGACTATGACTATGACAAAATAAAAAATTGGTGTCAAAATTCACACTGACACACATAGTACCTCTCAGCTGTGTGAACGTCACAAAGATTTTGCTGGAAACCGCCTTCATCTCGTTGTCGGCCAATGAGACGACACGGATGTTATCTTTCACATTCACCAGCACCTTGAACACGCCGTCCGGGAAACCAATCAGCTTGCAGTCTGACAGATCTACACAGAGTGGGGGAAACCAATCAGCTTGCAGTCTGACAGATCTACACAGAGTGGGGGAAACCAATCAGCTTGCAGTCTGACAGATCTTCACAGAGTGGGGGAAACCAATAAGCTTGCAGTCTGACAGATCTACACAGAGTGTAAGCAGACTTGCGTGTCAAGAGGCGTCAAGAAAACGCCTAGTCAAGGCGTCTCTTCCGGGTTTGTGGACGAAAGTGGTATGGCGCTTGGGTGCCGGTGATTTCAGGCTATTCCACTATGACGCGCGTCCGCTTTTGGCTTCCATCTTGGATGTTAAAGCATAGCATCAATGCTAGTGAGCTAAAATGAAATGTGTGTGTGTGTGTGAGACTGTGTGTTTAGCTGTGCAACAGTGACACTTAGTGGTGAAAGCCAACCAAACGCTATTTTCGTGCTCGGATGGACCCAGCCAGCCAGGGACACACATAGCTCCGCAATGGAGTGGTTGCACCACTCAAAACCCCGGAAGAGACGCGAAGAGATACAAAACTTGCAAAAGTCTGCTTCCAGGGGGAAATATCCATGCAGGGTTTTAGAGCACTGTTTCCCAAACAGTGGGTCAGGACCCAATTGTGGGTCGTGGACGGGAAGCGACGAGGCAACGCCTGTTGTAGGTGAAAGAAAAGGGACGAACGGGAGGCCGACGGGCCAACCGATGGCCACCTCAGCCCCCGATGAAACGCTTCACTCCAGCGGCCCGGGGCAGAGGGGACATTTTTACTGTACTGTAACATATACAATTTGGCTTGGCTATGCATTGTGAGCTTGTAGATCGCCTATTTTCAAAGAATTCACACACATTATATATATATATATATATATATATATATACACACACACACACGCACACACACACACACACACACACACACACACACACACACACACACACACACACACACACACACACACACACAAACTATTTACATAATTACTACATTATAGTAGATTTTGTAGAGTAGATTTTGATGCCACTACTGTACTTTTACTCTATTATTAATATTTTTATTTATTTATTTATTACGACATTTTGAATACGAAACTGGCACTGCCAGTCACTGGCAGTGACTGGCAGTGCCAGTCACTGCCAGTCACCAGACAGTGCCAGTCAGCCTTTGACATCACCTACTGTTGAAAAATGAGAATAGAAAGCACCCACCACAGCTCGGGTTTTGGCATTGTGTGGTGGAAACTGGAAATGTGATCTTAACTTACCTAAAGTATCTGTCTCCTCCTCTACTGTCGCATTGACCCTCCTAGCCACCTTTGCCACCGCTTCAGCCATGGTTTACCTGTGGAAAAAACAGAAGATAATGTCACTAAACATACTATGCATTTTTACACATTGTCACAGAAGATGAATTGAACAATGTGGACCCTGTTGTAAACAAGTGTAATGCTTAATTGGGTCGTCCACTCACAGTTAACAGTCTCTGTATTGAGTTTGTGCTTGAAATGTACTGTAATTCTACAAACTAACTGTTAATAAATATTTCAATCAATCAAAAAGATCATCCAGTAGGCTATTCGTGGCTGGTGGATTATTACCCATCTAACTAAAACATTCACTCATTCTCTCTGTAGTTCACTGTGAAATGTATTGAATGTCTATGAAGTAAGTTGGACATTATAAGATAATTAATGGGCACAAACCTGATACGACCTGCCCTGCTGCTATACCGCCGCCTGAAATGGTCTATCGTATCGCTGTCTACGACTCTACGGTGTCTTTCATTATCTATCTAATGTTTCATTACAAACCGTGGAAGAGAGAAGTTAAATAACAACTTTCCTCCTCCAGCACACTCACACTACTGTAATACAGAGCTTGACAGCTGCAGTGACTGAATGGCAGGCTGCTAGGTTACCGAAGGGTTACAGTGTCACTGCTGTCCAATCAAATTCATTCATCCTGTGCCTGTCAAACTCAAATTTGGCGATTGTATATTTTTAGACCGAGCCAGGTCAATTCATTCAGTGAGTGCCAGTTCAGTTCGATCCAGTCAGTCAGTGCTCTACTTTTTTCAACTCGATCCCTCTCCTCGAACCCTGCTTTCATACATACTTCACCTTTATATAATGTTAGCCTGTTAAGTTTAGTTAGTAACTAACTATAGCTCCTACTAGTCCTAGCTTGAAGCTTGAAGCTTCTTACTATAGCTGATATCAGAAGGAAAACCGCATAGGAAAACCGGAGCACACTTCCTAAGTTTGACTATGTATTCATTTGACTCAAACCTGCGCGGTGAAGTTGCAGACGATGAGTCGAATGCGCTAACTAACCGCCTCACAGATTGCGTTCATGTCAGGATACGATGTAGCCTGAGTGACACTCGTTTTGAATTTTCATTTCGTTCATTAAGACATTTTTTGTAATGGTAGCGATTCAGGACTGGAGCCAGGCTAGCTCTGGTCCATAGCCTTCTACTGCTAGATACAGTGGGCACTCATATAGGGACACCAGTGTAAAATTGACTATTTTGTTCAAAATGTAAAAAAAAAGTATATAGCCTATTTATTTATTTTTCTTTAAAAAAAAAGGTCATATGTAATGTAAAGTAAGCTATAGCCTAAGTCATGATGTGAACACATGATACATACTTTATCAGACTTAATTGTATCCTTCAACGTCTTGTTTGAATACACCCCAAAATTGCCCCTTATTAACTCTTAACTTTAAAAAAAAGTTAAATGTTGTCTTACCTTTGCAAGTCCTGGTCAGATGCAATAACATAAACCTACCTACATACCATCTCTCTCTTGACCGTTGCTATGGTATTGACTGGAAAAGGCCTGGTTGGTCAGCCTTTCATTCTGTTTTCAAAGGACTTGAATACGAGCATTCTGGCTGCCTACAGGCTGAATGTCACTGTATCCACTCCAGCCTTGTGCTGTGCCTTGTGCTGTGCATTGTGCAAGCAAATTCCTCTGTTTCCTCCACTACATTTTAATATCGTTGAATAATAAAACAGCATAAGCTTAATTGTCAATATGCCTATATTCCTTTTACAGTTATTCATTTTTAAATAGAGTGCACATCAGTGATTTTGCTGCGAGTACTGCTGTGGTAAAAGTAGTAAAAGTATGAATACCTGAGACCAAGTACAATTCTGGATGTACTTGAGTAAACAGTAGGCCTACTGAAGTATTGGTATAAAAATGTACTAAAAGTACCAAAAGTAGAAAGTAGGCTACTCGTAGAATGTTCAATTTCACAAGTATTCAACATTCCAATGACTGAAATGTATATAGGGCTGAAGTGGTTAATATTTAATAATAATCAAAATATATGATGTATTTTCTAATAAATGTAGTGAAGTAAAAGTACAATATTTTGAGCCAAGATGTAGTGGAGTGGAAGTGATATTGGAAATCGGTCAATTAAAGTACGTACTTAATTACAGTACTTAAGTAAATATACGTAGTTACTTTCCACTGCTGTGAGAGACATCACGTGTGATGTGAATGAAAACAGACAAGATGAGAACGCAGCATCACTGCCTCATGAAACATGTATAGTTATGCAGTAAATTGTATTTATTAACCTCAAATAATGTGTACATGTATTACTTATCCACATGACCTGATGTGGATTTCGCACCACACTGTGGTCAGAGAACAGTGGTAGACAAATAAAACGTTGTAATAAAGAAGCATAATATCAGTTTGGGTTTTTTGGCTACTACTGGTGTAATTTACTTTTGTATCACAAGGTGGCAGCAGATGACAAGAAAAAGAAAAATAGAATGAAATCATGATAAATGCCTGGTGGTGATCATTCTACGACTCAAGCAAGTAATGTAATATGTTCATTTTAGCAAGTCCTGTCAGTCAGTGGGTCTCTATAGTATTCCCAGCAGCAGTTCCCAAACCATTTACTGTCAAGGACCCCCACATTGACATGAATAGCCCATAGACCCCCCCCCCACCCCATTTGAAAAGATATGCCATGGACCCCCATAAGAGAAGATTTTTACGGCTCTAGCGGTGATTCTCAACCCGTTTAATTTCAAGGACCACCAGTTTGACATGCATTAGTCATTTAGTCTGCGGACCCCCATTTGATGGCATTTCTATCTCTGGGATCGGCAATTTATATTGTAAAATCAATGTTAATTTAACTCCGTTTGTACACTCTCAGAGTTAGAGACCCATAAGGTTCCATTTGGTTCCAAACTATAATTTAGCTGGGTACCCCCCTGGAACTCCCTTGACCCCTGGGGGTCCCCGGACCACACTTTGGGACCCACTGCTGTACCAGGAGGAGTCCGGGACACAACTGTCCATTCTGTATCACATGCCCTATGAAATGGTCAACTGGCTACCATCTAGCAACATAATTATATTTTATTCCAATGACAACTGCAAAATAACAAAGGTTCAATAATGTAATGGTATATAAAGAATATTGATTCTCACAATTATACATTATCTTGTTAGCCCTGCACCTATACGGCAGTTTCTCTGATCTTACAAAGTAGTCCGGCAGCCGACAGGCTTCTTCTGTTCAAAGTGGGAAATTTGGTATATAGTCATTTTTATTGGCCTAAAATATTGTCTATATACACATACTGTACATTCATGAATCCACTTGCTGACCAGCTGTCAGTATTGGGATTTTATTTTTATAGGGGTTTCTTGTGACCCTACCATTAACATACAATGGCTGGCAAAATTGTCAAACTTTCCTGACATGTCAAACTAGGGGGTTTTCATGATTCAAAGTGAGCAAAGTGCTAGTGCAAAACATAGTCAACATCGTCATCACTTTTCCTTTTTCCCCCCATTTGCCTTTCGGCAGCATTGGCTGCTCGGATGAATCATGAAAACCCCCTAGTTTGACATGTCACATGCTACTTAAAGCAAAAGGAACATTTTGGACACGTTTGCCTGCCATAGGATGTTAATGGTAGGGTCACAAGAAACCCCTATTTAAAAAAAATGCCCAATACTGACAGCTGGTCAGCAAGTGGATTCATGAATGTGTGTATATTATAGACAATATTTTAGGCCAATAATAAAAAAGACAATATACCAAATGTCCTATTCGTCCACCTCAGCTGCCGGACTAACGAGGGAGGAGCACACACCAATAGCGCACACCAATAGTTTGGGAGGTGCTGACCAGGGGAGATGAACCTGAAAAAAAAGGGAAGGATAGGTTGCACAGCTCATAGTCAAAAAACATTTATTTTAAAGATTACAGAGACAGTACACCTACAGATTTTGTCCCAACATCACGCAAATGGGTACACAGTCTCTCTATAGCCAGTCAACAAAAACGGGGTCTTTCACATTTTTCAGACTCCATCCTGATTGGCTAAGATTGGCTTCCAAATTTTTAAGGAGTGCTCCGTTTCAAACAAAATGCCGCAAATCATGAACACATTGTGATTTCTGTGAAATTTTGCACGCAAATTCCCACTATTCCTAGGCAGAGGAAGAAATGCCACTTGAAAATGTTCAACTCGGCCTCATGGTGACGCTATAACTGGAGGCCAAGGAAAACCCATTGCCTGGACATTTTCACATGTGCTCTTTATAGCGCCACCAGGAGGCCGACATATGTAAAGCTTTTCTTATATTACCCCTTCAAATTTCACGCAAATCAGCACACATGATCTCTATAGTCATGTGATCAAGACGCGGGTTTGTTTGATTTCTCATATTCCATCCTGATTGGCCAAGATTGGCTTCCAAAGTTTTCAGGAGTAGCCCGTTTTGTACCCGTTGTGTACAAAATGCCGCAACTCATCAACGCAGTGTCCGATTGCGGTGAAACTGTGCGCATATTCCCACTAGGCTGAGGAAGAAATGCCACTTATATTTTTCAATTCTGCCTTTTCAAGCGCCACCCGGAGGCCCATTTATGTGCAACACTTTTTTTATATTAGTCCTTCAGATTTTATCCAAATATCAATCCTGGTAGTTTTAATGATGTTTGGGAGACAAGAAACACTTTCCATGGGGATTTTATGTGGGTCACGTGTTTTTTTTTAATATTTTAGTAGTGTCTGTGAGGTCAGACACTGCTGGATTATGACCATAATGCTTTGTTGCACTTACCCCACCTTGTGGAGAGGGGGAGTGCTGTCTTACTGAGACAACATGTAGTTGAAACCAGTGTCCATGACATCACAGACACTACTAAAATACTACAGAAAATACTACAGAAATACTAAAATATCTAAAAAACAAATTTGAAACATTTGAAACCCCCCAGGAAAGTGTCTGTCTCTCAAACATCATTAAAATAAGATCTGGTTGCAAAAGATCTTTCTGGCCCTTTAACGTGACCTAACCTTATTTTTTACTCTATGGACCTAACTGACTAACTCTTCACACTGTTTACATTAATAAGTGTAGAGAAGACGCAGGTGTTTCGAGTGAAGCTCTTAACACAGTGACTACAGAGGTAGCCTTAAGGCTTCTCACCAGAATGGACAAGCTGGTGTCTCTTCAGATTCGTAGACCGACTGAAACTCTTGTCACACACAGTACAGAGGTACGGTTTTTCACCAGTGTGGCGGCGCCGGTGTCTCTGCAGATCACCAGACTCACTGAAACTCTTGTCACACTCAGTACAGAGGTACGGTTTTTCACCGGTGTGGATGCGCCGGTGGATCTGCAGATGACTAGACTGACTGAAACTCTTGTCACACTCGGTACAGAGGTACGGTTTTTCACCAGTGTGGCTGCGCTGGTGTCTCTCCAGATTACTAGACTGACTGAAACTCTTGTCACACACAGTACAGAGGTACGGTTTTTCACCAGTGTGGATGCGCTGGTGTATCCACAGATCACTAGACAGACTGAAACTCTTGTCACACTCAGTACAGAGGTACGGTTTTTCACCAGTGTGGCTGCGCTGGTGTCTCTCCAGATTACTAGACTCACTGAAACTCTTGTCACATACAGTACAGAGGTACGGTTTTTCACCAGTGTGGCTGCGCCGGTGTCTCTGCAGATTACCAGACTCACTGAAACTCTTGTCACACTCAGTACAGAGGTACGGTTTTTCACCGGTGTGGATGCGCCGGTGGATCTGCAGATGACTAGACTGACTGAAACTCTTGTCACACTCGGTACAGAGGTACGGTTTTTCACCAGTGTGGCTGCGCTGGTGTCTCTCCAGATTACTAGACTGACTGAAACTCTTGTCACACACAGTACAGAGGTAAGGTTTTTCACCAGTGTGGATGCGCTGGTGTATCCACAGATCACTAGACAGACTGAAACTCTTGTCACACTCAGTACAGAGGTACGGTTTTTCACCAGTGTGGCTGCGCTGGTGTCTCTCCAGATTACTAGACTCACTGAAACTCTTGTCACATACAGTACAGAGGTACGGTTTTTCACCAGTGTGGCTGCGCTGGTGTCTCTCCAGATCACTAGACTGACTGAAACTCTTGTCACACACAGTACAGAGGTACGGTTTTTCACCAGTGTGGCTGCGCCGGTGTCTCTGCAGATTACCAGACTCACTGAAACTCTTGTCACACTCAGTACAGAGGTACGGTTTTTCACCGGTGTGGCTGCGCCGGTGGATCTGCAGATGACTAGACTGACTGAAACTCTTGTCACACTCGGTACAGAGGTACGGTTTTTCACCAGTGTGGCTGCGCTGGTGTCTCTGCAGATCACTAGACTGACTGAAACTCTTGTCACACACAGTACAGAGGTACGGTTTTTCACCAGTGTGGCTGCGCTGGTGTCTCTGCAGATCACTAGAGTGACTGAAACTCTTGTCACACACAGTACAGAGGTACGGTTTTTCACCAGTGTGGCTGTGCTGGTGTCTCTCCAGATCACTAGTATGACTGAAACTCTTGTCACACTCAGAACAGCGGTACGGTTTCCCCCCGCTGTGGACATGCTCGTGTGCCTTCAGGTCAGACAACTTAGTGAAACTCTCGTCACATTGCGGACAGGGGAAATGTTTGGGTCTAGTGTCTCCTTGCTTCTGGTCACCGACAGAGCTGCTGGTGCTGGGCTGACTGGCTACTGCTGAAGGGATCTGTCCACTCACAGAGCTGCTGGTGCTTGGCCGATTGGCTGCTGCAGCTGGGGAGGGGATCTGTCCACACCTCAGCATCTGGAAGTACAGGTTGTTGTGGCTCCTTTTAATGTGTTTGTAGAAGAAGAGCTGAGAGGTGAAGGCGTACGGACACTCTGAGCAGCAGAAGGCCTGAGTCTGGGAACTCCCAGTCTGGTCCTGAGTCTGGCCTGAGTCTGGTCCTGAGAGAGAGAGAGATTAGTAGAATGATAAGTTATCGCGTCCTAAAACATACAGGGAGCTCATAGATTATAAAACACTTACTTTGAAGTTCAAAAGGGGAAAGGTAGGTGAAAGTGGTATGAAAATGGAATGGAAAACTAAAACAAATCCACTGGTCGACGAGTCAGCGGTTTGCCGACTAGCTGACGAGTCTGACCCATCCCCGTTAGATTATAGTTAGACAGAACCTTTCTCAGTACTCTTGTTGTCCCACATCTTAACAAAGATGATTCCAGTCATTCAGTTAATTTAACAGACAGATAGATGGTAATACCTTTCTCAGAGCTCTTCTTGTCCCACATCTTATCAAAGATGATTCCCAGCTCCTTTGCATATTCATCTCCGTACCAGACCAGCAGTTCTTCTCCTTTGACCACAGGACGACAAACACGATACGCAATCCCTTGTCGATACTGGAACGCTATCAGGTTCTGTTCTCCCTCATTACGAGCACAGTTCACATACCTGACACAGATAGACAGACCTCTATAAGTACATACATCGAAATGTATATTATTATGTATTTAAGTCCTAGAGCCAAAGTTCAATTTCCTCCTTGAAAATTCAATCTTTATTCAAGATTATGAGGAATCATGGACAGTGACCCTGACCACATTTACAATGATGCTACATTGATCACTGTATAAAACAAATGTCTGTCTTTCCTCCCAAACTGTACATTTACACACTGGCATTGTCCCTCAACCTCCATTCCTTCACAAAAAAAACCAAATGACACTCCTAGATCAAAGTGTTGCTGACTCAACCTACATCAGGAATGTCACTTCCACAGTGAGAACAATATTTTGGAATCTAAACTGTAAGTTAAGTTAGTTGAATGACAAGGTAGTTATAAGGCCGGTCCTCAAACTAGAGGCCCGTCCTTTATTTGCATTATAATAGGCTACTTGACTTGTGTCTACTTGTGTAAACAAGTAGGCTTCTCACCATAAACAAGGTCAGAATAAAGGGGATAAAATAGATAATGCACTAACGTAACGTTTCACCAGCGCGTTAATCTCACTGCAGCCTCCGAGTGTGACTCTCACTCTATATTATGGCTCTCTCTCTCTCATATCTCACACACGTTATACAATATACATTCACGTTAGCGAGCCCTGACCAGCTGCTCCATCTGTCTGTCAAACCACCACCTCTTTTTAATTATCATCATTTAATTATTTTATATCTCCGACCGACGGCGACAGTCAATGAGAGTCAAGCTCATGTCCTTCTCAGAAAGTCCCTAGTATTATTAGGGTAGGCTATACTATCTTTTTATTGTCCATTTTATTTTTATTTTCTTGACAAGTGACAAAGCACCCATAGGCTTCTGCTTGGGGGGAAAACAGTGTCATGGACTTGAAAAAATAAATATGTTCATTCAGTAAGAACTATTCTGGGTTTTGTTTTAATAGTCATGATAATGAATTTTGATATACTGTATTTGGGTAAGTCAAAGCTATGTTAAATCCATCTTTGCCCACTACTAGTATTTGTTACCTTCAAGTGTGCTAATACACAGACTAATATACATTTACAAATAGCCTATATCTATATAATCTTTTATAGAATGTAATATCAGTTAATGGTATCGGTCTTGAGAAGCAGGATCTGGTCCTGCAATATGAGTACTTTTAGTACTTTAAGTACATTTTGATGCCGACACTTTTGTACTTTTACTCAAGTACATTTTCAATTCCGTACTTTTACTTGTAACGGAGTAGTTCTAAAATGCAGTATTGGTACTTTTACTTTAGTAAAACAATTGAGTAATTTTTCCACCACTGTATGCCTATCCATTGGCCAGGTATAGTAGTGACTCATCACAATCAAAATGGCACACCACCCGATTTTGCATAAAAAAGGTGCGAGGTTTGCAAGCCCTATTGCTACACGGCATTTAGTTACTACTACTGACAATTTCAGAGAGTCAATTCAGCTGTGAATATGGATCATTACCTATACAGTAGGAAAACTTGGTCATGGCTGGGCCCATTTGATTGGAACCAAAATAATCTCCAATACTAGTCTATATGTCTATATAGACTATTCTATATGTCCCGGGTGGTCTTTTAGATCAGTGGTTACCAAAGTGGGATCCAGGGACCCCCAGGGGTCCTTGATGGAGTTCCAGGGGGTCCCCAGCTACATCATAGTTTGTAACCAAATGGACCATCCCATGGGTCTGTAACTCCGAGTGTACAAATGGAACCAAACCAAATGTGCATTTCAGTTTATAACCATAGAATGATGTCTCACCGCATCCAGTTGGACATTGTCTCATCTTTAGCATCAATGTAGATGTAGCGGTTTTTCTTCTTGCGGATCTAAAACAGAAAAATACGTTATTTAACAAGACAATTGTCACTGTACTGCAGAAACCTTGTATCTACATAACCATTTCAACTTTTTTTTATTAATTAAATTAAAGTCCAACTTTATCGTATTAAAAGTAACAAAAGTAGCTAATCTACAAGCTCACAACCCGCTGAGATGTGTGCGTGTGCCGTGTGTATATCAATGCAGGGAAATACAGGGAGTGGTAACAGTAGGATTACCAGACGGACCAGGAGTCCACTCCTCATCGTCCTCCTCCTCCTCCTCCTCCTCCTCCTCCAGCTGAGGTGAGGTTTCTACCTGCCTGGCCTTGCTGCGTCTCTTCATGAAGTCTGGAGGGTCAGACTTCAGACCTGATGGAGGAGAACACAAAGGTGACACATATAATAGAAGGAATGGAAGGGTTAGATAGTGATGATGACACTTGACAGAGGACGATACAGATCAATATATTTCTGGGACTCTATCCCGACAGTGATTGTCAGATTTTTTATCTGCATTTACGTTGGACCACAATTAACATAGTCAAAATGTTGGACTCTTGTATAAACATAGTGAAGTTGAGAAACAAATTCATGTTTTCACCAGTAGAGAGCAGTCATGACACATGATGGAACTAGCAGTATGACTGATCTGATATGCTAGCTATGCAACTGGTCAATATAATTGTGTTTCTTCATCTGCTGCTTATGGTAACCGATGTGTATTTCAGTCATAAAAGGAAATTAAATGCGGTGCACTAGCCTGAAATAAAATATAGTGCCATTGATACAATCACATTATATTACAATTACATCAAGCCTTAAGATTATTTAACTCCCGTCATGTATGGATTCTACACATACCGTCTTGAGACTAGCTCTTCTGTAATTGATACGTCTGATATTACTATAGTCCTACAATAAGAAATAAATGTACAATGTTCAAATGCTGTCTCTTTTATTGTGTTACTATGTTACCTACCATGCGAGACCTTAAACAGGTGATTTCGTTTGATGTTCCTGTATCTTGTCTTTTCTATGTCACTGAGCTGTTCCCACTCAGGTTGCTTGAAATGAGACCTCAAGTCCTGAAAATCTGGGTCACCCGCCTGTAATGGATGGAGAGGGAGGGTGGGGGTATCAGTTATTGTAGCCTGTGGACTATAAAATGTATTGGTCACCTTACAATAAGCATGTCAACATGTCATTCAGTTCCATGGACTTTTATTATGGACCCCCAGCTCTTCATAGAGCCTATCAAGAGTGTGACCGTGGACCTGGCCTCCTCACAGAGCATGACCATGGACAGCTAACATAATACACCAAGTCTATACTGTATACTTAACATTCATATACCACATCACTGTTATAACATTCTCTCTCCCGCTCAGGGTGGGTTCTCTGTCGGTTCTCTGCTCTACAATGTATTGTAAAGTGTAATATTTAATAAAATTGAAATAATTCAAGGTTTCTTCAACTGTGCATGCACCTCATGGTATGATGATGGTACCATAGCACCACAAATGCCCCATTTTGATAAATTGGGTTGGCTTATGGTAGGGTAGATGACAGAGTACAGCAACTTGCAGTGGGCCTGGTATACAACGAGATATGCAGCTACACCACAAAGACACCCATGTCCACAATCACAACACCAGAGGGTCAGAGGGAGTTCCACAAATCAAATTGAACCCAGATTCGTCAAGAAAAAAAAGGGGTTAAATTAATTTAGCTCCTATGCCACATAAATGTGGACCACCCTACCAACAGTTGTAAAGGAATGTGAATCCCTGCTCTCCCCTTCAAAACCACGGTCAAAGAGAACTTACGAGTTGGCTACAATTCAAAATAAATTGTATATGAATGACATCCCCAATGTAAACTACTAACAAGCCATAGCCTTCTAAATCCTCTTAGTAGACCTTGTATTGAACTGTACATTACACTAACATAGTGGTTCTTAAACTGTGGTGGGTGCACCCCTTGTGGTGCGCAGGCGCCTTATAGGGGGGGCGCGACATGAAAAGGAATAATGGTGGTGCTATGGTTTTATATATATATGCACATATATATATATATATATATATATATGTGCATATATATATGCACCATATTCAGGTTGATATATGTGCATATGTGGATAAATATGTCTCTATAGCTTATGCAATTTATATTTCCATGTGAGGGGGTGCGTCAGCTACTGTAGGTCAGGAAGTAATAGGGGGTGCACGGCCAAAAAGGTTTGGGAACCACGTTAGTTCATTAATTCCTTTTATAGAAAACCTGCTCATCAGTCCAATGTTAATATTACCAACAGAATACATTTACAGCCACTGTAATTGTTCCGTCTCACCTTTTCATTAAAACTTGCCATTTTCAGTCTGTCACCTATATGCAGACGAAACAAAGCAGCAATTCAGAATAGTGTGTCAACATAATCATGGGTGGTGATATAACTTATATTACCTTTAGTTAAACTTATATCATATAAACGGCTAGGTTAGCTGGAGGTATAATAAACTCATGTTACATTCACTAAAATAATCATGAACATACTACTAGCCTACCAATTAGGCATCGAGTTAACCACATGTGACATGTCACACGAGCATCGTCTTAAACATTGAATTCTGAAATTTCTGATGCATATTAACTTGCATAAACATGTGGCAAAAATAAAGAAACATCATCATTACTTTTAACGGAACGCACACAGTGGAAAAGGTTACTCATAAACTACTAACCTCGCCAAACTGCTGACAAACTTTTCCTAGTACAGCTGAAAGGAGTTGAGTTGGTAATTAAGAACAATTAAGGCATGCGCAGGTGCAAGAAACTACAATACTGTGCAGTCAGTTGTAGAACTCAAAGGGAACAACTATCTTAGAAGAAAAACTTAAAATAATCATGAACATGCATGGGGAAATGGGGAGTCTTCTTAATAGGAGTTTCTTCCTTTTTGACTTCTTGACTTCAGGGCCAGGAGGAGAGGCGGAATATTCGCGGCAGTGTTCTTTAGCGGATAGCGGATATAAAACCTCCGGTGGACGATCTCTTCAAAATAAGTGTATACCCTCTAGAGTAAAATAATATTAAATAATAATATACGATTTATATAGCGTTTTTCTGGGTACCCAAAGTCGCTTTACAGAACAGAAGTAGTAAGTACAGACACTTGTATTAGAAAAACTAGTAAAAAAAAAAAACTAGAAATCAAAATAAAAAAGGACAAACAAGAATGTCAAGAAGGGTGTGTGTGTGGGGGGGTTATGTAGGGAAAGGAAAGTCAGTAAACTGAATCCATTGAAAAACTATTCAGTTGCACATTCAAACTATAAACCAGTAAGAGTAGGACTAAGACACAGCTCACAGTGCATTGCGATGAGATCGGCTTGTAGATCAGCTATATTTTCAAAATATTTTTAAAATGGGACATTCTGCACAATGACAATGAGTAGCCTACATTTTGATTCCAATAATAGTATATTTGACCTTTTCCACCACTGGCACTGCTGTGGGAATTCCTGTTTTTTTCCCTAAATTATTGACCTATAGGCCTACACTACACTTGATCAGCAGCGTCACACAAAAGCACCAAAAGTAGCAGATCTACAACAGTGGTTCCCAAAGTGGGGTCCGGGGACCCCCAGGGGTCCTTGAGGGAGTTCCAGGGGGTCCCCAGCTATAAAATGATAGTTTGGAACCAAATGGGCCCTTATTGGTCTCTAACTCTGAGAGTGTACAAATGGAACCAAATGGACCCATTCATTTGGTTCCATTTTGTACACCATTGTTAAATTAACATTGATTTTACAATACAAATTGGGGTCCCAGAGATATAAATGCCATTAAATGCCATGTCAAACTGGGGGGGTCCTTGAAATTTCCGCAATTTCCATTTCCGCAATTTCCGCAATTACCATTTCCACAATTACCATTTCTGCAATTTCCGCAATTCCGCAATTTGACAAAAACGATGGGTTATAGCCCATGTTTATAGTTATAGTTATATGGTTATAGCCCCAAACGGGTTGAGAATCAGTGCTAGAGCCGTAAAAAAATCTTCTCTCATATCTAAAGACAGTTAAAGACAGGGTCTGTTGCAAAATACTGTACGTATCGACTTGAGGGTCCTTGACATGAAAATGTTTGGAAACCACTGTAGTAAGTTTCATCTTCAGTTCTGACCCCTTGCCACAGAACAGCTGCAGTGGTTTCATTGGCTCTGAACATTACAGTTTTAGTTTTCTTTTTTAATTTGACCGCATTGTTCTCAAGTCATAAAAGTCGCCTCTTGTGACAAATAAGGCTATGCAAGCAAAGGTTTTTGGCTCATGAGAATAATTTTGCATTTTGAATATGTGGGTCTCCAAAGGGAAAAGTTGAAACCCATTGCAGTCTGCCTCAAATCACCACCCGGGGCCAACCTTCTATTCGCAAACAGACCTGTCTTTATATTGCAAATTTACACTTACGTTTAATTTGCCTGAAGGTCTCATTATCCAGAAACATGCCTGCATAATAGTATCATTACCAATGGAAACTGCAACTGAGAGGCCTTTTGAATAAAAGGTGTTAGACGTGTTTCAACCTCCTTTCCCGTTTGCTAATGTTCGTCCTTGAATTAGTTGGAATAGAATCAGATATGTGACCCGATTGCATAAATCTGGAGGAAATTGGTAACGTGGCTATGAGAAATAAGTATAATTAAAAATACAAGACAGCTTGGCCCAATTGCCTTTAATAGTAAAGTGCTCAGCCTATAGAAGTACATTCGTATTTACTATTAACATGCAATACTAAAAACAAACTTGTCTGGCCTACCAATAGCATGAATGAACAAATGGCAACAATTTACTCATAGAAAAACACAAATACAGTGAGAATTTCAAGTATAACACACGAAACTTCAAGTAACATACACATATTTAAAAAACACAAAAATACAGCTTCAAGTAGCATACTTAGAGTCAAACATTGTGTGGCACATTCTTTGAAGTGATTTCAGAGTAAGCAGTGGTTTCTACTAAAGCCTGACCGATTCTTAGATTTTTGGTGACATCGTTATCGGTAATTATGCAGCCGATGCGTTCCGATAAAATGAGATTTATTTTTAGAAAATAGATCTACACGTGCTCACAATGTGCATTCTTGCAAATATTTGAGAAGAGCTTCAGCGGTTAAATAAAATAGGATATGTGTGCATTTTATGTCATATTATATTAATTTGCTTGTTTATTGTTTGATTAGTTACAGTTCTTTTCATGTGTACGTTTTTAATATATATATTTATTCTATTCATCTATCAAAGTTATTCTTTTATGTATCTGCATATAAGTTAAATGTTCTCAAATAGAAACATGAATTAAATCTATGTTTTTCAACTTGAGTTTGACAAAATATTGGTGGTAACATTTATGGTAATCGGGTTGAGACCCAAATATCTAGCATCGGGTCGGGCTCTATAGTTCCTAGGTGCTGTCTGGGGACCATTTAGTACATTCTACAGTAGCCCAAGTCCTGTCTATCAACTAAATGAATAAAGCATGTAGGGGCCATAAACTGTTAGGAGGTGCATTACATTTATATACCTTTTTATCATACAAGGTGGTGTCAAACCTTGTAAGATCACAATCCATCGTCACTCATCTCCACACATCACCGATACAGTATTTATCTATATACAATATCTGTTATTATGGAATACCTAACCACACTGCGCTGTGAACTGTTTATTTTCTTCCACTCGTTTCGATCATAGGGTAATAACAGCGCTATAATGTTGCGTTCACGCTGGCAGTTTCAAAGCTACCCATTTTGGGCGGGAACCCCTTTTGGTGTTAGCATCATGTCATGCTTTAGCTATTGAAAAATAGCAGATCTACAAGCTCATAGCGCGCCACTCTACGAGCTTGTAGGTCTGCTATTTTTGAAAAATCGAAGAACGACTGCCATAGAAACATAGCTTTTTCAAAAAACTAGTAGTCATTTTCAAACAGGCATTTTTAGAATCTGATCTCAGGTCAGAATGGGTTAAATTTCGATGGAAGACATGGAGCTACAAAGAGATGGCAGACGTTTGTCACTCTGCTACGATCCAGGTTGAGCTGGCTTCACCTGCAACTACGGAGCTACAAAACCACCAACTGTTGTTAACCCATCTGTGTTATTTTGTAGATGTTTGCGTTAAAAATGACAGATCTACAAGCTCGTACATCTGCCATTTAAAAAAATCATACTATTGATTTTAGACGCTGACCAACACTTCAACAGTGACTGCAACTGCGACAGATACAGGTATCTCTGGCAGCTGCCAGTGTGAACACAGCATCACCCAATGTGAGAAATATCTGTCACGGTATCGAGTGATTTCAGATCTCCAAGTTAGTCCAGCCGTGCAAGTGACTCTACTGTACTGTACTGTACAATTCAAGCAATTGTTCACAATGGAAAATAAATCTCTATATGCATAGATGAAGGCTGGACAAACATAGGGCTGCCAACTACCTGGAATTCAAATAGGGGGACACCCGGCCGTATACACTTCTTGTATACTATTATTACAGTGGTTTTCAACCCTTTTCATATCAAGGTCCATTATTTTGAGCCACGGACATCCATTTGATGGGGCCCAAAATGTAGAATATTGTGTTATTGTATTAAATTCCAAATGGACCATTTGATTTCATTTTACACTCTCAAGAGTTAAAGATCTAATAAGAGTCTGTTTAGTTACCAACACTCCATCATTTAGCTGGGGACCACCTGGACCACTGGTTGAAAACCACTGCTATATTATATTAACCACTTGAACTGTAACATCCATATTCCAGGGAGGAACAAAAAAGATTGCCGATCTACAAGCTCACAAAACATTGCAATGCGACACGTCACGTGACCTTGTGGGTTGACCCCTCTGGGTTTTTAATCTATATAAGCGAGAAGAGCTAATTCACTGGCATGTCAAAAGCAAATACAGAGCATATTATGGTGTTGCTGTCACTGTGGCCATAATCCTAACCCTCTTTGAACGCCAGAGGGTGCTAGAGCTCTACCTTAGAAATTGCCAGACCATTTTGCAACATGAGCTCAGATGGAGCAGTGTTCGAGGGATCCGTATAGGATAGAGAGGGGGATTTGCTGAGGCCTAGTAACGCTTCGATCACAGTTTTCATCAGCGCGAGGCTGGATTAATTTATTACGCGCCGATCATGCCTATTTCATCTCGTTTTGAGCCATAATGCAAATATAGATGGCGTGCGTGCATGCACACAGGGATTTGGGCGTTTCTTTATGTGGACGCGATCGCAAAAAAATGCTGATCATATATATTTTTCCCCCGGATTATTCCCAATAAAACTAATCTCGGTTTCTCGGGCATGGTGTTCTGTGCAAAGGTAAGTGTATCTCGTTATCTCGGGGGTTAACGATTATATCTAGTTTCAGTTTCATCAGATATATTTTGAGGGATGGTTGGCAGCCCTAGCCATACTGTACACAGTAGTTCAGTGGGTCCTGCTTCACAGGGAAACAGCCAAACATAAAACTCTCTTTGCTCCTTACTCGGGAGGGCGAGAAGAAAATAAGAATGAAGCGATACACATTATCTAAGACAAAACAATCGGGTCACCTCACCGCCGGACTCGCCCAGCAGCAGCACCCTCGGAAAACCCACAAGAAGTTCGATAACATAATTCGTTGCCGCTACTGCGCAACAAAATCCTTTCGCCGTTTTTTAAGGAGAGAGAGAGTCGTGGTTCCCCTGTGCGTTTCGTTTTCGGGGGCCGGAGGCTACTTGAAGGAGGCTCTCCGTCTCTGGGCTGTACGGTCTCTCCTCCTACCAGATGTATCCTCCGTCGTCTGCCTCTCCCTCCTCCTCGCCCTCCTCACCGGTCTCCTCCTCCGTCTCCTTCTCCTCCTCGTCCTCCCATCCCACGCCGCTGCCCAAGTCTCCGGAGTAGCCCACCACCTCGTCTGAAAACACACAGGTTCTCAAAACCTTTTTGTCTCAGGTCACGACACTGTCTGTAAGTGTTTCAACCACGAATCCCTATTCTGGGGGAACACATTCACCAAAAATAGCAAATCTACAAGTTCACAGTGCGCTGTGAGCTTGTAGATCGGCTATTTTTGCAGAGGAGGTTTGGTCTTACTAAGCATAGAGGGTCCAAGTGGTTCAACTGAAGTGATCATATTGATGATAAATTCCTCAAAATTGTACTACCTAATGGTACAGTACCTGAGTAAATGTACTTAGTTACTTTCCACCCCCCCATAGCCTAAGGCCTCACTCACACCTTCGCAACAGACTGATGTATGCTTGTTGTATACAAAGGCAAAGGGTGTGATACATCTTGCCCCAATGCATTTCCAATGGGAGTCACATGGTTTGACACAACATTTGTGTTGTATGAGGGGGAGGGGGGCAGTCGAAACACAGCCGAAAGCCATACAACAGCTTGTAGTCCAAAATGTTGTATCAAACCATGTGACTTCCATTGGAAATGCATTGGGACACTTACATGACACTTACATGACACACTTACATCTTGCTTACATCTAGCATGCATCAATGTTGTATGCTAGATCGAAAGGTGTGAGTGAGGCCTTTACTCTTACCACAGTCAGGTTTTCCATTGATTCTGGAGCCCATAATCTCCCCTCCATGCTGGTCCACACACCAGCACTCCCCTCGACCCTGGTGGCACTGCATCGTTCTGTAGTAGCCGTCTTCATCGCAGCTTGGTATGTACATCCCTGCAAAGGATCACATGCACGCACGCACGCATGCACGCAAAAACACACAACACGCACAACACAGCATTTGTTTTATTACATTTAGTATTCATATACAGCCTTGTTCATGTTTGCATACAGAGGCAGAGAGACAGAGAGTGTGAGTGAGAGAGAGTGTCACCAGTAAATGACGGTGACAGCACAGTGACCAGCCTCCCCCTGGACACTGTGTGTGTGTCAAACCCTGCTGCCACTTAACCCATTCTGACCTGAGATCAGATTCATACGAGGTTTCCACTGGACACACACTGGTCTGATGAACCCATTCTGACCTGAGATCAGATTCTAAAAATGTCAGTCGTTTTTTTTTCAAAAATAGCAGACCTACAAGCTCGTATCGCGCCACTCGGTGGCGCGATATGAGCTTGTAGATCTGCTATTTTTCAATAGCTAAAGCATAAGATGATGCCAACACCAAAACGGGTGCCCGGTCAGAATGGGTTAACGTTTGCTGTGGTGGAGTGATGGGCGCCCCTGCGTCCAAGACCCCCCCACCGCCCCCCCCCCCCCCCCCCCCCCCAAAAAAAGGACTCTAGAAAAATAAGACAAGATGGCCTCTGGGAATGGGACGACGTGTCACAGATCTTGGAGCCAACGGCGGTGGGAGAGCGCTGCAGTGAATTTATTATGGCTGACGGCGTGCTTTTAGTTGCCCTGACATCCCTGCCGAAGCATCATCAGTCCATAAGTTCTCAAAGTGTAGTCCGGGGCGGTTGGTGAAGCATTGAAATTAAAAAATATATATATATTTTTTCGCTTCTTTTTTTTATGCTAATTGATCTAATTGCAGTTATGTTTATCTAATTGAAAAGTGTACTGTCATGTTTTGCACACAATCGATTTGAATAAAATGACAATTGGCATATGATTCATATTGTAGCAGTGGTTTCTGTTTATGGCTATGAAATGGGTCTGAATGATTTCGATTGAAAGCTTTTTTTTTTTATGGTTACAAATGGTTCCATTGACATCTAAATGTAAACATGTGGTTGTAAGTATAATGCTTATCAGTGTTTTGCGAGGATGAGGGGGTAGTTGGAAAAGATTCACTCCTCCAAGCCAAGGGGTATACCTGGGCCAGAAAACTTTGAGAACCCCTCGCCCTGGCCTATAATCCATAGCAAAACCGGAGGTCCTTGAGATTATTAAAACGTTTGAGAACCTCTGTCTCAGACTAAAGAAGGCTTGGTCTTTCCTAAAGCCACGGCTTGCCTCCTTAATCCCCCGCCCTGATAAGGGATTAATCCCACCACCCCTGTGCTTGTGTTGGGTTTAACCCATTCTGACCTGAGATCAGATTCTAGAAATGTCTTCTACATCCTGACAGTTTTCCATTCTGACCTGAGATCAGGTTCTAAAAATGTCTTCTATGTCAGTCGCTCTTCGGTTTTTCAAAAAATAGCAGACCTACAAGCTCGTAGCGCGCCACTCGGTGGCGCGCTATGAGCTTGTAGATCTGCTGTTTTTCAATAGCTAAAGCACGACATGATGCTAACACCAAAATGGGTTCCCGTTCAGAATGGGTTAATCAGCCGCCCTTACTGCTCCCTCCAGCCACTGTTAACGGGAGTACTTCTTGTTAACGGGAGTACTTCTTGTTAGCGGGAGTACTTCCTCCCTGGAAAACGCCACGGAGCAAGGAGGCGGAGGCACGCCACCGCTAGGCCGGTGGTCACGTGACCGCTTGACCAATTAGGACTGGCTGTAAACTATTTTTTACTTTTGATACCGATGGTATTTCCATGGAAACACACCGAGCTGGCTTCATGCATGTCAGCTAGTGGTGGAATAAGTACTTTTTTTAAAGGAAAAGTGGCAGTAGCACAATGTAAAAATGCCCTGTTACCTGTATTCAAAATGTTGCTTGAGTAAACAAAAGTATTGGCATCAATATATACCGGTACCAAAGGTTATTTTCGTCATATAGACAAATTATACAGTACAGTAGGGCTTAATTGATTGACTTGTATGTTTTGTATAAATCATCTCAATATAAAAAGTTAATTTATAACTTAAGGTTTTGAAGTAATTGTGGTGGAGTAGAAAAGTACAATATCTGCCTCTGAGCTGTAATGGAGTAGATGTGTAAAGAACTGAAAAATGGAATACTTTAATTGTCAGGAATAATGTGTGTGCATAAGAAGTAGGGGTGTAATGATAAAATAACTATCAACAACTCGAAATTGTATCATTTGACTTTGTATCGTATTGTTTTTGCAATGCAAATAATAAATTGTATCGATGCTAAGTACTTGTATTTAGCAATTTTAAGAAGAGAAAATAAAGAAAAGGGGTTTAATTACTCGATTCACTTGGTCTATGGATAAATGTCGGTACATACCGGGCTTCTTTTTGGCCACCTCCTGGACTTGGATCCTCTCCAACTCGGCCAGGCACGGTGGTTCTGCGGGACGGAAGGAACAAGAGGAGAAAGAAGAACAGTGATGACACGCTCAGCCCAAACTTTATCTCAATCAATGCTCTTCATAATTACAGCTTTTGCCCCGCCCCCTATCGATTTGTGTGAGGATTCTCACATTTCATTCCTTTAGCCAGAAAAGGAATGAAAAGGGGGGGGGGGGGGGGGTCTGGAAAAGGAATGCCAGACACCCCCCCCCCCCCCCCCCTATCGACTCCTCTCCAGACCTTGAAGACGGTGAAAGAGAGAGAGAGAGATTATGGACACTGTAAGGCGGGCGGGGTGCAATAGGTCATATATATGGCAGGTCAGGTGTGTATCTGCCTGGCTCCAGTCCTCAGAGGAGCACACAGCGCCGTCGCTGACCATTTGGTTTGTGCTGCCCCCCCACCCCCCCCCCCCAACTCCGACGAGAGCGCTGTGTTTCCTCATGCAGATCGGCTACTTTCGCCGTTTGTGAGGACGCACACACGGGCGCTCGTTATTAAGCCGCGGGGATAATTATACTATGGGCTCGTGTGTATGCTTAGCGACTGCGCTGGGAGCACACCATCACTGTCATCAAAATGTATTTAGTTACTATCCAGGCTGTGCTTAATGGAGATGTTAAGATCATTGCAAGCACACACACACACTCTCATCAAAAGCTCTTACTCAGAGACAGAAAGCAGAGTGCTCTCGATATTAAAGATCTTTGCAATGAAAAATCTGAGCTTCTTCATTGAGATTGACAGGGGTGGATCTGAGTGCATGGCACTCCGCCTTTGATCAAGACTTCCAGTTCATATTGCGGCTACTTGAAGGTCTGTGGTGAATTAGGGAAATTATTTCAAAGTATATAAATACCGTCGGCCAGTGCTGAATAATTGTGGAAGGAATCAAAGTGCCTTTGGTGGGTTAAAGGTCTGATCAATGTGATAGAAGTGTATATTTGTACATCTTTAAATGTTCTGATGAATTGAAAAAGGAGGACTCTTATGTAAACAAGTCTTAGTGCTTTTCCTGGTTATATCCTTGCAGTAGCAGTTTTTGTATTGACCTGTACTTTCTCTTGAACTGTACCCATTCTACAAAATGTGAATACAAATTTCAATCAATCAATCAATAGCAAGTGTGTTAATATGATAAGGCTTATGAATATACCCAGAGGCCCTCCAACCCAAAACCAACAGTGCCCCTAAAAAGGGAGGTACGGCGAGATGGCTGCCAGCTACCACTGTCCAGGACATCAAGGGCGTCTATTGATGGAGCATATACTTTGGAACTCAAACAGGCAATTGGGAAACTGAAGGACCAGAATGGGGCACCCACTGGCCTAGCGGTCCAGGCGCATGCCACATATAGACACTGGCCTGACAGCACGTCGCATGTTCGAGTCCCGTTCATGACGACCTTTGCTGGAATGTCTCTCCCCGTCTCCCCCTCCCTCTTTCCTGTCCATCTTCACTTAGAACTACCAATATAGGCAGGAGAGCCAAAAACAAATCTTAAAATTAAATGCTGCCGTCAGAATCCGAGGATTCATAAAATGGTTGCACTGTGTTGGTGGAACATTAATAACTGCGGCTCTGGTGCTAGACCAGCGCTCCCAGATTTTCCCCGATCCGATATTTATATTTTTCTAATAGAGCACTTCTGCCATATCCCAATAGTAATAGTAATATGCCAATATCATAATATGGATCATATAATATTGATAATAGGGATGTCCTGATCACGTTTTTTTTTATCCCGATCATCTGAAAATGACGTGATCGGCCCCGATTTCCGATCAATTTAAAAATGCAATAAAAATGGATGTTATCCACATTAATCCTGTCATCCCTATATTGGGCAGATTTGTGAAAAGCGCTATATACGAGAAGAATATATACAGTAGGGCTTTAGACAAGTGATCGTACAGTTCGAACCCGGTTAATATGTACAGTATATCGATATACTGTAGGTATAATATGGCTGATGATCCCTGGCATTTCATTACATTCTTCTCCCATGTGCATCATTGCTATTCCAACATCGATTATGATCTAATCAATAATCCAGTAACTGACCTTGGTTAGAGATTGCAGTAGGTATAAAGGCATTGTTGTTATATCCGACCATGATGGGTACTTCAAAGACCCTCAGCAATGAATGCTACTGAGCGCCCTTGGTGTCTTAGCAACGTCTTGCTTGCATTTATTAATAGGCTGATTCTACAAAAGCCCTCTAAATCAGTAGTTCCCACACTCACAAGATTTTTCAAAAATGTTCAAAAATAGCAGATGTGCAAGCTCGCAGCGTGGCGCGAATTGACATGCTGCGACCTTGTATATCTGCTACTTTTTTGAATGGCCAACGCTAAGCTCTAGAATTACACAGAGACCGAAGCACCCATGACAGGCGCGTCGCGGTGTGTAACTGTACACAGATCTACAAGCTCACAGTGTGTTGCATTGCGGCGTGTTGTGAGCTTGTGGATCTGCTATTTTGGAAAATGTAGGAAACATTTTCAATAGATTAATTCACATGCAGACAAATGAAAACAATTCTGATGATGGTGCGATGTGATAATTGCGATCAGGTGTTTATGTATTAGTTGTCACAGGCCTACAGTGTCTCTCTACGTCGTCCTCAGACGAGCCCTCCAGTCATCTCGGTTCTCCATACATCTGGCCAGATCATTTGTGCTTTCTGCACCAGCATCTTTCTTTAGTACGTCCACGTAGGTCGGTGTGGGACGTCCTCTCGATCGATGCCCGTGTGTTGGTTCCCACAGTACAAGCTTTTTGGCCGGGAGTGATGTGCTCGTCCTGGTTGATGTTCAGTACCAGTGTACCACACATAACATTCTGGTGTAGCACCCGTCCAGGGACTTCTGTAGGGCTTGTGTTTAGTGTCCAGCATTCACAGCCATAGAGGAGAACAGACTCCACGGTCGCAGAGAAGAAACTGATCTTGATATGTCGGGGGAGGTTGGATTTCCACACACTGGTCATACCATTAAAAGCTCTCCAGGCCAGTGCTTTCCTCACTTTAAGGTCCTTCTCTGTGGAGCCGACCCATGCGCCCAGGTATTTAAAGTCAATGACTTCCTTTAGCGCAGTACCCTCTATTGTTGTTAGGGGCGGATGTTCTTGGGGGATGTTATAGGTTATGACCTCGGTTTTCTTTGTATTTAGCCTGAGGCCAACTTTAGCGCAGTCCAATTCCACTCCAATTCCACTCTTGTAATGGCGGATGCCGGATTTTCGTGGATCAAAGCTGCAAATACTTTGCGTATGCTCCAAAGGTAATGCGACAATCTAGGCAGCGTAGAATATTGGATTAAATAGCGGGGAACGTGGGAATATATAATATATATTTTAGTTCTCTCTCTTTACACTTCAAAGTTGATCCATGACCCTTCTAAACTCAAGAAACTGAATCATTCATGGAGCAATTGGAAGAAGCTCGGCGTAAGGAGAAAATCAGAGCAGCCCTTTACAAAATGCAATAGCTCCGGTACCTGTACGGATTCACTGTTGAATTTTTAAAGCGATTTGGGGACAAGTTTCTTCCAAACTTGCCCTCGGCTCGGGTCTCTGAGGAATCCTTTGTTGAAGGCCACCAACTTTCTATTACACTTCTATTTCTTTACTTAAACGGGAAAGGCATGCCCTTAGTTGTGGGTCACTTCATTTCGTCCGGTATCCCTATTGTAAGGTAGCCCTAGGGTCAGTGCTCTCTCTCTCTCTCTCTCTCTCTCTCTCTCTCTCTCTCTCTGCCGGTCGTCCTCAGACGAGCCTTCCATTGTTGCTTTCAGTCATCCCGATTCTCCATACATCTGGCCAGCTCGTTGGTGCTTTGCACTCCTGCGCATCGACATTATGTTAATGTGGGACGTCCCATGTGTGTTGGTTGCCACAGCACTAACTTGCTGGCTGGAAGCTCTTGGTGTCTTTGGTACTCTTGCTGATGTTAAGTACTGCACACAACATTCTGGTGTAGCACCCATCTAGACATCTAGAGTCAGTGGCGGAAGAAGTAGGCCTACTCACATGTTTTACTTGAAGGAAAAAGTATCAATAATGGAATATAGAAATAGCTACGGTACAAACGGTACAAACGGCCAAAGTATTGGCATCATAATATACTTAAAGCACAACATATAGGAAAGTACTCATCATGCACAATGTCCCGTTTCACAAGTTGCCATAGCAGATCTACAAGCTCACAAAGGGTTGCATCGTGTGTGTGTGTGTGTGTGTGCAGATCCAAATAAAAGAAATCAAATGTGTGTGTGTGTGTGTATATATATATATATATATATAGAAATTATATATATTCACCGGCTTTCAAAGCATCAGATCCCAGTCAACCGAGGCAATTACTTCTCTGCTGAAAAAGCGCTTGAAAAGCAATACCCATTTCAGAGTCTGGAGAGATTCGGATTTGTTCCGAACTTTCTATCATGGGTAGAATTGCTTGCTATACACGTCCCCAATGTCTTCAGTTCAGTGCACACACTAATAATATTAGTCCACAGTATTTCCAGGGCACCAAGTAGAGATGCCCTATCTCGCCCCTTCTATTTGAAAGAGATATCACGGGCGCCACTAAATTCCATACCTGAGATTCGTAGCATACTAAGGAGGGAGAAGGGTCCAGGGAACATACCAAGTCATTGTTATTTATGTATGCTGACGACGATGCCTGCCTCTGCCAATCTCTCTCTGAATTTTGTTGCATTCGGTAATACCTATCGCACAGCACCACACTTCCACCAGTCTTTACAGTCTTTACAGTCTTTACCTGGGTGGAACCACCCCCCGCCGGCCACAATACACCTCCAGTGACCGGGGACACCACCATGCCAAGAAGTATCTGATGCGGAGCTGGGCCGTTTTTAATAGGCTAAAATATAGGTTTTATTTGTTTTCCTGAGTGTCTTGCATTTTGTCTTGTATCTTGTATTTTAGGTCAACTGTTTTGTTGCCTGTTTGTTTGGGGACTATGGATGGAAATCAGCATCCTTGGCTAAATCCAACATATTTACATTGCATTGATGTGTAGTGTTCATAATGTGCTGTCCCTGTCCAAATAAACGTCTGAACTAAACTAGGAAACAATTTGGCTGGCATTAGCTGGCTGGCTCTGTGCCCACGATCCCCCCCCCCCCCTCTTCATAATGACTCCTTCTTAGGCTGGCGTGAGAACGGTATTGTCTCATTTAACCAAATAAACCTTGTCTGGGCATGTCATGATCGTTGAACATTTGTAGAAATTGTTCAACAAGCTCAGAAAATGTTCTACGAGATCTGCAAGCGTCGCAAGCTTGTAGATCAGCTATTTTCGCTTAGATGATTTGGTTTAGATGGGAAAAAAGGAGGAGACCAACTAGTATAGAACCCTGGGAGACCACAGTCAACAAAGTATATGGGATATCATGTGGATAAGGATCTGTACATTATGTTTTTGCCTCATTCTATCAGCTCAAGAGCTAAAATTGGTATATGGAGAGCACATTTCATTTATATTTATAGTTGCGGGACTGGGCCCATAACCATGCAGAATAATTCTATTCCCAACAGCTCCATTTCTCAAAGGCATGCTGCCTGTTATGGATATACGCAGGCAGCATCTCTTGACGCTTTGAGAGAGGGCGGGGCAGGCTGATCTGACTGTACAATTTATGGATGTTGAGTGGTCGACGATATTTCTCATAAATACACTCCTCATCAATATGTGCCAGGCATGACGTGATCCTACAGACCTACCAAACATGTATCCATCGATTCATGATCCTTGTCATATAATTTATGTGCTGTACATTTTCTCCTGCAACCGAATGTAAGCCCTAACATAAACCACTTTTTCATGTCATGGAACCCCCACAAAACCCCTATTCTTCTACTACTACTACTACTACTATTATTCCTATAACAAACATGCCATTAGCAGCTACCCTAGGGCCTTCTTTCACTCACTTTCCCTCCAGAAGCAGAAGCACCACTCGGCCGTGGAAACCTTGCCGTCCTTGTAACTGTCACAGGAGTTGAAGAAGGGCCGGATGCAGACCTCGTATTTGTCCAGGTTAATCGCTGCCAGCTCAGCGTGATCCAGATAGAGGTCGAGGTTGGTGTCCAACTTGGAGAACATCCAGCCAATGGAATCCTTGCAGCTCGCTACCAGGCTCTTGTCCAGCACTGCAGGGCAAACAACAAAGGGAGAGGAAAAAAAGAAAAAAAAGAAAGGTAATTAGTAGCATTGCATTTTCTCAGTAACTACGGTACACTTGGCTTCTACTCTGTGAAGGAAATCTATGTGTTGCCAACAACATTGTTGGATTTGTAATATGTGTATCTATCGATACATTCCAGGAATCTCTGTAGGTATGTACAGGTATGTGCACGTGTCTAGATCCCAATGGGAGGCGCGGGGAAATGCAAGAAAGATTTACAAAAATAAAAAAGTATCCTTCAAAAGAAGGGACCGAAATGTGTTTATGTATTTACATTCATGTACATGTATGTATGTATGTCTGTCTGTATGATTTGTCTTTTGCATAACTAACTAACTAAGAAACGCGTTGTGTGGCGTGGTGCGTGTGAAAGACGTCAAATGCGTGACTCTCACGCCCGTTGCGTGAGGGTTGGCAGCCCTGTTTTATAGCTACACCCAAGGGCCGAATTAGCCATTGGGCCAGTGGGGCCATGGACCAGGGCCCCTGAGAGCCTCTCAGGGGCCCTTCGGGGAAACTGGAGCGTGCGGTACTGGGGCCCGTCATTGTGTTACATTTTGGAAAGTTCCACGCGTTTGTAGCAGATCTACAAGCTCTAAACACGTCGCTTCACACCACGTATCAAAGCTTGTGAATCTGCTACTTTTGTGTGATGCTGTAGTATGACAACGTTGTGTTTTTTTCTTCTCCTCCTTCTTCTCCTTCCGCCAAAATGTACCTGTGCTGTTTATTATTTTCGATACTAGTTGGCGTGTCCTTACTTTCAAAGTCACGTACTATACATTTATTGCATGCATAAATTAAAGTGAGTCTCATTTCTAGCTCCAATATACAGTATAATGTTTGCAGCATATTTCATCATGCCGTGGTTAAGTTGTACTCCATATGCAGTAGAGAAGAAAAAGAACACAGCTTTGTGAGGGGACTAGGGGGGGGGGAGGACTATTGTGGGATTATTGTGACCAAAATAATTGTGATTTAAATCACCCCCCCAAAGACTATCAGTCACGCCCACCATTAGGAACACATATAAACCAGGGTTTCAGCACAACTAATCATTCTTCTAACAGAATCAATCCTGCCTGAAGAAGGACAATACCAGTCCGAAATAGCTATAGCATGCATCAGAAGAACCAATGGAGAGACCACCGCAGAACCACGGAAGTTACATGGCCTGAGGACGGGCCACACCGACGAGACCCTCCACCGGGACGATGGGCTGGAAACCAGCCATATCACCAGGAGAGAATCAACACCATACCGCCGGAAGACAGGCGAGAATTCCACCCTAGACTGGAGGAGCCCTGGTTGAAGAACAGACCCAGACAGAGATCTCCCCACCAGTCACAGGGAATTCCACACAACCAACGGCCTGACCACAGACCACAGGTCCTCCGGAGACAGAACCAACCTTGGTTGAACAAGAGACAGCAAAACCAGCAGTCAGTACCTCACCCAAGAGCCGGAGAGAGACCTCAACACCAGACCCGATCGGGTCCCGTAAGATACAACACACATACCTACACACACACACACCACACAGAAAGAGGTGACTTCTTAAAAGCCATCAGAACCATGAACAAATTGATCATAAGTACACATCATCTGCAGAATGTAAATTCTTCTAGCAGACCACCAGCGAGTATAGCAAGGAAAACCCTTGAACTCATAAATTTGATAAAACCAGCTCTACCAACGGCTAAAACCACCCTATTACTCGAAGGGATATCCAGACACTGGTGTCACACAACCATCTTAGCCTTAGAAGAACACTACACCACAGTCTTAAACACAACCAAACAAGAGTTAACAGATAACTTAACAGAGGACGAGGAGAAAAAAGCCTTTACCATAGCAATCAGATGGGCTAGAAAAAACTTAGGGAAAAGACTAACACATTTGGAGATAAACAAAGCCCAACTTATGATCACACAGCTCAGATCAAATAGAACTGCCATTTCTACCCCTCCCCCTCCTACTACTGTCTCTCTGCCTATTCCCACTTTACCCCCATCCCCCCCTCCTCCTCCTTCCTCTGATCCTGATATACCTGTGTCCACTCCCCATCGTTCTCCAAAAAACCCCCCCCCTTGTGTATCCACTGCCCCCCTCTCCCCACCCTCTCTGACCTCGACCCCCCCCATGTTCCCCACCATACTTATTTCCAAGACAATACTACCAACCATAGTACAGGTCCCCCCTAGAACGGATCTATCGGAAGTAGAGTTCCCCTCCCTGACCCTACCACCACAGAAGAGCCCACCACAGAGGCAAACACGAAGTAGGAGAGCCAATCCAAATGGCACGCCAAAACCCCAGAGGACTGACCACAACAGGACGGAACCAACAAAGAAGAAGACTACACAGGACCGGACCCAGGACACAGAAGCAGCCCCTAGGAGGACCAGGACAGACCCAGGAGAGAACCGAGAAAAGGAATCAGATGAACCAGAAATAGACGAGCCAAGGACCCCAGGGGAAGTCTACAAACACATCAACACCGGGAAGAAGAACCAACGTTGGAGACTATTCCCAAAGAAAAGCATCCTCATCATAGGAGACTCAAACATGAGCCAACTTCCATCTCTGACACGACCAGATCTGCAAGTGGATTGCTACCCAGGAATGGGCTTCCAACATACGAAGGCCCTACTAGAGAGGATACCGAGCAACACCACTGTAGCCTATTGCATCCTGTCGGTTGGGATAAACGAGAGAGGCCACGCTCCAAAACAAGCGCAGAGAGCATTGAGAGAGGCCATCGCAGCAGCACAGAACGCCTTCCCAACTGCAAGTATCCATGTCCCTTTAGTCAACTACTCAACTAATTTCTCAATAAAGGATAAGGATAACATGAGAGAGCTAAATCACAATATTATTACCTATAATTACCTCCCTAAATTGGATGACAGGGGGTTTAAAGTGGTTCCTGATAACGTACATTGGACAACAGAGACAGGCAAAGCAATGCTTGTAAATTGGCTTACTAGTTTAAACTTATAGACCCCATAAACCCAGAAAGGAGGGGGGGCAAGTCAAACATAATTAATCTGTCCCATTACTTCCAGCCAGATCAACACCAGACCGAACTGCTGGAAAAGGGACTTTCCTTTGTCCCGACACTGGATATCTATAAACAACAAACCAACAGGTTAAAGAAAGACCTTTCTCAGTATCACCGCAGATTGAAACTAGCTACACACTTTGGAATGGACCAAGGAACGGAGATACTGCCTTTTCGACCAAAATCAAGCTGGGAACCGTCTGAGAATTTAATCCCAAGCAGTCTTAAACGACTGATGCAGAAGGACATGAATACGGTAACACGCATACCAGGACACATTAAGGAAAAAGATAATCTCACAATAGAACAAACCAGGGCACTTAGGGAACTAATCAACAACAAACAAATCATTATCAAACCAGCAGACAAAGGCTCCTGCATAGTAATTATGGATCGACACCAATACCTTTTAGAAGGTGAGAGACAGCTCAACAATCAGGACCATTATAGGCAATTAGACCAACCCATTTACATGCAGACAGCTACGAAGGCCATAGCCATCATAAACAGTCTTAAGGACAAAAGGCACATAAACGCCAAACAACACCAATACTTAATAGGACAGGATAGCCCACGGGCTAGGATATTTTATCTTTTACCAAAAATACACAAAAGCCCGGATTCATGGACAATACCATATGAAATTCCACCCGGGAGACCAATTGTGTCGGACTGTGGCAGCGAGACGTATCAGACAGCAGAGTTTATTGAATATTTCCTGAACCCACTGTCGATAAAACACCCCAGTTTTATAAAAGACACTTACGATTTTGTGGACAAAATTAAAGCTATTAAAGTAGGAAAGGAGGCCCTTCTATTTTCAATAGATATAGACAGCCTCTACACAAACATTGAAACAGAATCAGGACTCCAAGCAGTCAGGGAAGTCTTTAGTAAATACCCAGACACAAGTCGACCAGAGGAGGAAATACTCCAATTACTAGACTTAAATCTAACCCAGAATGATTTTTCCTTTAACAACAAATTCTATTTACAAATCAAAGGCACGGCCATGGGAAAGAGATTTGCACCATCTTATGCAAACATTTACATGAGCATATGGGAACAGACCGCACTAGAAAAATGCAGACTTAAACCGACACATTACTATAGATTTCTAGATGATATTTTTGGAATATGGGAACATAGCCAAGAAGAATTCCAGGAATTTATTGATGTTTTAAATAGCCATCATAGATCCATAACGATAAAATATGTGACACACACAGAAAGGATTGACTTTCTTGATGTAACAATCTTCAAGGGCCCAAACTTTAACACAAATGGGAAACTAGACTTAAAAGTATTCTTTAAAGAAACAGACACTCACGCCCTATTACACAAAACGTCATTCCACCCGACACACTCCTACACAGGAATAGTCAAATCACAACTACTAAGATTCCATAGGATTTGCACGCAAAGAAGTGATTTCAAAATAGCTTGTAAAACTCTATTTAATGCCCTCAGACTAAGAGGATACACTAGGACCTTCCTCCGGAAAGCCCAAAAAACCTTCTTAGAAATAAAAGTGCGAGATACAGGCCCCAAATTGGCCCTGATAACCAGTTATTCAACACAGAGCACACTAGCCAACAACAGAATAAAAAGGAATTTTGAGAACCGAACAGACGATCTTCTAAAAGATTATAAAATTATATCGGCCTACAGAAAAAATAAAAACCTTAAAGATTATCTAGTACACAGCAAGCTAAAAGAAATCAACACACCAGCACGCCAGGGACCAGAATACTTCAAACCCAAACAATTAGTAAAAAATAGAACCACAAAACGCGTCTTGGAGATTAAACAACAAATAACAGCCAGAACCAGCAACTGCATTTATTTAATCACATGTGAAAAATGTGGTTTACAATATGTCGGAGAGACAGGTAAAACAATAGGTACTAGGCTGGGACGACACAGATACAATATTAACAATGCCAAAAAGACAACCACAAGATTGGTGCAACATTTTATGGCGCACGGCATTGGAGCTCTAAAATGCGCTGGACTTCAACACAATCCTAACTGGACAGTAGGACAAAGACGTTTTAATGAAAAACAGTGGATTAAGAACCTCAACACGGATTTTCCTCGAGGCTTAAACATGCCTAAAATTAGATCTTGAACACTAAAAAACTTAAACTCAGGATTAAACTGGAGAAATCTAAAAGTGATTGGATCAGACTTCCTTCGGATACATGGCGAATGCATTTATTCCTTGCATTGTGCCTACACATGTCGCGACCTGCGGTCGCGACATGTGTAGGCACAGTGCACTGAAATCTTTTAATTCCCCCCTGAGCTAGTACCTGGAAACCGGAGATAAGTCTTTTATAATTATTACTGATTCTCCATTAGAGACATTTGGTCTCTACTAAAACCAAACCACAACTGAAAAAAATCCAGAACAATAGAACACACACCCATTGATTCTGATTGGACAGAGTGAAACAATGGCTAAGTAAGCCACACCTATCAAACAAAGCTGATTGGCCAAAGACTATCAGTCACGCCCACCATTAGGAACACATATAAACCAGGGTTTCAGCACAACTAATCATTCTTCTAACAGAATCAATCCTGCCTGAAGAAGGACAATACCAGTCCGAAATAGCTATAGCATGCATCAGAAGAACCAATGGAGAGACCACCGCAGAACCACGGAAGTTACATGGCCTGAGGACGGGCCACACCGACGAGACCCTCCACCGGGACGATGGGCTGGAAACCAGCCATATCACCAGGAGAGAATCAACACCATACCGCCGGAAGACAGGCGAGAATTCCACCCTAGACTGGAGGAGCCCTGGTTGAAGAACAGACCCAGACAGAGATCTCCCCACCAGTCACAGGGAATTCCACACAACCAACGGCCTGACCACAGACCACAGGTCCTCCGGAGACAGAACCAACCTTGGTTGAACAAGAGACAGCAAAACCAGCAGTCAGTACCTCACCCAAGAGCCGGAGAGAGACCTCAACACCAGACCCGATCGGGTCCCGTAAGATACAACACACATACCTACACACACACACACCACACAGAAAGAGGTGACTTCTTAAAAGCCATCAGAACCATGAACAAATTGATCATAAGTACACATCATCTGCAGAATGTAAATTCTTCTAGCAGACCACCAGCGAGTATAGCAAGGAAAACCCTTGAACTCATAAATTTGATAAAACCAGCTCTACCAACGGCTAAAACCACCCTATTACTCGAAGGGATATCCAGACACTGGTGTCACACAACCATCTTAGCCTTAGAAGAACACTACACCACAGTCTTAAACACAACCAAACAAGAGTTAACAGATAACTTAACAGAGGACGAGGAGAAAAAAGCCTTTACCATAGCAATCAGATGGGCTAGAAAAAACTTAGGGAAAAGACTAACACATTTGGAGATAAACAAAGCCCAACTTATGATCACACAGCTCAGATCAAATAGAACTGCCATTTCTACCCCTCCCCCTCCTACTACTGTCTCTCTGCCTATTCCCACTTTACCCCCATCCCCCCCTCCTCCTCCTTCCTCTGATCCTGATATACCTGTGTCCACTCCCCATCGTTCTCCAAAAAACCCCCCCCCTTGTGTATCCACTGCCCCCCTCTCCCCACCCTCTCTGACCTCGACCCCCCCCATGTTCCCCACCATACTTATTTCCAAGACAATACTACCAACCATAGTACAGGTCCCCCCTAGAACGGATCTATCGGAAGTAGAGTTCCCCTCCCTGACCCTACCACCACAGAAGAGCCCACCACAGAGGCAAACACGAAGTAGGAGAGCCAATCCAAATGGCACGCCAAAACCCCAGAGGACTGACCACAACAGGACGGAACCAACAAAGAAGAAGACTACACAGGACCGGACCCAGGACACAGAAGCAGCCCCTAGGAGGACCAGGACAGACCCAGGAGAGAACCGAGAAAAGGAATCAGATGAACCAGAAATAGACGAGCCAAGGACCCCAGGGGAAGTCTACAAACACATCAACACCGGGAAGAAGAACCAACGTTGGAGACTATTCCCAAAGAAAAGCATCCTCATCATAGGAGACTCAAACATGAGCCAACTTCCATCTCTGACACGACCAGATCTGCAAGTGGATTGCTACCCAGGAATGGGCTTCCAACATACGAAGGCCCTACTAGAGAGGATACCGAGCAACACCACTGTAGCCTATTGCATCCTGTCGGTTGGGATAAACGAGAGAGGCCACGCTCCAAAACAAGCGCAGAGAGCATTGAGAGAGGCCATCGCAGCAGCACAGAACGCCTTCCCAACTGCAAGTATCCATGTCCCTTTAGTCAACTACTCAACTAATTTCTCAATAAAGGATAAGGATAACATGAGAGAGCTAAATCGCAATATTATTACCTATAATTACCTCCCTAAATTGGATGACAGGGGGTTTAAAGTGGTTCCTGATAACGTACATTGGACAACAGAGACAGGCAAAGCAATGCTTGTAAATTGGCTTACTAGTTTAAACTTATAGACCCCATAAACCCAGAAAGGAGGGGGGGCAAGTCAAACATAATTAATCTGTCCCATTACTTCCAGCCAGATCAACACCAGACCGAACTGCTGGAAAAGGGACTTTCCTTTGTCCCGACACTGGATATCTATAAACAACAAACCAACAGGTTAAAGAAAGACCTTTCTCAGTATCACCGCAGATTGAAACTAGCTACACACTTTGGAATGGACCAAGGAACGGAGATACTGCCTTTTCGACCAAAATCAAGCTGGGAACCGTCTGAGAATTTAATCCCAAGCAGTCTTAAACGACTGATGCAGAAGGACATGAATACGGTAACACGCATACCAGGACACATTAAGGAAAAAGATAATCTCACAATAGAACAAACCAGGGCACTTAGGGAACTAATCAACAACAAACAAATCATTATCAAACCAGCAGACAAAGGCTCCTGCATAGTAATTATGGATCGACACCAATACCTTTTAGAAGGTGAGAGACAGCTCAACAATCAGGACCATTATAGGCAATTAGACCAACCCATTTACATGCAGACAGCTACGAAGGCCATAGCCATCATAAACAGTCTTAAGGACAAAAGGCACATAAACGCCAAACAACACCAATACTTAATAGGACAGGATAGCCCACGGGCTAGGATATTTTATCTTTTACCAAAAATACACAAAAGCCCGGATTCATGGACAATACCATATGAAATTCCACCCGGGAGACCAATTGTGTCGGACTGTGGCAGCGAGACGTATCAGACAGCAGAGTTTATTGAATATTTCCTGAACCCACTGTCGATAAAACACCCCAGTTTTATAAAAGACACTTACGATTTTGTGGACAAAATTAAAGCTATTAAAGTAGGAAAGGAGGCCCTTCTATTTTCAATAGATATAGACAGCCTCTACACAAACATTGAAACAGAATCAGGACTCCAAGCAGTCAGGGAAGTCTTTAGTAAATACCCAGACACAAGTCGACCAGAGGAGGAAATACTCCAATTACTAGACTTAAATCTAACCCAGAATGATTTTTCCTTTAACAACAAATTCTATTTACAAATCAAAGGCACGGCCATGGGAAAGAGATTTGCACCATCTTATGCAAACATTTACATGAGCATATGGGAACAGACCGCACTAGAAAAATGCAGACTTAAACCGACACATTACTATAGATTTCTAGATGATATTTTTGGAATATGGGAACATAGCCAAGAAGAATTCCAGGAATTTATTGATGTTTTAAATAGCCATCATAGATCCATAACGATAAAATATGTGACACACACAGAAAGGATTGACTTTCTTGATGTAACAATCTTCAAGGGCCCAAACTTTAACACAAATGGGAAACTAGACTTAAAAGTATTCTTTAAAGAAACAGACACTCACGCCCTATTACACAAAACGTCATTCCACCCGACACACTCCTACACAGGAATAGTCAAATCACAACTACTAAGATTCCATAGGATTTGCACGCAAAGAAGTGATTTCAAAATAGCTTGTAAAACTCTATTTAATGCCCTCAGACTAAGAGGATACACTAGGACCTTCCTCCGGAAAGCCCAAAAAACCTTCTTAGAAATAAAAGTGCGAGATACAGGCCCCAAATTGGCCCTGATAACCAGTTATTCAACACAGAGCACACTAGCCAACAACAGAATAAAAAGGAATTTTGAGAACCGAACAGACGATCTTCTAAAAGATTATAAAATTATATCGGCCTACAGAAAAAATAAAAACCTTAAAGATTATCTAGTACACAGCAAGCTAAAAGAAATCAACACACCAGCACGCCAGGGACCAGAATACTTCAAACCCAAACAATTAGTAAAAAATAGAACCACAAAACGCGTCTTGGAGATTAAACAACAAATAACAGCCAGAACCAGCAACTGCATTTATTTAATCACATGTGAAAAATGTGGTTTACAATATGTCGGAGAGACAGGTAAAACAATAGGTACTAGGCTGGGACGACACAGATACAATATTAACAATGCCAAAAAGACAACCACAAGATTGGTGCAACATTTTATGGCGCACGGCATTGGAGCTCTAAAATGCGCTGGACTTCAACACAATCCTAACTGGACAGTAGGACAAAGACGTTTTAATGAAAAACAGTGGATTAAGAACCTCAACACGGATTTTCCTCGAGGCTTAAACATGCCTAAAATTAGATCTTGAACACTAAAAAACTTAAACTCAGGATTAAACTGGAGAAATCTAAAAGTGATTGGATCAGACTTCCTTCGGATACATGGCGAATGCATTTATTCCTTGCATTGTGCCTACACATGTCGCGACCTGCGGTCGCGACATGTGTAGGCACAGTGCACTGAAATCTTTTAATTCCCCCCTGAGCTAGTACCTGGAAACCGGAGATAAGTCTTTTATAATTATTACTGATTCTCCATTAGAGACATTTGGTCTCTACTAAAACCAAACCACAACTGAAAAAAATCCAGAACAATAGAACACACACCCATTGATTCTGATTGGACAGAGTGAAACAATGGCTAAGTAAGCCACACCTATCAAACAAAGCTGATTGGCCAAAGACTATCAGTCACGCCCACCATTAGGAACACATATAAACCAGGGTTTCAGCACAACTAATCATTCTTCTAACAGAATCAATCCTGCCTGAAGAAGGACAATACCAGTCCGAAATAGCTATAGCATGCATCAGAAGAACCAATGGAGAGACCACCGCAGAACCACGGAAGTTACATGGCCTGAGGACGGGCCACACCGACGAGACCCTCCACCGGGACGATGGGCTGGAAACCAGCCATATCACCAGGAGAGAATCAACACCATACCGCCGGAAGACAGGCGAGAATTCCACCCTAGACTGGAGGAGCCCTGGTTGAAGAACAGACCCAGACAGAGATCTCCCCACCAGTCACAGGGAATTCCACACAACCAACGGCCTGACCACAGACCACAGGTCCTCCGGAGACAGAACCAACCTTGGTTGAACAAGAGACAGCAAAACCAGCAGTCAGTACCTCACCCAAGAGCCGGAGAGAGACCTCAACACCAGACCCGATCGGGTCCCGTAAGATACAACACACATACCTACACACACACACACCACACAGAAAGAGGTGACTTCTTAAAAGCCATCAGAACCATGAACAAATTGATCATAAGTACACATCATCTGCAGAATGTAAATTCTTCTAGCAGACCACCAGCGAGTATAGCAAGGAAAACCCTTGAACTCATAAATTTGATAAAACCAGCTCTACCAACGGCTAAAACCACCCTATTACTCGAAGGGATATCCAGACACTGGTGTCACACAACCATCTTAGCCTTAGAAGAACACTACACCACAGTCTTAAACACAACCAAACAAGAGTTAACAGATAACTTAACAGAGGACGAGGAGAAAAAAGCCTTTACCATAGCAATCAGATGGGCTAGAAAAAACTTAGGGAAAAGACTAACACATTTGGAGATAAACAAAGCCCAACTTATGATCACACAGCTCAGATCAAATAGAACTGCCATTTCTACCCCTCCCCCTCCTACTACTGTCTCTCTGCCTATTCCCACTTTACCCCCATCCCCCCCTCCTCCTCCTTCCTCTGATCCTGATATACCTGTGTCCACTCCCCATCGTTCTCCAAAAAACCCCCCCCCTTGTGTATCCACTGCCCCCCTCTCCCCACCCTCTCTGACCTCGACCCCCCCCATGTTCCCCACCATACTTATTTCCAAGACAATACTACCAACCATAGTACAGGTCCCCCCTAGAACGGATCTATCGGAAGTAGAGTTCCCCTCCCTGACCCTACCACCACAGAAGAGCCCACCACAGAGGCAAACACGAAGTAGGAGAGCCAATCCAAATGGCACGCCAAAACCCCAGAGGACTGACCACAACAGGACGGAACCAACAAAGAAGAAGACTACACAGGACCGGACCCAGGACACAGAAGCAGCCCCTAGGAGGACCAGGACAGACCCAGGAGAGAACCGAGAAAAGGAATCAGATGAACCAGAAATAGACGAGCCAAGGACCCCAGGGGAAGTCTACAAACACATCAACACCGGGAAGAAGAACCAACGTTGGAGACTATTCCCAAAGAAAAGCATCCTCATCATAGGAGACTCAAACATGAGCCAACTTCCATCTCTGACACGACCAGATCTGCAAGTGGATTGCTACCCAGGAATGGGCTTCCAACATACGAAGGCCCTACTAGAGAGGATACCGAGCAACACCACTGTAGCCTATTGCATCCTGTCGGTTGGGATAAACGAGAGAGGCCACGCTCCAAAACAAGCGCAGAGAGCATTGAGAGAGGCCATCGCAGCAGCACAGAACGCCTTCCCAACTGCAAGTATCCATGTCCCTTTAGTCAACTACTCAACTAATTTCTCAATAAAGGATAAGGATAACATGAGAGAGCTAAATCGCAATATTATTACCTATAATTACCTCCCTAAATTGGATGACAGGGGGTTTAAAGTGGTTCCTGATAACGTACATTGGACAACAGAGACAGGCAAAGCAATGCTTGTAAATTGGCTTACTAGTTTAAACTTATAGACCCCATAAACCCAGAAAGGAGGGGGGGCAAGTCAAACATAATTAATCTGTCCCATTACTTCCAGCCAGATCAACACCAGACCGAACTGCTGGAAAAGGGACTTTCCTTTGTCCCGACACTGGATATCTATAAACAACAAACCAACAGGTTAAAGAAAGACCTTTCTCAGTATCACCGCAGATTGAAACTAGCTACACACTTTGGAATGGACCAAGGAACGGAGATACTGCCTTTTCGACCAAAATCAAGCTGGGAACCGTCTGAGAATTTAATCCCAAGCAGTCTTAAACGACTGATGCAGAAGGACATGAATACGGTAACACGCATACCAGGACACATTAAGGAAAAAGATAATCTCACAATAGAACAAACCAGGGCACTTAGGGAACTAATCAACAACAAACAAATCATTATCAAACCAGCAGACAAAGGCTCCTGCATAGTAATTATGGATCGACACCAATACCTTTTAGAAGGTGAGAGACAGCTCAACAATCAGGACCATTATAGGCAATTAGACCAACCCATTTACATGCAGACAGCTACGAAGGCCATAGCCATCATAAACAGTCTTAAGGACAAAAGGCACATAAACGCCAAACAACACCAATACTTAATAGGACAGGATAGCCCACGGGCTAGGATATTTTATCTTTTACCAAAAATACACAAAAGCCCGGATTCATGGACAATACCATATGAAATTCCACCCGGGAGACCAATTGTGTCGGACTGTGGCAGCGAGACGTATCAGACAGCAGAGTTTATTGAATATTTCCTGAACCCACTGTCGATAAAACACCCCAGTTTTATAAAAGACACTTACGATTTTGTGGACAAAATTAAAGCTATTAAAGTAGGAAAGGAGGCCCTTCTATTTTCAATAGATATAGACAGCCTCTACACAAACATTGAAACAGAATCAGGACTCCAAGCAGTCAGGGAAGTCTTTAGTAAATACCCAGACACAAGTCGACCAGAGGAGGAAATACTCCAATTACTAGACTTAAATCTAACCCAGAATGATTTTTCCTTTAACAACAAATTCTATTTACAAATCAAAGGCACGGCCATGGGAAAGAGATTTGCACCATCTTATGCAAACATTTACATGAGCATATGGGAACAGACCGCACTAGAAAAATGCAGACTTAAACCGACACATTACTATAGATTTCTAGATGATATTTTTGGAATATGGGAACATAGCCAAGAAGAATTCCAGGAATTTATTGATGTTTTAAATAGCCATCATAGATCCATAACGATAAAATATGTGACACACACAGAAAGGATTGACTTTCTTGATGTAACAATCTTCAAGGGCCCAAACTTTAACACAAATGGGAAACTAGACTTAAAAGTATTCTTTAAAGAAACAGACACTCACGCCCTATTACACAAAACGTCATTCCACCCGACACACTCCTACACAGGAATAGTCAAATCACAACTACTAAGATTCCATAGGATTTGCACGCAAAGAAGTGATTTCAAAATAGCTTGTAAAACTCTATTTAATGCCCTCAGACTAAGAGGATACACTAGGACCTTCCTCCGGAAAGCCCAAAAAACCTTCTTAGAAATAAAAGTGCGAGATACAGGCCCCAAATTGGCCCTGATAACCAGTTATTCAACACAGAGCACACTAGCCAACAACAGAATAAAAAGGAATTTTGAGAACCGAACAGACGATCTTCTAAAAGATTATAAAATTATATCGGCCTACAGAAAAAATAAAAACCTTAAAGATTATCTAGTACACAGCAAGCTAAAAGAAATCAACACACCAGCACGCCAGGGACCAGAATACTTCAAACCCAAACAATTAGTAAAAAATAGAACCACAAAACGCGTCTTGGAGATTAAACAACAAATAACAGCCAGAACCAGCAACTGCATTTATTTAATCACATGTGAAAAATGTGGTTTACAATATGTCGGAGAGACAGGTAAAACAATAGGTACTAGGCTGGGACGACACAGATACAATATTAACAATGCCAAAAAGACAACCACAAGATTGGTGCAACATTTTATGGCGCACGGCATTGGAGCTCTAAAATGCGCTGGACTTCAACACAATCCTAACTGGACAGTAGGACAAAGACGTTTTAATGAAAAACAGTGGATTAAGAACCTCAACACGGATTTTCCTCGAGGCTTAAACATGCCTAAAATTAGATCTTGAACACTAAAAAACTTAAACTCAGGATTAAACTGGAGAAATCTAAAAGTGATTGGATCAGACTTCCTTCGGATACATGGCGAATGCATTTATTCCTTGCATTGTGCCTACACATGTCGCGACCTGCGGTCGCGACATGTGTAGGCACAGTGCACTGAAATCTTTTAATTCCCCCCTACGGATCCTAACCTGAAGCGGTGCCTCCGGACTTGCCAGAGTTGTTGTGCTTAGCGTTGCCATGGAGTAGCTGGAACCAGTCTCTGAGGCGGTCGCCCAGGTCGGCCAGGTCCTGTCCCGTGCAGCTCTCTGTGTGAGGAGGAACACACATTTCCATTTATTATTTATTATTATTTATCAAGGGCACAAATATTTTCAGTTGCTTCTGATATACTACGCCACTCGAAACATCACGTGTCTCAGAGTCCAAACAAGCCCTAAATGTACAGAATATAGGCAACACATGAACTTATTCACAGCAAACATTGGTCACTTCAGTCTGTCATATTACCAACACCGAAAGTAAATCATGGGTACAAAAAGCACCTTCTCCTCCAAATAGACCGACTGCCTATAATGGAGGAGATTGAACAGTATGTTGCAAGCTGCTTTGCCTTACACTTGGACAACCCTATAATCCTCAAGCCTCTGACCACTAGCCTGTGGACATGGCCCAGGCTGCCAAATATAAAAACAATGAGTTGACACGTATAGCCCAGTTGTATAATGGCCTGTACTAATGGTTGATATTTTACTTGTTTAGTAAGGAAAGCTTCCTCTAAACTTGAATCAAAAGCACAGCCAACTTCCAATAGACACACACACACACACACACACACACACACACACACACACACACACACACACACACACACACACACACACACACACACACACACACACACACACACACACACACACACACACACACACACACACACACACACACAATACCACCGTTAAAATGAAAAGCCCTCAGCATGCAGCACACAGTATATTTTTCAATACCGTAATGTAGAAATTACTCTGTTACAAGTAAAAGTCCGGAATTCAAACATGTACTTGAGTAAAAGCGATTTAGAGTAAGCAAGAACAATACAAGGCAATACATCAAATACATAGAAATAGTCATCATAATTAGAAGCAAGCTAAGAACCTAGTATCTGTCTACGCAACGCATCGAGACCCCTGCCCAGGCGTGGAGTGTAAACAGTTGATTACAATCCTGTGACCGGCGAATGAAGCAGTTTTTGCCCCTGAACAGTAATATTTGTAAACAAAGAACCTCTAGTCTAACAGACTTTAATCCTAGTATTCTACAGTAAGACCCCTTTTTCCACCCAATGGGAACCGGTTCAGTTCTTTTCAGTTCTTAGGCCATGAGCCAGAGCTCCGAAATTGGAATGTTGATTATGAATTGAGTGTACAAAACTATGCCTATATTAAATTGTTTATAGGATCAATATAAGTAAATTAATATATGATAACCCTTCCACAGTAGTAGCTTTTTCATATTTTCTATTTTTTGCATATTGTACTATATAAATGCCTCATTTGCACATTTCAAAATAAAAAAATCTTCGTGTAAGTAATCAACATGTTAAGTTTCATCGTGATAACAATCTAATATAGTAGTATATGGTTTTGCTCACTCAATTCATAATTAACGTTCCAATGGAAGGAACCAAAAATAACTGAACCTGTTAGTTGTCAGTGTTATCTGGTCATCTGAGAAAAACATAATTTATGCAATTAACTGTCCGACAGCATCTCACCGTTTTTTTGTTTGTTTTTTTCCAATATTAAATCCAGGTTCAGTTTCAGACCAAATACCCCTATTTCGGTCTGCAGATGAGAAAAACAGGAGTAACATTTCATACGTCTTGATCAATTGGCATTTTCACATGCCCAAGAGCCCCTGCATAATGGAACGATCAATACTGTTTGGTTGCAATGACTGATAGTGTACACTCTAAATAATTAATTACTACATGATTGAACGGCCGTTTTCATCACGCCGGGATAATCTAGCTAACCCCGATCTTTGAGATTGGCCAATATTGATCCCGTTAGTGTAAACATCGCAAGGGGGAGGAAATTGGAGTCATGTCCTTTCCACGATAGGATCCCGCCAGCCATAGATAGGCCTGTGTGCTAGGTATACGCTTTAGCCATAGATAGGGCTGTGTGCTAGGTATACGCTTCAGTGGTGGGAAAAAGTACTCAAATTGTAACAAAGGCTTTCACCTAGAGCTCCATATATGGAGATACGGGAGATGTCTAGCACTGACTTTCAGTCAGAAGGAAAATCAGAGCACTTGTTTGAGCCAGAAAACCCCAGACCACAGAAAATCTACTGAGTGTTACAAGTTCAGGTTTTTTTGGGTGAAATTGAGCTCAGAAAATCAGACCTGTCTGAAGTGAGTGGTGCAACAGCGCCCCCTGTTGGTACACTAAACATACATAGGTTCAGACATAGGAACATATAGGGAGGGACGGACAAAGCTGGGCATTGGCGTGGCTGCACCCGATGGATGCACCACTCAAAAATGGAGTCAAAATCTAAAATGATGTCACCCTTTAACCCATTTTGGGCGGGTACCCCTTTTGGTGTTAGCATTAGGTTATATGCTTTGGCTATTGAAAAATAGCAGATCTACAAGCTCATACGAGCTTGTAGGTCTGCTATTTTTGAAAAATCGAAGAACGACTGACATAGAAACATAGCTTTTTCAGAAAACTGTCAGGATGTAGAAGACATTTTTAGAATCTGATCTCAGGACAGAATGCAATGGCTTAATGGGTTGAGAGCCACTGGCTCGTTAGTGAACGTGGGGAAAAGGCTGAGAGGAGGAGCTACTTGCCGTGCTTACTGTCGTCGGGATGGTGCGTGACGGTGGCGGTGGTGGGAGCGGTGGTGACACAGGGACACAGGCCGCTGCACTTCAGACTCAGCTCCTTGCCTGTCAGGCAGGCCTGCTGCTCCAGCTTGCACTGTCAGGACAGGAGCACACAGAGAGAGAGAGAGAGAGAGAGAGAGGAGGAATGAGTACTAGCCAGTGTTGTTTTTGGCAGCAAATTTTGATTTGAAAATATTTTTTAGTCGCATTTTAGTCACCTGGAAAGTTTTAGTCGACTAAATGTCATAAGGTTTTAGTCGACTAAATCTACAGTTAATTTAGTCGACAAAAAAAATATTTTGGCGGGCCTTGATGCCGTCGTAATGACAGATTTTACACTTGACTACTGAGTAACTTTCCACCACGGCGGAATGGAGGGAGGCAGACTGAGAGAGAGAGAGAGAGAGGCCAAGGCATGGGAGACAGATCAAATATTTATGGGGGTGACCGCAGAAAAAGCGATTGCTCATTCAGATGAGACACCGTGCTTAGTGAAAGGTGGCCGGCAGAGTGAGTTCTCATTCCCCCCCCCCCCCCCCCCCTCTCCATAACACCTCCTCCTCCTCGTACAAGGTCAAAATTAAAAACTATACATAAATCAATAAGTGGCTGGTTGCATTGGCGGCGCCGCTCAAAGCCATGGCGGCCATTAATCATGGCGGACCACGCTCCTCAAACCCCCCTCCCCCTCCCTCTACTGGCAGAGATGTACCGCGCCGGCCCCTGACGCGCTCACATAATACATGTCAGCGCCGCAGCGGGAAACGCTACATGACTGAACCCCCCCTCTCGTTATTTCACATGATGACACGAGCACATTTCATTTCTTAAACCAAGGTTTTTATGGAGACGAGGACGACAGCGACTATAAAGCCAGTGTTAGGTATTCTGGCTGAGAACAATAATTCCCTCGTCAAAGGGAGAATAAAGTAAACCCCAACATAAACAGAGATGTTGTTTTTATATACCTCGGAAGCGTAGTTGTGTCCGTCAGAACCGCACACCGGGGAGGAGGGAGCCACAGGGCAAGGCTTACAGCTGCTTTCTGGGGCTTTGGGTTGTTGTTGCCCTGGCTGTCGGAATCTGAGGGAGGAAGAGATGGGACGTAGGCAACCGAGGATAATATATAAGAGTCAATATTTACTTGCTGGTGAAAACGATGACAAATTGACCTTACAAACATCGACCATGGATTGAAATTCTTATTACCGCCCAGCGTCCATCCACAAGATGTGAGTGTGTAGATCTGCTATTTATATATAAAAAAAAATTATGTGAACATTTGTGCAAATCTTTTAATATTTTACAGCGAACATATTTAACTCAGATCTCTTTGCGTCTGGGGGGGGTTCCCAGGAACAACATATTTTGGGATGGAGGTCGGCAGCGCAAATACATACAATTTTAGGGGTCATTGACATGAAAAGCAGAAAACCGTTTGACTAGGATTTAAAATACATTTTGTACAACCAGCCTCAGGCGTTAACCAGGGTTAAACAAAAATGTACTTTTTGAGTGACCAGCATATAAATTATGAGTTTCACGCTTGACATGTTCCTGCTAAAGTTGCACAGTATTGCTTTCTATTATAAAAAAAAAGCCTCTATACCTGCAATGTACAGTAACACTGTGTCATAATACACTCTCCTGTTAACCCATTCCGTACGGGAACCCCTTTTGGTGTTTTAAGCATTATGTTATACTTTAGCTGTTGAAAAATAGCAGATCTACATTTTCAAATCGCGAAAATGTGGCACAAATCTTTCAAATCTTTGCATCTGGGGGGGGGGGTCCCTGAAACAACATATTTTCAGATGGGGGTCAGTGGCCAATTACATATATTTCTGGGGCTCCTTGACGTGAGAAAGGTTGAGAACCACTGACATACAGTAGAAACACAGGGTTTTTCAGAAAACTGTCAGGATTTAGAAGGCATTTGTAGAATCGTCGTCAGGTCTAAATGGGTTAAAGCCCTACGGACAGAATCCATCTAACAGAGAACATGGCCCCAAATAGCTTTCACTGCTTCACACACTCGCTATCACAGTGAAGGACTTCATATCCACTCGCTGAGCACAACCCACGGGCATCATCACCAGCTATACTGTGTTGACTTCCTGACTGAGGTTGTCAAGTGATGACGCAAGGACGTTTTAGCGCGATCCCCCGTTTGTGCTTATCGCCCATATCAGGCCACACATCGACTCGGACGCAAAGAGGAAGCCGTCTTTATTGCAAAAGATAAATCCTTAGTCGTTAACGGATTTTAGTTCGCAGGTATAGCGAACGACTCACTCCATTGACCCATTAAAACCGAGAAAGCATCCGTCGTTAAATTTTTTAACCACTTTAATCATTATGTTATAGGCTACTTGTTATTCAAATAGGGCATAGCTTGCCTTGTAGATCTGGTATAAATAAAACATTGTTAACGTTTTAAAACATTTATATATTTTTTTAAACCAATTTCTTTTAAACTCAAATCTTTGCTTCTGGGCATCCCGAAAAACAAAATATTTTGAGAGAGAGTCTGTGGCAAAATGCATAATATCATACTCTGTGTCCTTGACATGAAAAAGATTGAGCACCACTGATATACGTACAGTAGCAACATACGTTTTCTTCATGTCTTAATGGGTTAAATCCTTTCAGATTGGACCTACTGTTTTTCCTCCTCTCCTCTCAGAGTGGAATAAGTGTGTATGCGGGTCAGGAGAGATAAATAGCTTCCAGTGGAGCGAGCCGCAGAAGGCTAAGTGGTCTCTGTGGGAGTGGCGTTGTTCCGACGCAGGGCAGGCATGTTTGTCACAGTGCAGCGAGAATGACCGGCCGCGGCCACACCAAGCCAAACGGGGGGAAATCCACAGTTAATGACATCCATGCAGCAGGACGAGATATGGCCACAGCATTTCATCATATACTGTACCTACAGTCTTCTTCTTCTCAGACAGAAACTGAAGGTCAAGTACAAGACATAACAGTGGTTCTCAGCCTTGTGTTGGCGCAGGGCCCACTGGTGGGCCGTGAGGGTATTGCACGTGTGCCCCCAAATAATTGGAATAACACCAACATTCGAATGATAATATAATATATTGCTTCTTCTTTTTTCCTTTTTTTTAACCCATTTAGGGTAGCAGACCTACAAGCTCATAGCGGCCACCGAGTGGCGCGCTACGAGCTTGTAGATCTGCTATTTTTCAATAGCTAAATTATAGCATAATGTTTAAAACACCAAAAGGGGTTCCCGCCCAAAATGGGTTTTAAGAGGTGATACTGCCGTTGGCTCCTTTGATCCGAGGTGGAACACAATCGATCGATCATTAAAATAAACATAAAATGGGGGTCACGGTGGCCGCAGTCGGTATAGCGCTGTGGGCTCACAGCTAGAAGGTCCTGGGTTCGATTCCCGCTGGCAGTGGGGATGCTGTGGGCACTGGGGGCGTGTCATCAGTGCCCATACTCTGGGTGGGGTTGGCAAAAGGGCCTTTCTGTGTGGAGTTTGCATTTTCTCCCCCGTGTCTCCTAGGCCTATAGGGTAGGAACCCCTCACAAAAACAACTTGCAGTATTCCTGGTCTCTAAACTGCCTCCCCCTGGCCAGCTGTGGCACCTGCTGGAGGGGAAAGGAACTGGTCATCATTCCAGCTGGAACGTCACCGGTTCCCGAGTCTAGGGTTGGGATGAATCCTTTATAGCAATTCCTGGTTCCTTAACGATTCAATCTTGGTTGGTGTACAAATGGAATTCGTATACACTCTCAGAGTTATGGTGGTCCTTGAAATTAAAACGTTTGAGAAACACCAGCATTGTAAATTGTATAGCACGGTGGTTTTCAACCAGTGGTCCGGGGACCACCAGTGGGCCTAGAGGGGGTTCCAGGTGGTCCCGCATGGCTAAATGTTGGAGAGCTGGTAACCAAATGGACCCTTATAGATCTTTAACTCTTGAGAGCGTAAAATGAAACCAAATGGACCCTCCCGAGTCCCTTTCTCTCAAGAGTTAAATGATTGTTAAAAATCTGCATTACTATACATTTACAAGAAGTCTAGACATGTAGAGAAAATGTAGAAGAATTGCTATTTTGATCAACGTTTGCCTGTTACTGTATCTCTCCTAATGGTACCAACATCAATACCGCATGGAATTGTGGACAAAATCATAATAGTCTTCAGTTTTGGGTCTGAGAGGCTAAATCTCATCAAATGGTGGTTCCGTGGCTCAAATGCAAATGGTGAAGTCCCGTGGCCTGTGCGCCAACCTTACCTGTGTTCCTGCAGTTTCTTGCGATTGACGCACATGGCCCTCTGGTAACCCTGAGCCACGCACACCTTGTGGCGACTGCACTTCACCTTCTGACACGGGTCCTTGGTGGTGTCCACAGCTGTGCACGCACACGCACACACACACACACACACACACACGCGCACACGCACACACACACACACACACACACACACACACACACACACACACACACACACACACACACACGAGGTCAGATCACTCAAAGCCGAATGCTTTTAGTCAGCACTATATTATGAACAGCGGTGGACAAAGTAGTCAACGCCTGCAGCACTCGAGTAAAAGTATAGATATTCCCGGTTAAAAATGATTCAACGACGTTAAAGTGGTTCTGGCACATTAGAACTTGAGGCAATAGAGTACTTGAATACATAATGTGGCATGTCGCTAGGCAACACGCCGCCAGGTAAGCAGGGGACCCGAGAGAGCCAGTGGGAAGCGGGCGGAGTGCAGCTGAGAAGGCCCCGCCTACCACTCGGCCAGCTGGTAGACGGCCGCTACGTCCCCGCCTACATATTGTCTCAAGTTCACGCGTACCAATCAAGACCACCTGCGGAGCCAGACAGACAGACAATATGTAGGCGAGGCTGCCTCTGCCCTCACTTCTCACATGACACTCGGAGAGACGGGCCATGCACTGGCGGCAACACGCTACCGACGTTAACACAGACTAACTCCGCTGGCGAGGTTGAGGCGGGGAAGGGAATACCCCCGCCAGTGTGCCTCGGCCAGGAGGAGCATTATCCCCGAAATCACACGTTCCCCGTGGGGACCTGGTTAGGGACAGAGCCGGCCAGCGCCACCCCTAGGGAAAGAGGGGAAAGCCTGGAGCTCCCACCAGTGACTCTTTTTGTTGTTTTGATCATACCTGATATTCTGATTACCTTTTCAAGCCCAACCCCACGGGTCTGTTTATACAAATAAAGACGCCTGTAGGCGAGATTCTGTAATAATCTGTACCACTGAGTGTCTCGGTTCTGTTCAGTTCCCACAAGTGGTGGAGAATAGTGGGTTTTTTACGAACTGAACCGCACCGACCTCTCTGGGACAGATGGATAGGGACCCAGCGATCGAAGCGCTCCTCCAGAGCCAAAACAATTTACAAGCCTCTGTCCAGGAGTTAGTGCGCCACTTCCATAGGGAGGCTAACGTTGCGCGCAACCCAGCCGAAGTACTCACTAAACTCACGCCAGAAGATGACATCGAGACGTATATTGACTTGTTTGAGCGCACCGCGGCTCGAGAGCGTTGGCCAGTGGTTGACTGGGCCAACATCCTGGCGCCGTTCCTCACCGGGGAACCACAACGGGCGTGGGGAGATTTGTCCCTCGCTGATTCCCGAGACTACCAACGGCTAAAAATCGCAATACTCGCTCGCCAGGGCCTCAGCTTACCGGCACGCGCACAGCGCTTCCACGACTGGACCTTCCATCTCTCCCAACCACCACGCGCGCAAATAGCGGCCCTGGGCCGTTTGACTCATAGCTGGCTAACGACAGCAGGCGACTTACCCCCCGTAGATAGAGTAATGATCGATAAGTGTATCAGAATGTTGCCGCCAGAGGCCCGACAGTATGTAGCCCAGGTCGCCCCCGGCTCGGTGGACGAGCTGGTGAACCTAGTAGAGAATTACACAGTGACCCTGGACGTCATGAGAGGTACCAGGAGCGAAGCAGCGAAACCCAAACAGGAAGAGCGCACAGGACGGGATAGGAGGGGACGCTCGCCGCCCCGACAGCGCACCAGCAAACAGGATAAGAGCCCTCGGAACCAGGACCAGGCCCGCCGCTGCTACGTGTGCGGCCAGGCTGACCACCTGTCCTGGTCCTGCCCGGACCGCCACGGGGGCGATGTCCCGATGCCCTCTGCGAACAGCACCGACGCCGGCAGACGCTGCCTGCACACGGGCACCGACCGCCGCGGCCACACCAACCTCCCGGTGAGGATTAACGGCGTAGACACTGAGGCCCTCCTGGACTCGGGCAGCGCCGTGACGTTGGTACACGCCGACTATGCCGGGCCTGTGAGTGACGCCATCATGCCCGTCAGCTGTGTGCATGGAAACAAGCGCGACTACCCAGTATGCGAAATACATATACAAACCACCCGCGGCACCACACTGGTGTCAGCGGGCGTGGTACCGACCCTGCCAGTCCCCCTGCTGATTGGATACGACTGCCCCCTGTTCGAACGCCACTGGCGACCCGGCGTGGAGAGACCACCAGGGAGGCGAGCAGGCCGCCGCCGCCGCCGCCGAAGCAGACCACGGCCACCCCGCGGGACGCGACCCGCATGCCCAGCATTTGGAGCTCCGTCTGACGCCTCGGGAAGTGACAGCTCCCACAGCCCTGACGACCCAGGCACCGAAGGGGACGCCGGACCACCCTGCACCCCAGGAGCGGACCCCTTTGCGGAGTTCCCCAACGCAGACACCCCCGCCTCTCCGAGGGTAGGGGAATTCGCTACAGCACAGTGGAGCGACACCAACTTGGAGATGGCGCGGCAGCGCGTGGACGTCATCAACGGACAGAAGCAGAGCGGGGTGAGTGTACTTGTTTTCCCCTACTTCATGTGTAAAGCCGGACTGTTATACCGGGTGGTTAGGGACAAGCGAGAAGAGGAAGTAGAGCAGCTCCTAGTCCCAAAACAGTATGTCACTCGGGTGCTGTATCTTGCGCACACGCATCAGTTAGGCGCGCACCTCGCCGTGCAGAAAACCTATGAGCGCATACTGGCAAGATTTTACTGGCCGGGAGTTAAGAGGGCTGTTGAGGTCTTTTGCCAAAGTTGTCCCGAGTGCCAGAAGACGGCCCCGCGGCCCACATATAGAAACCCCCTAGTACCGCTACCTATTATTGAAACTCCATTTGAGCGTCTAGCCATGGACATTGTGGGACCCCTCCCAAAATCCGCAAGAGGACACCGTTACATACTGGTGATATTAGATTATGCCACCCGGTACCCCGAGGCCATCCCGCTCCGCTCTGCCACGGCCAAAACAGTCGCACACGAGCTTTTAATGCTATTTAGTAGGGTCGGAATACCGGCGGAGATTCTTTCGGACCAGGGCACATGTTTCATGGCACGCATGCTAAACGTGCTGTACAAATGGCTAAAGATCAAGCGCATCCGCACCTCTATTTATCACCCCGAGACGGATGGCTTAGTAGAACGCTTTAACCAGACGTTGAAAAAAATGCTCAGGAAACTGGTCGATATAGACGGAAAAGATTGGGATCAGCTGATCCCCTATGTCCTCTTCTCTATTCGAGAGGTCCCCCAGGCGTCGACAGGTTTCTCCCCCTTTGAATTGGTGTATGGGAGGAGACCCCGGGGACTGTTGGACATAGCAAAGGAGACGTGGGAAACGCAGCCGTCCCCGCACAGAAGTGTGATAGAGCATGTTGACAGGCTACAGGAGAGAGCGCGCAAAATCTGGCCCATGGTGCGCGAACACATGGAACGCGCACAGCGGGATCAAGCGCGCATCTACAACCGGGGGGCGCGTGTGAGAGAGTTCAAGGTGGGCGAGCAGGTACTCGTACTCGTGCCAACCAGCGAGTGCAAGTTCCTTGCCAAGTGGCAGGGGCCATACGAGGTGGAGGCGCGCATCGGCCCGGTCAACTACAGAGTGGGACAGCCAGGCAGGCGAAAGCCACATCAGATATACCACGTTAACATTCTTAAAAAGTGGC